>NW_022589717.1:46487180-46806536 GCF_004348235.1 Phoca vitulina | reverse complement strand
CTTCCTTCCTTCCTTCCTTCCTTCCTTCCTTCCTTCCTTCCTTCCTTTTTTCCTTCCTTCCCTTCTTCCTTCCCTTCTTTCTTTCTTTCTTTCTTTTTCTTTCTCTTTCTTTCTCTCTAGCATAAACTTTCTTGTGACATTTGTCCAATCACAATTCTCTGCCAGTCAACTTTGCAGCCTTCAAAGCTGAGACTACATTTACAAATTGATTTAAAATTAACTCAAACATTACAAGACTGATGCCTTCGTTGTCTTTGTACTTCTGCCCTAGCATTGCTTCATATGTTCTCAGACTCCTACAAACATGTTTTCTTTTTAAGATTTTTATTTATTTATTTGAGAGAGAGAGAATGAGAGAGAGAGAGCATGAGAAGGGGAAGGGTCAGAGGGAGAAGCAGACTCCCAGCTGAGCAGGGACCCCCCTCCCCCATTGCGGGACTCCATCCTGGGACTCCAGAATCATGACCTGAGTCGAAGGCAGTCACTTAACCAACTGAGCCACCCAGGTGCCCCCAAACATGTTTCTCGATCAACCTATTTCAGTTACAACTTGAGATCACCAGCACACAAAATCTGATTCAAATTGAAAGAGGGAACAATTATGATGTTTAGAAAGGGAAATATTTTTTCCAGAACTAATGCTGGCTAGGCATGTGAAATTCTGCACAGTGAGTATGAGAGGTGGCGTTAATGGTGGGAAAGTATGAGAAACCTATTTTTAAGTGAATGAGAGCCTATGTCTATTATTCTGGTCACTGAAACAATTTCAGAAATATTAATTAGAATATTAATATCACTAAACTAATCATGTTGGTTTACCCACATAAAATATTGTTTGCAGAGGTCCTGAAATTTAGGTTGTTTCAACAGTGCCAGGTCAAGCACTGAATTAAAAGATTTTACATTCCTAAAAATATTATGCATGTGGACACAACCCCCTGGCACTCTTGAGGACTGTGGGTTATTCATTTAAGAGTTTCTGTCCTGAACTTTCTGCAAAGGTACCACATACCCCTTTACCAAAGACTCAATCAGACTAGTACTTTGGAGAGGAATAGATTAAGACTAAGTATAGTGGGGAGATTAGCTAATGTTTCTTGCACATTGCCATACCACTTAATTGTTTATTATAATAAATTACTGGAATAATTCTGTTAAATGCCACAGTTGCTTCAAGCCCTTTGGAAGAGAGAAAGTTAGCAATTCTCTCTGTAGTTGATAGAAATATGAATCTGTTTCTACAAAGCCCTAATCGAATGTTTACGAGAATTACTCTACAGCTTTTTGATAAGTAGAGAATCCAAACTTTCATTAAGCTCTAATGACCTTTACAAACTTTCTTGGAGAAAAATGAATCTTGACCTTGGCAACTAGCAAAACAATTAGAACATGGTTATTTTTGGTTATTCCACTATGTCAACAATAAGACATAGTAGTTTGATGAATGTGCATTCATGCAGAATAGGGAAAAGGCCACATTTGCATGGAAATTCAATTTATAATTGTTTTTATTTTTTATTGATGCTTAGTGAATTGGATCTAAATGGAGCCATTTTTTAAAAGGGGAATCAAACTTGACAAATAATGCATCTGGGTAAATACTTTGAGTAATTTTAACAGTAATTATACTCTATTCCACATAGTGATATTAAGGGGTAAAAAGAAAACATCAGGGTTCAACTCCAGTAATTCTAGGATGTTTAGTAAAGTCAAAGGGACTTGTGTGTTAGGACCTGTTTTACTCTTTAACTAGAGTTAGCATGAAACCCAATTAGGAAGATTACATTTAAGAAACCTAGGACTTAATAATCAGGGGAAAAGTAAAAGGTACAACACCTTGACTTTAGCAAGGTGTTTGGTAATATAAATTCATGCCTATTAATAAAGGATGGTAACATTTAAAGTAGCACAAAGGAGGTTTTCAGACAGAATAGTGGGAAAAACTGAAATAGCAGCATGTACAAGACACCAGAAACCCAGAAACTAAGATAATCTGGAAAATAACAATTGGTTTGATACAATTGGAACTTAAGATAATACAGAAGCAGGAGAAGTCAGGAAGTGACTGGAAAGGCTTTAGGAGTCACATATAAAGGGCTTTCTAGACCTGTGTACCTAGAAAATCAGTGACAATTTTCAGGGGTAAGTGGGAGACAGTGAAGCAGAAGTTCAACCTGCAGGGTTTGGCATCAGACCTGAGTATCAGCTACATCAACTTACTTGCTGTGTGTCCTTGGGTGAGTTATGTAACTACTCTGAATTTTAATTCCTTACTTGTAAAATGGGATTAATAAGAGTTCTTTGCTCATTGTGTTTCAGTTATAAACACAGTAATCTATGTAAAACTCTTAGCACAGGTTCTGGCTGTGCAGCATGCTAAGTCATTATTGTTATTATGATCATCATTACTATCATTAATAATTATTATTATTACTTTTCAGAAATATCACTTGGAAGGGAATGTGGAGACTAGAGAGCAGGGAGGCTACTGTGTGGGTGGAATCTGCAGCTGGGCGTCTATACCAGAGGTTGTATAGACAGCACAGATTGGCAGGGAGATGAATATGTAGAGAACAGCAGTGACAGATTTGACAGCAGAAGGAGATCTAATGACTCACTGGCAAGGTAGAGTCAATAATTGCCATTATCACCATTTTAATCCAGGGAGATATGAGTGCCTTGCCAATCGAAAGATGTGGCCAATATTTTATAGAACAGGGTTAGAATCCATAGAAACTGTAACACTATGAGAGAAGAGCAAATTCGAGGAGGATCAGGAAGGATGCCTGCAGGGCGAACCACGGAAAGCCGAGAAAGACAAAGAACAAACCAGGGATTGCAAACATATGGCTGAGAAAACAGTCTGTGGGCTGAATAAAAGACCTGGTACACGGCTTTGAAGAAATAGAAATGACAATATTTTATTAGAAACCATAGAGAACTGCCACATAATTTTTCCATATTGTTCTGAATTATTTAAAGTAGACCTTCATAATTTATCAAGGATAAAGAAAGGATGTGCTTTTTTGTCTTCAATCCAATAATAATAATGGTTTAACCTTTCTCCCCAATTATGCTGAATTATTTTAACTCAAGGCAAGCTTTTTAAGCCCAAGAGATTTAAATACTAAGAAGACTTGCTCTTCCTGGCTTATTCCTTCTGACCTGCTTAATAACATCCCTCCTTTCTTTAAGGGGTATTTATATTCGGAACATCTAGGCAGCTTTGGATCACAGCATGTTTCCCTTCAGAAACCTTGTAGGTGGACTGCCAGATCATCCGAACAGACAACTTCTCGTGTTTTTACATTTGGGTATATATGGGCTGTTTTCCTATTGGCCTTTTCTTCAGAGTCCACTCGTCAGTTCACTTAGCACGTCTGGCCACACAAAAAGATAAAAATATTAATTAATGCACTAATACCCTAATGAAACATTCTGGCATCTATACTTGTCTTTCTCTCTCTATTTTGGAATAACGAGGTTTTTCTATTCTTACTGAAGGCCAATGTACTAGTTTGCTATGTCTACCATAACAAAGTACCACAGACTACGTGGCTTAATCAATAGACATTTATTTTCTCACAGTTCTAGAGGCTCAAAGTCTGAGATCAAGGTGCTAGCAGGGTTGGTTTCTTCTGAGACCTCTCTCCTTGGCTTGCAGTTGGCTGTCCTCTGCCTGTGTCTTCACTCGATCTTCCTTCTGTGCTTGCCTGTGTTTTAATCTTCTTTTCTTATAAGGACACCAGTCATATTGAGTTAGGACCCACCCGAATACCTAATACCTCATTTTAACTTAATTACATCTTAAAAAAGTCTATGTCCAAATTCAGCCCATAACGGTATCCCACTTGTGTTATGAATAGAATTGCTTTCCTTTTCCTCTGTATCTAGCCCCACTGATTGTAACTTTCTTGCATTCCTTTGACTTCCTTCCTTCTTCCATTTTACTCTCTCTCTACTCTCAGCAGATAAACATGCTCAGAACTCTGACACCTTCACAGTGGGCTACTTGAACTCTTCTGCCTGCAGCCCCCCATGCCCCACCCCATACTTTCTCATCCAGTTTCTTGAACATGAAGCTTGTCCAACATTTACTTTCTTAGCCCCCATTTACTCCCACAATTGGCCATATTTCCCAAACACTTAGCTTACAGACATCTGGCAAAGATCACCAATGAGTTCCAAATTATCAATCTAGTGTAGACTGGAATTCTAGGTGTAATTAAATACCATGGTCTCTCATTCCCCCTGATAACACATTATTCATACCTTGGCTTCTGTTGTACTACATTTTCCCCTAATTGTCCCCTAATTTTTCAAACTTGTTGATGGATTCTTCTTCTTCAACCAAGCCTTTAATCCTTGATGTATTCCCCGCCCCCAGGCTTCCATCTATGTGCTGAGTGTCATTATATCTAAAACTCCAACATTGTTAATTCCTTGGGAGCTTTGCTGCTGGACTTACACACTGGAATGTCTCAGAAGCAGCCCAGATCTAACATGCTCACAACTGAATTTTTTTTTCTCCTTTCTGACATTTAATGTTCCCTCTGGTGTTACTTTCTTTAAGGAATTGGGGTTAGGACCAGGTTAGGAGGTAGCTGAGGCCTAGGAAAGAATGCTGTTGATCCCAATATGAGCAAATGCCTACGAGTAGGACAGGAAGATATAGCCGTCAATGCCAATGCATCGATGTTTGTCTCATCCGTCTCGACATCATTATCACACATTGTAAGTAACCTCTTCCTAAAGCTGGCTTTGATGGGCCAACTGAATAATTTCTCTCCTCCTGAGTTCTGTGCCAACTGAGATGTAAAATAAGGTAGATGGAAGGATAAATATCTCTGTTAATTAAAAAAAAAATAAGTTTGAAAGACATGCTTAGATGAAGGGATAAAGGATTTTCTCACCGATCCCAAGAATTAGGCTGATTTGCCCTGCAAGTCACTAAAGGCACAGATAGCAATGCATCTCACCCTCCTGTATCAGAACTTGGAACTGTTAAGATAACACCTGAAACAGAAAGGAGAGCCTGGACTCTCTGCACACAAATCAACTTCCAAGGCTTTTTTGCAAAGAAAGTCGTTATGAGGTTATTTGTTCACAGTTTAGATAAATCATCAAGGAAGAAGCATTAGTACCCTTCCTCTCTACCCCTGACCCCTAGCCCCCAAGTCTGAATTGCCACTGAAGAAACCCATTTCAAAATTTTTGGTTTATGGAGAATTAACCAGAGAAGACACATTAATTCTTAAACTAAAGTGTCAAAAAAATTGGGAGTCATATTGTTTTTCTCTAATCTGTAACCATCAAAGACATGGATATGAGTATTCAGAGTATGAATTAAGGATTTCTGAATTCCTATTTTAGTTGCCTATATCAACAAAAGAACTGCTTAGTAATTTTATAATGAGCTATCTGGTCCATGCAACTCTCAACTAACAATTTCAACTGAGGTTCTGGCACCAAAGTAAGCAGCAACCCATACAGAATATAATGTCTTTAGAAAAGTATTTATGGGGGCATCTGGGTGGCTCAGTCGGTTAAGCACCTTCCTTCAGCTCAGGTCATGATCCCAGGGTCATGGGATCGAGCCCTGGGTCGGGGTGGGGGGGGGGGGTCCCTGCTCAGCAGGGAGTCTGTTTCTCCCTCTTCCTCTGCCCCTTCCCTGCTTGTGCGCGCTTTCCCTCTAATAAATAAATAAAAATCTTTAAAAAAGAGTATTTATGATGAGAACAGTTGCGTCTGTCTACACCTGTAGAAAAATTTAAGTTTGCTGATTGCAGCTTGAGATAAGTATGCTGATTTGTGAAATTATGCAAGAGTTTTTTCTTTCTTAGAGGAACTCTACATACTCTGGACCAACCAGTATTCCGTCATAGACTATTTTAGGACTTAACTGTCAGGGGATATAACTGGCAGGACCTAAGTCTAGTCCTATTACTTCATGAGGCCCATCAACTCAGTGAGAGAAAACTTAAGCCCCATCTACAAGTGGAATTCAGATATTTGCAGACCTCTCTTAGAGAATGGTGTTCAAAGAAAACCAGATTAATTAGAAAGAAATTCAGACTCCTGAGGAAAAAAATACTCATGAGTGAAGAGGAACTCTTCAGGCATATTGGAAGGCTGTGCCTGATGATCTCCGAACGTAGATATGTTCTCTTTTCCACTCCTTTGCACCTCCAAGTGAATGGAAAATATATGAAGGAGATTTCTGTGGCATAATGGAAAAAAAAAGAACATTATATTGTCAAAAAGTTTTGCTGTGGAAGCCTTTTTCAAAGAACGAGTTATAAGAAGTGAAAGCTCCTTGCTGACTGGAGACAGAGAAGGATGTCATAAGCAGATGGTTGAGAAGAAATTGACATACGATTATATTTATTTATCCATTTCTTTTAGATTGTCCAATTTGTTGGTGTGTAAGTTTTTACAGCAGTCTCTTATGATCCTTTTATTTCTGTGGCTTCAGTTGTAATGTCTTTTCTTTCATTTCTATCTATTTGAGTCTTTTTATCTTAATTGTAGTCTAGCTAAAGGTTTGCCAGTCTTGTTGATCTTTAAAAAAACTGACTTTTAGTTTTGTTGGTCTTTTATACTCTTTTTCTGGTCTCTTTTATTTAGTTTTTCTCTAATCTATATTATTTCCATTCTTCTGCTAACTTTGACCTTAGCTTGTTCTAGTTCCTTGAGGCATAAAGTTAACTTGTTTATTTGAGAACTTTCTTCTTTGTTAATGCAGTCATTTGTCACTATAAATTTCCCTCTTAGTACTGCTTTGGCTGTACCTCCTACGTTTTCATATGTTGTGTCTTCATTTTCATTTGTCTCAAGATATTTTCTAACTCTCCTTTTGATCTTTTGTTTTGACTAGTTGGTTGTTCAGGAGTGTGTTGTTTAATTTCAACATGTTTGTGAATTTTCCAGTTTTTCACTTGTTGATTTAGTTTCATTCCATTGTGGTCGGAAGGGATAATTGGTATGATTTCAATTCTTAAACTTGTTAAAACCTGTTTTGTGAAGTATCCTGGAGAATGTTCTGTGTGTGCTTGAGAAGAATGTATTCTGCTTCCTCTGGGAGGAATATTCAATGTAAATCTGCTGGTCCATTTGGTCGACAGTGTTTTTCAAGTCCACTGTTTTTTTAATTGATTTTCTGCCTGGACGTTCTATCGATTATTGAAAGCAGAGTACTGAAATCTCCTATTATTGTTACATTACTATTTTTTTCTACTGTTCTGTCAATGTTTGCTTTATATATTTAGATGCTTAAGTGTTGAGTGTATATATACTTATAATTCTTTTATATTCCTGATGAATTGACCCTTTTATCATAATACATGTATTTCCTTGTTGAACATGACAGTTTTTTACTTAAAAATATATATATATTTTTCTGATATAAATATAGTCACCTATGCTTTCTAGAAGAAATAGATAAATTTCTGGAAACTTACAACCTACTAAGACTGAATCATGAAAAAATAGGAAATTTGAACAGACCAATAATGAGTAAGGAGGTACTGAACAGCCATCAAAAACCTCCCAACAAAGGAAATCCCAGGACCAGATGGCTTCACTGGTGAATTCTACCAAATATTCAAAGAAAAATTGCCAATCCTTCTCAAACTGTTCCAAAAAAGTTAAAGAGGAGGGAATATTTCCAGTCTCATTTTGCTCTGATACCAAAGCCAGAGCAAGGTATCACATAAAAAGAAAACTGTAGGCCAATATCTATGATAAACATAGATGTAAAAATCCTCAACAAAATACTAGCAAACTGAATTCAATAGCACATTAAAAGAATCATACATCATGGTCAAGTGGGATTTATCCATGGGATGTAAGGATGAATCAATTAATATGATACACTCTATTTAAATAGAATGAATCATAAAGATCATATGATCATCTCAATAGATGCAGAAGAAGCATTTAACAAAATATACCACATTTTTATGATAAAAACCCTCAACAAACATAAGTATAGAAAAACTTACCTCAACATAATAAAGGCCACTGCTATAGCCTGAATGTTTTTATCCCCCCCAAATTATATGTTGAAAACCTAATGCCCTAGTTAATGGTTTTGGGAGATTGGGCCTTTGAGAGGTGCTTAAGTCATGAGGGTGGAACCCTCATGAGTGAGGTTACCCCTTTTGAAAGAAGCCTCAGAGGGGTGTTTGGCTGGCTCAGTCAATAGTGCATGGGACTCTTGATCTCAGGGTCATGAGTTCAAGTCCCAGGTTGGGCGTGGAACCTACATAAGAAAAAAAAAAAACAACAAAAGAAAAGCTCCCTAATTCCTTTCAACCATGTGAAGACACAGCAAGAAGGTACTATTTATAGAACCAGGAAGTGGGCCCTCACCAGACACTACACTGAATCTGCTAATAACATGATCTTGGAGTTCCCAGTCTCCAGAACTGTGAAAAATAAATTTCTGTTGATTATAAGCCACCCAGTCTGTAGTATTTTCTTACAGCAGCCCAAATGGAATAAAACAACCATATATGAAGAGCCCACAGCTAACATGCACAAGGGTGAAAACTCAAAGCCGTTCCTCTAAGATCAGGAATAAGACAAAGGTGCCCATTCTTGCCACTTTTATTCAACATATTAGTGGAAATCCTAGCTGGAGCAATTAGGCAAGAAAAAGAAATAAAAAGCACCCAACTCAGAAAAGAAGTAAAATTATCTCTCTGTTTTCAGATGACATCATCTTATAAGTAGAAAACCCTAAAGACTCCACCCAAAAAAATTAGAATAAATAAATTCAATAAAATTGCAGAATACAAAATCAACACATAAAGATTAGTTCTGTTTCTATACACTAACAATAAGGAAATTAAGAAAACAATCCCCTTTTGTAGCATCAAAAAGAATAAAATATTAAGGAATAAGTTTAACCAAGGAGGTGGAAGACTTGTATAGCAAAAACAACAAAACATTGGTGAAAGAAAACAAAGATACAAATACAGAGAATCCTGTATTCATGAACTGGAAGACTTCAAATTGTTAAAATGTCCATTCTACTCAAAGTAACTTACAGATTCAATGTAATCTCCACCAAAATCCCATGACATTTCTTTTTATAGAAAAAGACAATCTGAAAATTCATATGGAAACACAAAACCTTGAATAGCCAAAGCAATTGTGACAAAGAAGAACAAATCTGGAGGCATAACACTTCCTAATAAAAAATATATTACAAGCTAAATTAATTAAAACAGTGTGGTACTGACATAAGGACATTTAGACCAATGAAAAAGAACACAGAGCTCAAAAATAAGCCCACACATTCACAGTCAACTGATCTTCAACAAGGGTAGCAAGAATACATAATGGGAAAAGGATGTTACTTCAAGAAATGGTATTGGGAACATTGGATATCTACATGCAAAAGAATGAAATTGGACCCTTAACTTATACCATACACAGAAATCAACTTGAAATGAATTAAAGGCTTAAATGTAATACCTGAAACTGTAAAACTCCTATAAGAAAACATGGGAAAATCTTGACATTAGTCTTGGTAATGATTTCTTGAATATGATACCAAAGCACAAGCAACAAAAACAAAAATAGACAAGTGGGACTATATCAGACTAAAAAGCTTCTGCACAGCAAAGGAAACAATCAACAGAATAAGAAGGCACCCTATATATTGAGAGAACATATTTGCAAACTGTGTATCTGATAAGGGGTTAACATCCAAAATATACAAGGAACTCATACAATTCAATAGCAACAACAAAACAAAAAATAAATAACCCAATTAAAAACTAGGCAAAGATCTTAAATAGACATTTCTCTGAAGAATACATACGAATGACCAACAGGTATATGACAAGATATCTGCATTCCCATGTTTACTACAGCATTATTCATAATAACTGAAATATGAAAACAACCTAACTATCCATCAACAGATGAATGGATAAAGAAATTGTGGTATGTACATAAAATGGAATATTACCCAGCCTTTAAAGACACTGGAAATTCTACCATGTGCTATGACATTAGGATATTATGCTAACTGAAATAAGCCAGTCACAAAAGGACACTGTATGATTCCATTAAATGAGGTACCTAAGGTAGTTAAACTCATAGAAACCGAGAGGAGAATGGTGGTTTCCAGAGGCTGATGGAGGGAAAATGAGGAATTACTATTCAACAGATATAAAGCTTCAGCTACGTAAGATAGGTAAGTTTTAGAGATCTGCTGTATAACATTGTACCTTTTGTTAACAACAGTACATTGTGCACTTAAGAATTTGTTAAGGCAGATCTCATGTTAAGTGTTTTTACTACACACACACACACACATACACACATACAAACTTCAAAGGGGCAGGAGGAAATTTTTGGAAATAATGGATATGTTGATTATCTTGATCTTGGTTATGGTTTCACAGGTGAATACATATGTCAAGATCCATCAAATTGTATACTTTAAATATGTGAAGTTTCTTACATATCAATTATACCTAAATAAATCTGTTTTAAAAAAAAAGAGGAAGGAATTGGCAGGAACAGAGCAGCATAACAGCTAATGTCAAGGGACCAGAATAATTATAGAGCTACAGGCAATAGCACTTTGCCACTCTTAATGTGTAAAAGTTTAGAGCCTGTAAAGCCAGGGAGAAACCCCTCATCCCCAAAACCCATGATATCAATAAAATATACGTTGTGGAAAAAAAAAAAAAAGACACTTATGATGAGGACAAGATTCAAACCTAGAATGTTAGCATGGATGGGGAATACAAAGGGAACAGAATAGGTTCCCAGTAGAATCAGCCAAAAAGGGAGAGGGAGGAAGAAATGAACTGATGACACTTCTTCTTTATGTTGCCAAATTGCTGGTTTAAGACGATAATTTAACAGATGATCATGTATTTTCCTCCATGTATTGATTATAATAGGAACAGAAATTGTAAATAATTTTATTTCAGTGTCATCATAGGACCTTCCTCCCAACCCCTTTTTACGTTATTTTATGCAATTTTCTTTGGTGTAGTTCCTCTCATCATATGAGGATGAGAACTAAAACAGCCCCTTGACACTTGTTTCATCTACTCAAAAAAGGCTGTCAGGGATGTTCTCAATTCCATGGTTCCTTATTGTACTTAAGAAAATCCACCAGAGAAACTCCTATCTGATTTATTTATTTTTCTTAAAGATTTTATTTATTTATTTGACAGAGAGAGAGAGAGCGAGAGAGGGAACACAAGCAGGGGGAGTGGGAGAGGGTGAAGCAGGCTTCCTGTGGAGCAGAGAGCCGGATGTGGGGCTCGATCCCAGGACCCAGGGATCATGACCTGAACCGAAGGCAGACCTTAACGACTGAGCCGCCCAGGCACCCCTAAACTCCTATCTGATTTAATACAAAAAAAATACTTGTTCTACACAATTAGTTGTTTTTGTCTTTCGGTTACTGAGAACAATGGAATTGACCTGGTTTCCCTTTATAGGTTTGTTGTACAATGTAGTCAAATTTAGGACTTACTGGTAACAAGGATGAAGGTGGCAATTAAAGTACACATTTCAACTTTGTCCACACTCTGCTTTTCTTTCTTTTTCCATTCAACTTCTAATTTCACTAACTGGCTTATTTTAAACTTCTTTATAATTTGCTTTAATATCCTTCTGGAAGAAGTGGGGGATAAAATTGAGTAAAAGTTTAGAGAATAAATTCATTTATAGTTCAGTGATTTGTATTTCTTCCTTTTTAAGCAGTCACATATAATAATCTTTCCCCACTAGAAAGACTTTACAGATGAACTGGAAGGATGTGTGTTTTAAGCTATTGCTATCTCTACTTTTTCCCTTCTAACATAACTGGACTACATATAGGTCAAAATCAACCATGCAGAAATATAATAACTATGCTTTCTTTGAGACTATGAAATTAATTCCTTATTTTAGTATTACTTACTTGTATAGATTACCAACAACCCAAAAGTGATCTGTGAAAAATAGGAAACAGAGAGCCGTGAACTTTTCCTGAAAATAAAAATGTTAACAAACTCTTTAAAATACAATAGGATGATACACAATTTGGTCTAATAATAGAAAATAAAACTTAATGAAGCAGAGTTAAGCCAAGGGAATTTTAATATCATTAGAGAATAACAAATAGGTTATAATATTAAGAACAGGATTATAATTATGAGACAAATGTATTTATAAATATTAAGGAAATCTGAAATCAAGTGTATCTGTACGGTTTTTTTCATCTCTCTGATCATTTTAAAAGTGTAAATGTTTTCAATTTTTAAGATATCAGATGGTTAAGGGACTGCAGTAAATTAAATCAAGGGACCATATTTGAAGGGATGTTTCTTCTTCATAAATATCTCCATAAATATTATTCTGTAATGACATAATACTTAGAACTCTAAACCATAAATTTAGAATTATATTTTCTGCAAAAGCATGAAGAATGTAGGTCTGTTATAGTGATCATTTACTTAACACACAGAGATGCTTTGAGATCAAAATTAATGTCTATTTTAAATAGGTACTTTAAAAACTTCAGTACTATTTTTTCTGGTGCATCAAATGCATTGAACACTATCATATTTAAATACAGATACTAAGACAAAGAATAAAGCAAAAGGAAATTTTAAAGACTTCATAAATAACCAGACTATCTTGAGGGGTATGTTAATTGTTTCATTCCTCAAAGTGTGGGAAGCCTAAATTGCACTTAAATTTAAAAATTCAAGTTTTTTAAAAAATATTTACCTTCTAACACTTGAACACAAATGACAAGTGTAAAAATGTTTCATAGTGGACCAAGTCATCCTATATTTCTCACAGTGATTTGTTACCCTAAGAGTTTGATTTTAATATTCTAGGCAGTGGCAGTCGTTGCTTATATTTTCATTTTAGAAAAATAATTTTAGAGTTATTTCTCCATTGCCTTTAACATTTGGTAAGTTAAGAAATTTTGTGAAATCATTAATAATTTTTGGTAGTCACTCCCTCTTCCTTGCCTGCTGCCACTGCCTTAATTTGGATCCTTATTATCACTTCCTGGGCAATTGTAACAATACCAATGAGTATCTCAGTACCGTCTTGCAGCATAACAATCTGTCTCCAACTAAACTCTAGAATGATCCTTCTATGATGAGAATATAATCTTCAAGTTAATAAATAAGACCCTGTGTGATCTAGCAGTATTGTGGGTTGGCTCACCCATCACCCATTACCCATTCTAACATAATTCTAAAATGCCTTTGAATACTATAGATGCTGGAGAGATAAAAACTGATACTTTCAGACTCCATTGTAACTATAGAGTTTCAGATTTAGTTTAGGTTTCTCCAATTAGATGTACATATTCAAGACTTTGATTTGCAACTGAATTTGATAAGAAAGGTGGAACAGAAGTATGCATTTTTATAATATAAAGACGTGGATGGTATATCCAAATTAGTATGAATATGGAGCAGGGAGATGTGGTTGTGAGTTCCTGATTTTGCAGGTGGTTTCTTGAAGTAGAAGTCTTAGTCAACACAGAGGTAATATTTTTCCAGAGCTTGTAGCTGTGGTGGAAGATTCCTGATTCTTCAGCTTCGGCCCATAACAGAGGTTTGAATTCCCTTGATTTGGGGAGTTATCCCTGGAATGTAATACCTTGTGTGTTTCTTCATACTAACCTGTAACCTAAACAAATCTTGAGCTTAAACTAGCTACAATGGATTATTTTGTCTGCAACAAAACCCCCTGACTTACTAGACATAATTAATGTTTAAATGCAGCTGTGAATTGTGTAAGACTGATGAAACACAGACCTGTACCTCTGAAACAAATAATACATTATATTTAAAAAAAAAAAAAAAGAAGACAATAGGAAGGGAAAAATGAAGGGGGGGAAATCGGAGGGGGAGACAAACCATGAGAGACTATGGACTCTGAGAAACAAACTGAGGGTTCTGGAGGGGAGGGGGGTGGGGGGATGGGTTAGCCTGGTGTTGGGTATTAAAGAGGGCACGTACTGCTTGGAGCACTGGGTGTTATACGCAAACAATGAATCATGGAACACTACATCAAAAAACTAATGAAATAATGTATGGTGATTAACATAACATAATAAAATAAAATTTAAAAAAATCTTAAAGGAAATAATATTCTGAGATTAAGTATTTGACTTGGTTGGGCTTAAGAGCAGCAAAATTCTAGTTACCTTTAAAAAGTGGAGCACTTGTATTCCATGTTATGCAGAACTAAATATTTACTAAAATTTTTACCTGAGGTTGTCTGTAATGAAATGCAAGCCTTGCTTTCAATACACATTTCATTACAGACAACCTCAGGTAAAAATTTAGTAAATATTTAGTTCTACGTGGTAATCTCAGAATCTTATTTCTGAATCTATGTCCCAACCTTCACATAAGAGACCTAGCATGACTGTGCATTCAACTGTCATTGCTATTCAACATATACCATTTGAGATTCTACCTCTAATTTTTAATTATATCATCCTTAAGCAATAACAAATAAGTGTCTTTGAGGATAGGCACAGAAATGCATATTTCTCTGGATAGGTCTGTATGAGCTGCTAATTTAAACCTGATGCTATCACCTTTTTTTTTCTGTATATTCTGCAGTGTAGTTATCAATGGTCAACTCAAACCACAGTCCTTGTATCTCATGCCTATGCCTTATGTCCTGTGTTTGTGTGTGTGTGTGTGTGTGTGTGTGTGTGTGTGTGTGTTGGCAGCCGTTCACTCTGGTTGGGGCATAGATTCAGAATGAATATGACTCTTAGATTTGGAATGGCAGTATTATACATTTGCTAGAAATACAGTCCATTATTGAGTGTCTCTGAAACATGGACACTCCAAGTGAATAAACTTTGAGCAGTATACCTGCTCAATTACCGTGTGTGTTTGAATATATCTATATGTGGATTCATGGGTGGCACCTAAAGATTTGGCCTGTAGGGCAGGGACTTGAAAGCAAGACTTAGATGACTGGTGATAAGGAGGTTTGGGGAAATGTTATGTGGAGAACTTTTGAGAATAGACCAAGAGTATAAGGTTATTTCTGAATGCTCAGCAAAAGGTTCCCTTTACAAGGATTCTAATAATTGGGAGGACCAAATGATGCACTTTGTGGATGTCAACTTCTTTTTCAAGCCACGTCAGTGCTTGCTCAGTGGGCACATGAACAAATTGACCATGGTGTTGGGAATGGAAATGTAAAAAGACTTGTAAAAAGACAATACAAATTTCTCTCTCCCTCATGTTAGTATACTTCTGGCTACTGCTGTCCTGGACACTACCACTGTTGAGTGCATAATTTGCCATAAACAGAGAGCTTGCTAAGCCCAAATAGAATTCCATTCTCTGACAGGAGGACAGGCTCCTGGCTTAATGGATGCAGGCCAATAATATTCAACTTTGTGGATTATGAAGGGAAAAATAATTTGTCCTCACCGATAAGCACTTATTTTGGGTGTGGGCTTGTTTTTACAGCTTACCATACTTCTTCTGTGCTTCTCCCATAACATTTTACACACTTTTATGAAATACATACAATATAGGAACTTTATTTTACCAAAAATAAAAAGTAAGGCAAAGTGCTTTTGAACACATAACTCACTGGTCTTAAACGAAACCAGCCAATTACCCAGATGGCTGGTTTGAGGGAATGTAGAATGGCCTATTAAAAACATAGTCATGGGATGCCTTGGTGGCTCAATCAGTTAAGCATCCACCTCTTGGTTTCGGCTCAGGTCATGATCTCAGAGTCATGAGATCAAGCCCCTCATCAGATTCTGCGCTCAATGAGGAGTCTGCTTGAGATTCTCTCTCTCCCTCTCCATCTGCCCCTCCCCCAATTTGTGTGCTCTCTCTCTCTCTTCCCCCCTCCCCCCTTCCTCTCTCTCTCTTTCTCAAATAAAAATAAATAAATCTGTATAAACACAATCGTGTATGAGCTGGGAAACACCACCTTTCTAATCTGGAGTGCTGTCATACAGGATATGTTCTGAACCATGAACAGATATATGATGCCTTTTCTCTGAAGATTAGCACTTCTCACTATTACTGAGAATTATTATAGAATGGTAGTTAATTCCATGCTTTGCATGGAATCTTGTAGAAAATTGCTTGAGTTTGAATCTCAGTTTGACTACCTAATAGCTAGGTGACCCCACAAACTACTTAACATTTCTTTGTCTTAGTTTTCTAATCTGTAAAAGGGGATAAGACTAGTACTATGGATTATGTAAATCAGTATATGTAAATCACTTTGGAGAATGCCCACCACATAATACTATGTGTAATACTATGAAAGTGCTTGCTATTACTATTACCCAAATGACTTAGTCACAAATTTTAGCTTCCTGTCTTCATGGTTGTAGGCCCTTCTTGATAAAAAAAAAAAAAAAAAAAACAACAACTTTAGAGCACAATAGGAGAATGCTTCCACTAGGGATACACTGGTTTCATTGACATAGAAGTTAAGATTTACCAGTTGATCATTTTGGGCTCCTCATATCATGGCACCAGTAGGCAATAACAGGGAATACTGTTGCTTAGAGTAATTGATCCTGGCTATCAAGGGAAAAATATGTTTCTGCTACACAATGGAGCAAGGAAGAACATGTCTGGAAACCAAAAAGTCCTTTGGGGTGCTGTCATAACTAGTAGTTAAAGTATTGAAGAAATGAGCAGCCTAATTCAGGCAGGATAGTAGAGAGCTCAGGCCCATTAGAAATAAAGGTTTGGGTTACCCCAAAAATATATAAACACCAATCCATTGAAGTGCCAGCAGTGGAAATGGGAACATAAAATGGATAGTGAAGAATAAAGTTATAAATATCAACTGTAGCCTCATGAACAGGTAGAGAAACAAGGGCAGGATCAGCCTTGTGTGCTTTTTTCCAATTTTCTTTTTTATTCTCTTTCTGTTTCTATTTTATACAGACAGTGGTGGTGGCAGCAAATTCTGTGATTTACTCCAAATTCTGCAGTCTATCAAAATATGTTTGTGGTTGAAGTTGAAAAGAAATCAAGATGGCACTGAGATGGAGGCAGTGAATGCTCAGTGATTACAAATCACCAAGCTTTGTTTGTGGGAGCAGCAAGAATGACTCACAGGCAAGATCTATACCCTACATCAGAGCAGACACTGGGACAGAGAGAGACTGGATAGAACTTAGTGTAGCTCCTTATATTCAAGACCAAATGCCCAGACCCTTGATAAATGTGTTCTGATGTTTTGGGAAACAACACTACAACCCCACATTGAACAATTCATCCTAGTGACATAGGGTAGACTGACCCTTGCACAGGGAGGCTAATGCAGAGCTAGACAGAAAGGAGGGCTGAAGGAACGTTAGGGCAGGGATGGAGCCTGTGAGCTCTGAACTTAATAACATTTAATAGCAGTTTTAAGTCAGTCTGTCATTTGGGAACCTTCAATAAATTCTCGTTGAGTGTTGTAGCCTGTTCTCTGTGGTGCTATTATGAATTAAGAAGGAAAGCTTGTCCCAGATTTGAGCTGGAGGCCAAATTGAGGCTGATAGCACTGATTGCCAACAGAGGAAAGCACTTTTCAAATGAGTAATGGTACGTAACTGGCGGCAGGGGCTGCTACTAGGAGGCAAAAAGAGGAGGCAGGAAGGGAAATTCATAAAGGAACTCATCACACATTCATGAGAGGGTACCCTTAAAACTCAGAGAGAGATCAGGGATATTTTGTTAGGGGATCAAGCTAATGGAAACTTGAGCACAATACTTGATGGCAACAAGTATCATAGCTACAGGCGTGGGAAGACAGAACATTTTGGCCTTGCACTAGTTTTTCCTGTTTAATTCTTAACAAAGATTCAGAGAGGTAATATTTATGATACTCACTCTACAGATAAATGTATCAAGGTTCATAAAAGGTGATTTTCCCAAAGTCACAAAGCTATGAAGTAGTAGAGTCAAGATTTGAATTAGAGTTTTCTTGACCTCAATGCTAGGAAATCTTACCAATTCAGATAATTTAACACCTATATTTCTCATTACCATTCATGTTGGTAATTGGGTTCTTGAGACTATTTTAGACAGTTTACTAATTAAAAAAATACTTTAACACATTGGTTCTCAAAGTTTGCCATAAACTAATTGGAACATTTTTCCATTTCTTTGTGTCTTCCTCAATTTCTTTCATTAGTTATTTTATAGTTTTTTTTTTTTTGAAAAGGTAGACTTTTAGTAACTGCTTTTATCATTTTTCTGAGTACAGATCCTTTGCCTCTTTGGTTAGATTTATTCCTAGGTATCTTATGGTTTTGGGTGCAATTGCAAATGGGATCGACTCCTTAATTTCTCTTTCTTCTGTCTTGTTGTTGGTGTATAGGAATGCCACTGATTTCTGTGCATTGATTTTCTATCCTGCCACTTTACTGAATTCCTGTATGAGTTCTAGCAGTTTTGGGGTGGAGTCTTTTGGGTTTTCCACATAAAGTATCATATCATCTGCAAAGACTGAGAGTTTGACTTCTTCTTTGCCGATTCGGATGCCTTTGATTTCTTTTTGTTGTCTGATTGCTGTGGCTAGGACTTCTACCACTATGTTGAATAAAGTGGTGATAGTGGACATCCCTATCATGTTCCTGACCTCAGGGGGAAAGCTCTCAGTTTTTCCCCATTGAGAATGATATTCGCTGTGGGTTTTTCATAGATGGCTTTTATGATATTGAGGTATGTACCCTCTATGCCTATACTCTGAAGAGTTTTGATCAAGAAAGGATGCTGTACTTTGTCAAATGCTTTTTCTGCACCTACTGAGAGGATCCTATGGTTCTTGTTCTTTCTTTGATTAATGTATTGTATCACATTGATTGATTTGTGGATATTGAACCAACCTTGCAGCCCAGGAATAAATCCCACTTGGTTGTGGTGAATAATCCTTTTAATGTACTGTTGGATCCTATCGGCTGGTATTTTGGTGAGAATTTTTGCATCCATGTTCATCAGGGATATTGGTCTGTAATTCTCCTTTTGGATGGGGTCTTTGATTTTGGGATCAAGGTAATGCTGGCCTCATAAAATGAGTTTGGAAGTTTTCCTTCCATTTCTATTTTTTGGAACAGTTTCAGAAGAATAGGCATTAATTCTTCTTTAAATGTTTGGTAGAATTCCCCTGGGAAGCCATCTGGCCCTGGGCTCTTGTTTGTTGGGAGATTTTTGATGACTGCTTCAATTTCCTTAGTGGTTATAGGTCTGTTCAGGTTTTCTCTTTCTTCCTGGTTCAGTTTTGGTAGTTGATACATCTCTAGGAATGCATCCATTTCTTCCAGATTATCTAATTTGCTGGCATATAGTTGCTCATAATATGTTCTTATAATTGTTTGTATTTCCTTGGTGGTTGTGATCTCTCCTCTTTCATTCATGATTTTATTTATTTGGGTCCTTTCTCTTTTCTTTTTGATAAGTCTGGCCAGGGGTTTATCAATCTTTTTTTTTTTTTTTTTAAGATTTTATTTATTTATTTGAGAGAGAAATAGAGCAGCAAGAGAGGGAACACAAGCAGGGGGAGTGGGAGAGGGAGAAGCAGGCTTTCCGCTGAGCAGGGAGCCTGGCACAGGGCTTGATCCCAGGACCCCGGGATCATAACCTGAGCTGGAGGCAGACGCTTAATGACTGAGCCACCCAGGCGCCTGGGGTTTATCAATCTTATTAATTCTTTCAAAGAACCAGCTCCTAGTTTTGTTGATCTGTTCTACTGTTCTTTGGTTTCTATTTCATTGATTTCTGCTCTGATCTTTATTATTTCTCTTCTCCTGCTGGGTTTAGTCTTTATTTGCTGTTCTTTCTCCAGCTCCTTTAGGTGTAGGGTTAGGTTGTGTATTTGAGACCTTTCTTGTTTCTTGAGAAAGGCTTGTATTGCTATATACTTTCCTCTTAGGACTGCCTTTGCTGCATGCCAAAGATTTTGAACAGTTGTGTTTTCATTTTCATTTGTTTCCGTGAATTTTTTTAATTCTTCTTTAATTTCCTGGTTGACCCATTCATTCTTTAGTAGGATGCTCTTTAGCCTCCATGTATTTGAGTTATTTCCGACTTTCCTCTTGTGATTGAGTTCTAGTTTCAAAGCATTGTGGTCCAAAAATATGCAGTGAATGATCCTAATCTTTTGGTACTGGTTGAGACCTGATTTGTGACCTAGGATGTGATTGATTCTGGAAAATGTTTCATGGGCACTAGAGAAGAATGTGTTTTCTGTTGCTTTGGGATGGAATGTTCTGAATATATCTGTGAAGCCCATCTGGACAAGTGTGTCATTTAAAGTCTTTATTTCCTTGTTGATCTTTTGCTTAGATGATCTGTCCATTTCAGTGCGGGGCATGTTAAAGTCCCCTACTATTATTGTATTGTTGTCAATGTGTTTCTTTGCTTTTGTTATTAATTGGCTTATATAATTGGCTGCTCCCAAGTTAGGGGCATAGATATTTACAGTTGTTAGATCTTCTTGTTGGATAGACCCTTTAAGTATGTAAGTGTCCTTTCTCATCTCTTATTACAGTCTTTGGTTTAAGATCTAATTTGTCTTGGGTGCCTGGGTGGCTCAGTTGGTTGGGCGACTGCCTTCGGCTCAGGTCATGATCTTGGAGTCCCGGGATCGAGTCCCGCATCGGGCTCCCTGCTCAGCAGGGAGTCTGCTTCTCCCTCTGACTCTCCCCCCTCTCATGTGCTCTCTCTCTCATTCTCTCTCTCAAATAAATAAATAAAATCTTTAAAAAAAAAAAAAAAAAGATCTAATTTGTCTGATGTAAGGATTGCCACCCCAGCTTTCTTTTGGTGTCCATTAGCATGGTAAATGGTTTTTCACCCCTTCACGTTCAATCTGGAGGTGTCTTTGGGTCTAAAATGAGTCTCTTGCAGACAGCATATCGATGGGTCTTGTTTTTTTTAATCCAATCTGATAGCCTGTGTCTTTTGATTGGAGCATTTAGCCCATTTACATTCAGGGTAACTATTGAAAGATAGGAATTTAGTGCCATTATATTGCCTGTAAGGTGACTGTTACTGTATATTGTCTGTGTTCCTTTCTGGTCTATGTTACCTTTAGGCTCTCTCTTTGCTTAGAGGACCCCTTTCAATATTTCTTGTAGGGCTGGCTTTGTGTTTGCAAATTCCTCTAGTTTTTGTTTGTCCTGGAAGATTTTATCTCTCCTGTTTTCAGTGACAGCCTAGCTGGATATAGTATTCTTGGCTGCATATTTTTCTCATTTAGTGCTCTGAATATATCATGCTAGTCCTTTCTGCCCTGCCAGGTCTCTGTGGATAGGTCTGTTGCCAATCTAATGTTTCTACCATTGTAGGTTACAGATCTCTTCTCCTGAGCTGCTTTCAGGATTTTCTCTTTGTCTCTGAGACTCATAAATTTTACTATTAGATGTCGGGGTGTTGACCTATTTTTCTTGATTTTAAGGGGGGTTCTCTGTGCTTCCTGGATTTTGATGCCTGTTTCCTTCCCCAAATTAGGGAATTTCTCTGCTGTAATTTGCTCCAATATACCTTCTGCCTCTCTCTCTCTTTCTTCTTCTTCTGGGATCCCAATTATTCTAATATTGTTCCATTTTATGGTATCACTTACCTCTCAAATTCTGCCATCGTGATCCAGTAGCTCTTTATCTCTCTTTTTCTCAGTTTCTTTATTTTCCATCATTTGGTCTTCTATAACACTAATTTTCTCTTCTGCCTCATTTATCCTAGCAGTTAGAGCCTCCATTTTGGATTGCACCTCATTAATAACCTTTTTGATTTCTACTTGGTTAGATTTTATTTCTTTTATTTCTCCAGAAAGGATTTCTCTAGTATCTTCCATGTTTTTTTCAAGCCCAGCTAGTATCTTTATAATCGTCATTCTGAACTCTAGTTCCAACATCTTACTAATGTCCATATTGATTAGGTCCCTGGCAGTCAGTACTGCCTCTTGTTCTTTTTTTTTGAGGTGATTTTTTCTGTCTTGTCATTTTGTCCAGAGGAGAATAGATGAATGAGAGAACAAAATGCTAACAGGGTAACAACAACCCCAGAAAAATATACACTAAACAAATCAGAAGAGACCTGAAACCGGGGGAAAAGAAAGGGAAAGAAAGAAAAAAGAAAAAAAAAAAGGAGAAGAAAAAGATAAAAAAACAAGAATATGATCAAATATGATCAGGCTGGTGAATAGTTCAGTGCCACTCACTAGATTTTGGGTGTATTTTGGTCTGTTAGAAGAAACTGCCTCCCAAAATCTTAAAGAAAGAAAAGCTTATATATGTACAAAAATAAGGTTAAATATGATGAAGGGATGGAATATGACTGTAAAGATGAAAATTATAAAATATTTTATAAAAGGAATTGATAAGATAAGAAGTTGGTTGAAAAAAGAAAGAAGAGGAATTAAAAAAAAAAAAGGGAGAGAATGTGACCAGGCAGGAGAGTAGAACAAAGCCATACACTAGAGATTTAGGGTGTATTTTGGTCTTTTAGAAGAAACTGTATCCCAAAATTTTAAAGAGAGAACAACTTATATATATACCAAAAATAAGGTTAACTACTATTCAGGGATAGAATATGACTCTAAAAATGAGAAACAAAAAGATTTTTAAAAAAGGGATTGATAAGATGTTGAATGAAAAAGGGAAAAATAAAAATAAAAAAAAGAAAAGAAAAAAGAAAAGAAAAAAATTAACTTTGAAAGACTAAAGAATCATGGGAAAAAAGCCATGAATTCTATGTGCTGTATTCCCCTAGTGCTGGAGTTCTGCTGTTCTTATTGACCGGTAAACTTGATCTTGGCTGGCTGTTCTTGCTGATCTTCTGGGGGAGGGGTCTGTTGCCGTGGTTCTCAAATGTCTTTGCTGGAGGCGGAATTGCCCCGCCCTTGCTGGGGGGGCCAGGGTAAGTAATATGCTCGGGTTTGCTCTCAGGAGCTTTTGTTCCCTGCAAGCTTTCTGTACAGCTTTGGAGGAAGGGAAAGAAAATAGCAGCCTCCCAATCTCCGCCCCGGAGGAGCCAAGAACTCGGGCCCCACTCCTCAGTGTGCCCCCAGAGAAAAGCAGTCAATCACTCCTCTCTCCCCAGTCTCCGGCCATACTCCATGCTCACCTGGCCTGTGACAGAGTGTTTCTGTCTCTGGCACAGGAGCCCATTTGGAGTCTCCAAACCTAGCAGATTCCTGCAGTGTGCTCCCATGCCACTCCTGGGGGAGGAAGGGGAGTCTCCCCAGATCTGCCGCTTGTTGGGTCCCTGCTGTAAGAGCAGTGGCCTGACTGTGACGCAGATCATGGTTTATGGCAGTCCCGAGCTGAAAGCCCACTCCTCGGCTCCGTCTCTGCAGCTGGCTTCCCCGCTCCGATACCTGGGAGCTCTCCCGCACTCAGGCACCCCTGGTCTTCCTCTGACCCCGAGGGTCCTGAGACCACACTGTCCCAGCGAGGGTTCCACCCCTCCGCTTAGCCACTGGAGCAACGTCCCTCAGCGAAGCCAACTTCTAAAAGTTCTGATTTTGTGCTCCACTGTTCTATCACTTGCCGGTAGCGCCTGATGGAGGCCCCCTCCCCCGCCGTCTATCTTCCTGAATATCACCTCTGATTCACTTCTCCACACGTCCTACCTTCCAGAAAGTGGTTGCTTTTCTGTTCAGAGACTTGTTGCTATTCTTTTCTTTGATCTCCTGTTCAGTTTGTAGGTGTTCAGAATGGTTCGATCTCTATCTAGCAGAATTCCTGGGACCAGACGAAATTCAGGTCTACTCCTCTGCCATCTTGCTAAATTTACCCTTGTGAAGTTTTTATTCAAGTCTTTAGTCCATTATTCTTATTATTCTGTCCAAATCTTTTACCTTTTTATTCTTGAGTTGAAGGAATCCTTTATATATTCAGAATAAAAGTCTTTAGTCAGATATAGGTATTACAAACATTTTTCTCAACCTGTATTTTACATACTTGTTTTCTTAATGGTACTTCTTAATGAATAAACATTTTTAATTTTGATGAAACCCAAACATCAATTTTTTTCTCTCTTGGTTAGTTCTTCTATGTCATGTCTAAGATATATTTGCCAAACTCAAGGTCTTCTAGGCTTTCTTTTAAAAGCTTTATAGTTTTCCCTTATGTTAAAACTAGTATAATTATTTTCACTTGACAGATGAAGGATCTGAGGCACATACTGATCAAACCACTTGCCTCAGGTTTCACATTACTTGAGCCAGGACTTGAACTCATGCAATTTTTCTTATCACCACTAGCTAGATTGCCACTGATTATGCTACATCAGGGAAAATGTAATCAAAGGTTTACATGCTCTTTTTGACTTTTGAATATTTTTTCAAGGAGCATTTATTATTATATTCTTGAACATTTTTGTTGTATGGAGAACAGTTTGGGAAAAGTATGTCCAATAAATATTCATTGGCTGAAGTAAAGTTCTAAAATAGAACCAGAAATGTGACATTCTACTTCCTAATAGTCTTGCCCAATGGCCTAGTATTTTGGAAATATGCTAAGGTGTTCCATAGAACTTATAGATTTCTGTGTGTTGTCAGGTACAGGAAAGGTGTATTGTCTCTTTATTGTTCAGATTTCCTTCCTAAATCATCCTTTATATAGTTACCAGCAAGGTGGCTCCCTGACCCCCTGAATCTGGAAGGCATTACTAATCCTAAAAGGAAGTGTTCCTAAAAAGAACACTTGTCAATGGTTTTCTCCTGAGCTCTTCTGGAGTACAGGATTGCCAAATAAAGATACAGAATGGCCAGTTAAAATTGAGTTTCAAATAAATATCCTTTTTTAGTGTACGTATGTTCCATGCAATATTTGGAATTTACTTATATTAAAAAGGTATCTTTTATCTGAAATTCAAATTTAACTGGGTATCTTGTATATTTATTTGTTAAACTGAGCAATCTTAGCTAGGGGGCTAAATGTGTGCCTGGTTTATGGAAAGAGAGCATTATCTTATTTAACCTAAGACCTCTATGTCTTTAATATGGATGTGTCGTGGCATCCAGATTTCCCTTCTGCTGGAGGGTGATTGTCAGCAGTGTAAATTCTATAACCCATAAAAAGGAAAAAAAAAATCCCACCTAGGAGAATAACAGTGCATTCAGAAAAATATTTAAAGGTGTTCTAAGGATATTTTGCACTCAAGTCTACTAGGAATGGTAAAGTACCTTATTATACTGTATTATTATTACAACTACCAGGAACAAGTAGTAGAATGAAGATGAAAATACCAAAATCTTTCACATTAAAGCACATTTAAGTTTAAAATCATGGGATGAAACTTAATTAAGTGTCAGAAGGTATACTAACATAATGTTGAGTTTGCAAATTTAAGTACACAAAAGCAAGGCAATCTAGACACTAAAAGTTCCCTAGTAACATTAACTCACCCACATCATACATCGTGCATAATAAAGTTAACATTTAGCAACCAGAAATGTCGTTCATAACACAAAATACGTGCAACTCAAGATCATTAACATTTTCCATATTTTTATACTATTTCAAAGGTTCAATATTCTCATTACACTAATTGGAGAGAACTACTCAGTCATAGAGTTAAAAATTCTTTGAAAACATATTGGTTTATCTCACAGTCTTTCATTAGAGTCATAATCAACTTGGGTTGTATTTTGTTTCAGCAACAGAAAAAAACATTTTTACATTTAGAGAATGTTAACTACTGTGTAAATCTTCAATTTTTCACTTTCTAAAATGATTTCAAACTTGCTCTATTTATAGTTATTATTCTGAAAAACATATCATTATTATTATAATATTGTTCTGATATTTTAATAAAAACTGGGGTGGGGAGGGCTCATAATATGGTGATCCTCACTATGTAACTTTTTGTAGAATTGAGATGATAATAGTACTTGACTCATAGGGGTGCCATGAGAATTAAGTCACTTAATATCTACAAAATTCTTTGTAATGTATGGCACATTGTAAAGAGTTAGCTAAAAAATTCTTAGTGTTCACAAATAGCAAGATTCCAGATGTACAGATATAAGGAGATTTTACGTTACCCTTCTTAGACTTCTACAATTAGAATATGAGAACACCTGAAATAATTTTAGTGAGTTTATAATATTTCATATTTAAAAGCATATTTTTAAGCTTATAGAATTAAAAGAAATCTCTTATGAGTATTCGCTTATGACTAATACAAATGTGAAACAGTTAAACTTATTAGTAATCATTGAAATAAGAATCAATGTGAAAATTATATTTTATTTTTACATCTGAAAAAATAACTAAACTGAATACCACTGGCAATACCAAGTGCTGGTGAGGGCCTGGAGCATGTAGAATTATCCAACATTGCTGGTATCAATGTAAATTGCTACACCCATGTAGAACAACTATTTGGCAGCTGTTACCTACTAAATTTGAAACATGTATAGCCTATAATTTAGCAATTCCAGAAATGCATGTGCTTGTGCACCAAAAGAAATTACAGGGTGATCATACTAGCAGTATTCATAATAGCTAAGAACTGGAAACCACCCAAATTTCTATCAACAGCAGAACAAATTGGACAAATCATGGACTAGTCTTACAACAGATTACTCTAGAGCAATGAGAATTAAGGCATTACAGCTGCATCGATGACATGGATGATTCTTACAAACAATGCTTAGTGAAAGATGTAACAAAAGAACATACACAGTATGATTCCAATTATATAAAGCATAGTATTGGGATATTTGGCCTATGGTATTACAAATGAAAGTAATTCTCTGCATGGAGCACTGGGTGTTATACGAAAACAATGGATCGTGGATCACCACATCAAAAACTAATGATGTATTGTATGGTGACTAACATAACATAATAAAATTTAAAAAAATAAATTAATTAAAAAAAGAAAGTAATTCTGTCTTTTGGGGAGGGCTTCTGGGGAGCTGCTAATGTTCTGTCTCTTCTCCTGGGTGCTAATTATCTCATGACAATTCATTCACATGAATGAATGAATTGGCTTTTATGATATGGCCACCCTTCTGTATATGGTATACTTCAATTAAAATAAATTAAACTCAGAAAGGGATTTTAATTTGAGAAGCAAAAAATAAAATAAAAGTTTTATAATTTGTATTACCAATGTTTCTAGTTCCCTATAGGATTCTTTTAGAAACTAATGTCTACTTAGAAAAGAGCAAGCCTAATCCACAACTTACCATACCAATTTGCCAAAATAGTTCATAAGGATTGGAAGAAATCTATGCAGTGCTTCAATGAGAAATACAGCCATGAGGTCAATTTAATCCTAGTTTCCAGTTTTAGAATGATCCAAGGGTTAATCAGAATAGAGAGTTGAGAATTTGAATTGGGAAGTGATGAACTTAAGAATGTGCTTGTTGGAGGCAGTGGTGAGAGGAACAAGGGCAATGCAAAAGTGAGATGCTAAATTCAAGCTCATCCTTTGGGATATAAAACAAAGGCAAAAGCAAAATTTCTAAGGCTATTTGAAAAGTGTGTTGCAAAATCTTCCATACTAAGGATATTCTATTTAATATTACATTATGTAGTAAGGAAAATATTGTTAATATAAGTATTTAATTTGTGTTAGTAATAAATAATAATTATTGGATTTTTGTAGTTCAGGAGACAACTAGGAAATGCATGAACATGATATTAATAATATGAAGAGACTTTTGTGAACAACTGGCAGCTAAAATGAGGAAGAAACAGATATGAGCTCTTAACTAGGGCACTGGAAATAATTCACCATAGTTAAGGAATCCCAGGACAGGGTTTGCCTGCCAAGGTCTGGAGAGCAAGGGTTCTATTTCAAGTGAAGTTGCTTAAGCCAATCTAAAGAAACTAAACATATACCAATGGCTAAGGTGCCTAGAAGCAAAATATTAATTCACACCCAGAACAAAAATACTAGTTTGGACCATATAAAACTACTTTTACAGGTCACAACAGCCAAATATTGGCAATTTTATATGATTTAAGCTTATATGTACACAAACACACAACGATGGTTAACAATATAAAAGGATCAGAGAACAAATGCTGAATACAGATGATGGAGGTCCACTCTTTGAAGACTGCTCTGACAACAAACACTACATGGGGGTGCAAGACACACTTGCCCTGCATACTTTGCCAGTGTTGCAAATTTAATTGAACCAAAGATAATAAAACTTTAAGGAAGATCATTTTGTAATTATTTAAGGGCATCTGAAAATTACAATGATATTTTCCTTATCACGTTTGTGATTTGTAACTTTGGGAAAAACAATACAGTTTCGTTTGTTTTGTTTTAGAAATTGACTTTTTAAAAAATTTTTAAATATTTTTTTAAAGATTTTATTTATTTATTTGACAGAGAGAGACACAGTGAGAGAGGGAACACAAGCAGGGGGAGTGGGAGAGGGAGAAGCAGGCTTCCCGCGGAGCAGGGAGCCCGATGCGAGGCTCGATCCCAGGACGCTGGGATCGTGACCTGAGCTGAAGGCAGACGCTTAACGACTGAGCCACCCAGGCACCCCTTAGAAATTGACTTTTAAGATTAATTCCAACACAGAAGTTTTTAAGAAAGTAGTCCTTGATACATTTAGAAATACAACCCATGCATGAGCTAATACACAGAAAGTGGACATGTTTTGATCCTGAAACTTATCTTGTCATTCAATATCTGTCATTAAACAAACAAACAAAACAATCATGAAATTTGGGCTTCATTTTTCCTAGTAATAGAAACACCAGTGTCTACTGGAATAGAGATTATATAATAGAAAATCTTCAGTACTGACTTCTCTTTTTCTTGACTATTTTAACAATATTTTTAGCTTAGCAGAAAAAAAAATACAGTTGCTTTGTCAACTCCAAAGCCATTGTTCTTTTAATAATAGAATCTTGGCTTATAGAACTTAATTATTTAGCGACAGAAATTCTGAATAACATAATTTCAGATACAAAAAGAGATTCTTTGACTCTCTAGCTCAAGAAATTACAGATTTTAAAAAATGCATGAAAGATGTAACTGGGCATTGGTGACCAATTTCATTAAATGAACTGTGACTTTACTGAAAAAAAAAAAAAGGCATGTGTCCATTGAGTTCCCAAGGGCTAGATTATTCAATGGAAATATATTTCTACTAGAATATCATAAGGAGAAATAGCCAGGCTAAATTAGTAAAATTCATGCTAGCGCACAACTCATTTATTCAGTAATCATTTATCTCTTTAGAAAAAGTATTTACATAGTGAGATAATTTAATATAGGTTATAAGATTTCCTTATTTCAGTTTTCATTTCTATTTATACTTCTGACTTATCAGTTTAGGTTATTTAAACTCATACATTCACACATTTGAATCTCTCCTTACATTCCTGCATGAGTTGACTATCTCAAATTATGCACAAAGCAGCTCCATTGTTCACCTTGTAGATATCAACATCGTTAACATCCTAGTATAGTTATTTGAAAAGCTTTAGCTCTATGGCTTTATTTTTTACATGATACCAGTGTTGGAAGAAAGAGTTCGTACCGTGAATTCAGTAGGAATTGGTTCCTGTTGGCACTGTATTCTTCCAAAAAATATCATTTCTGCTAATGAGTTACTGTTAGGCAGTGAGGTTGTCACTATATCCTATGAAGTCATCACAAACACTGACAAAAATGGTAACACAGACATAATGATCACATTCTCCATGCTTGTTTTTCTTGAATTTGGTATTTAATTTTTAGTCATAATAGGTTGTAAAAATAAATGCATTTCAAGTATAAAGATCCAAATGGACAGAGAGGAAAATTTGATCTTAAAATCGTAGTTAATTTCAGAATATAACCCCTTCTTTGAAACAAAATAAATTTAAAAATTTAAGCTCTTTATATTACTGAAACAACCAAAAATTCTACTTTTATAAATATATGAATTTCTGAAGACTTTTTAGAAAACAGTAAAAGTATGTTACTTTGAAATAGTATCAAAATGTTTACATATACCTAATAAATGAGGTGAATTCAATTTGATATTGATAAAAAATCAATTAGATCTCTATATCATATTATTTATAAAAGAAAGCCAAAATGGACTTATGATCTCCATAAGAATTATAAAAAGTATCAGAGGAAAATATAGGAGAAAGGAAAATTTTATAGTATTAAGTAGATAAAGTCTTCTTGAACAAGAACCAAAAACCAGACACCATAAATCCTTGCTACTCAAAGTGTGGACTATAGACCAGTAGCATGCACATCCCCCGGGAGCTTATTAGAAATATCGAGTCTCAGGTTTCATCCCAGGATCTGTGCTTTAACAAAATCCCCAAGTGATTTGTATGCACAGTAAGCAGTTCTTCTCAACCCTACCTGTACCTTAGCATCACCTGGGGGACTATGCTCCAATGTCACCCCAATCAATTGAAACTGAATCTGTGTATGAGTGGTGGTGCTGGTGGGGGGTGTGGGTGTCCAGGCTGAAGTCTTTTTATAAAGGCTGCTCCATGAACTTAATCTGTAGTATGAATTGAGAACCATTGTTCTTGAGAAAAACATGAGTAATTAACTCTTTGATGCTTGAGCAAAGTTAAAAATACGAAGGTAGATTCAGAGAAAATATTTGTAACTTAGATATAGCAAAGAACTAACTTTCCTAAAATGCAAAGGGGCCCTTCAAATAAACGATGAAAAGATTTACAACTCAACCAATGTAACCAGTCACTGACCATATTCTGAACCTTCACAGAAGAGTAAATACAAATCCCCAACAATCTTCTAACAGATGCTCAACCTTACTGATGATGAAAAAGCTATAACTTTAAGTTAAAGGTGACATACTCATCTGATTGACTAAAATTAAAAGAATTAATGACATTCTTTGTTGAGAAGGGTATGAAAAAGTGAGAACTCTCACAATATCGATGGGAGTATAATTAGTATTTCTTTGTTTGAAGGCAAATGGACAATACCTATCAAAATTTCAAATGCACAGGGCACCTGGGTGGCTCAGTCAGTTAAGCATCTGCCTTCAACTCAAGTCATCATCCCAGTGCCCTGGGATCAAGTCCTGCCTCGGGCTCCTTGCCTAGAAGGGAGTCTGCTTCTCCCTCTATGCCCCCTTCCTCGTGATTTCTCTCTCTCTCTCTCACGTTCTCCCTTTCTCTCTCAAATAAATAAATAAAATCTTTAAAAAAAATTCAAATGCACAGATATTTGTAGCAACAATTTTACTCTTGGAATCTTTATTATAAGGAATATTCACACAACTGCACAAATATGTGTGTGTGTGTGTGTGTGTGTGTATGATGGAGAAAAATTTGAAGCAAACTACACGTTCATCACTGCTTGAATGTTAATTATGGCAAATCTTTACTGAAGGAAACTATTCCGTAGTTAGAGAATGTGGTAAGTCTATGTTACTGACACAGAAGAATACTTCCGATAAATTGTTGGGTTAAAAGAGCAATTTATAGATTTTTTTCCTTCCTTTTTGTATATGTTTTGTTTAAAAATGTTATCTATAGTTAGAAAGCATGGCAGAATGCCCACCAAACTCTTAAAATCAGTATCATCGGGGCGCCTGGGTGGCTCAGTTGGTTAAGCGACTGCCTTCGGCTCAGGTCATGATCCTGGAGTCCCGGGATCGAGTCCCGCATCGGGCTCCCTGCTCGGCAGGGAGTCTGCTTCTCCCTCTGATCCTCCCCCATCTCACGCTCTCTCTCTCTGTCTCATTCTCTCTCTCAAATAAATAAATAAAATCTTAAAAAAAAAAAAAAAATCAGTATCATCTATGGTGGAAGGTAAGAGAGTGGGGCAGAGCACCTTCACTTTTAGCATTTACCCAATGAGATTTATTTCTTCTTTTTAGCCTACCTGCAATACTTCTGTACTTATAAATACATCTATAATGTTGCTTAAAAAGTTGATTACTAAAAATTAGCCTGTATACATTACTGTAAAAGGAACATTCTGGAGGTGAAGAGATAGAAAAAACAAGTAAAATTCTGTCATTCTTCACTATAGTGGGCAATGAAAAAATAACCTATACAACTTTGTAAACTTTTAGAGTTTAGACTAATAGATTTAAATACTTTTAAATTTTAGATGCCATTTTATAATTCATCTTATGTTATGTAATGACAATAAACAAAGGAAGTGTAAGTGGGATACCTAAGGTAACAAGTGAAATTAGGTCTCAAGAAATATGTTAGGCAATAGAATGTCTCCTGGAGAGACTCAGGCTAGTAAGTTCAAACAGCATTACAGCACAATGTTTTAGAAAATCTGGGATACCAAAATCATGTAAGTATCCTCCCGTATGCTACTTACCAGTCCTGCAATCTACTGCCTACAACATCCACTTAATAACAGTACAAATATTAGAACATCAGTTAGTGCCATGGACTGGGGAAGGAATTGGCCACAGAGAGGCATGAAGAAACTTTCTAAGAAAATATTCTAGATCTTGATTTTGATGTCGGTTATGTGATGGTGAGCATTTGTCAAAATTAATAGAACTACATGCCTCAAAAGGGAGAATCACACTTCAATAAACTTGGCTTTAACAATAAAACACATCAATAACAAACAAAGCAAAACATCTACCTTGTCATCGTCTAATATCTACTGAGACTGAGTTGAAATGGCTTGAGAGGATAGAACATTAAAATTTTATATTATAAAACTTTATCTTAAAAATGGCCTACATAAATCCTCATTATATTTAATATTTATTAGAAAAAATATATATCCAAGAAGATGCAGAGATCTTCAGATTCTTTATTGTTCAAAGATGCACCATTCTTTAATACTAGTTCCTAGAAACAATTGGCAAACTGAAACAATATACAGGACTCTGAATAATATATATTGTGTTGTTTTAAAAATTTGTTCTACTGTGTTAGCTGGGCAGTATGAACTTAGTATGGGATGTTATAAATATGAAGACAGTCAGTGGATTTGATTTTTGCTCATATTTATAGAGACTCAAATTGCATTTTCCTGGATAATGGAGTCTCAAGTATAACCAAAATGTAATTTAAACTTTAGATTACTCCAATGTTTATATAACTGAAATTAAACCACATACCATGTACCAGGGACTTTAGCTTAAGACCATTTGTTAACAATGACAATGCACATGTCTATGAAAATCTTGTTAATATAATTGTCCTGCTTTTCATTCTCTTAAATAAACAAATGATTCTTCCCCCCAATAGCTACATTTCATTATGTAAATATTCAGTGACCTTTCCCAATAGTTACATGTCACCTCACGTGGTGAATGAAGGTCTTGTACTTGCAGATGCTATGTTTATGTTTTATAAAATTTATTGCTAAAATCAAAGAGCTTCATAAAAATAAAAACAAAATATTTCCTCAGAGAAGCAGTGAAGGAGAGGCATAATTCCTTTGCCCCTTCACTGACGTTGACACATTCAAAACCAAAACCTCACACACAAAAAATTAGCTTATAGAGGTTACTCATAATTCTATAGGATTAGTTTTATTTGGGATCCTCATATCCTCAATAGATTAATGCATTAGCCATTTTTCTCTCTATTCTCTAGGGCAGACATACGAAGTCATTGTTTCCAAGGCAATAGGACAAGCCCTACCCCAAGTGGTTGTTAAACCTGCGTAACCTGCACTACACAGGAGCTCTTTCCTGTTCCAGCATCAAACCAGTTTCAGAAGCAAGGCCACTTGAGAATGACAGATTAGCTTCTGGGAAGGTTGACTTAGCACAGTGGGGAGCTGGCTTAAACACTAAGAGACAGAGCAGAAATATAGATTCTCTGAATGAGAAGTTATTTTTCTATTGGCGTTGTGAAGGAGATAAAAATCTACAGGGTCAGAGCCATTAGCACCTGAAATTTTTATAGCTAAGTTTAATAAAAAATGTCATATAGAGATCAGATCACATCATTAGACCGAGAGAAAAAGACAGGGGAAGTATAAGTGAGATTGTCTTCAGGATGAAATAAAAAATGATATAAAGATAGCTGAGCTACTCATAAACTTTTTACATGGGGTTACAATCATAAAAAAAGAAATCAATGAATCAATGCAAATATATATATGTATATATGTATACATATATGTATATGTAAATATATGCATGTATTCCTTCTGATTGAATTTATAATTAAAATATGCTCCCTCCCTCAAATATTTATTCTTCAGTGAGATACCTGTGACCTATAGAGAACAGCATAAGGACCAGTATTTTGAAGGGCAAGCTGGATTTGGTCAGGAAAAATCTGCTCATAATACATAAGCATACTAAAGGGAGGCATCTTTACTCTGGTATAATGAAGAAAGTACTGGCTCAGGAGTCAGTGCTTGACGGGTCTGAATTTGAATTTTAGTCCTATCAATATTGGCATGGAGTCAGAGTTTGAGTTCTGGTGCTATCATGAAGGCATTATGGCCAGGGACGACGCACAAAGCCTGCATTCCAAAAGCTACTCATACCTCCTACCTATCTGAGGCAACTGAACGCAAATGGAAAACATGTTAACAAAGTTGGCAAGAGCCAAATAAACCATCAATGTTCACTAATGGATGGCTTTCCTATAAAAAGTTGAGTTGATACCTAGATTAGTCAAACTCATAAAATGTTGGTTGCCAGGAGCTGAAGCAAGGGAGAAATGGGGAGCTATTGTTTAATAAGTACAATTTCAGTTTTGAAAGATGAAGAGCTCTAGAGATAAACGTGATGGTTGTACAACAATGTGAATGTACTTGATCCCACTGATTTGTGCATTTAAAAATGGTGAAGATGGTGAATTTTATGTTATGTGTTTTTTTAACACAATTAAAAAAAACAGCTAAAAGAAACTTGAGTTGAAAAGTCTATAAGGTCTTGTGTCCTAAATGAAGCCTACTACTTTTAACACACTTGAATCTAAGGGACTCAGTTTTGCAAAACAGATCTTGTTGGACTTGGAAAAGTAGTGATACAGGTGAAAGAAATGGAAAAGAAAGAGATCTGGCTGAGATCTGCTCCTATAAGACAGTCTTTTGTCCAGGCTTACTTATTAGTGGGCCAGAAGGCAAGAAGAAGAAACAATCATGGGCACTCTGGTAATCTTTAGGAAGAAGAAATCTTGTTTTGTTAGCATCGTATCCCTCCAACTGACATAGTTGCTAGAACATTGTCAGATCACAAATAACAAGCTGTATAATAATTAAGTGAATAAATGTGTCTTCTAGTAAAACACAGCTCTGTTAATGGCCTGTAATCTTACTAATTTGATCACATTAAGAATTCCCCCTGTCTGAACGGAAATAAGGCAGTAAGTTATTCAATTTTTGTGAGACTCTATTCCATCATCCATAAAATGTAGACCCTACCCCTACCTTTCAAATTTATACCATATAAATGTGTGTATGTATGTTTTTATGTGTTTGTGTGTACATATATATTTATATATACTCATGTACTTAAAACATATATTTAAGGGGTGCCCGGGTGGCTCAGTCAGTTAAGTGTCCGACCCTTGATTTCGGCTCAGGTCATGATGCCAGGGTCATGAGATCAAGCCTCACGTTGGGCTCCACACTGTGTGGAGCCTGCTTAAGATTCTCTCTCTGCCTCTCACCCCTTCTTGTACACTCTTTCTCTCTCAAATAAAATAAAATAAAATAAAATAAAATAAAATAAAATAAAACATATATTTGAAATAATGCCTTAGCACATTTATGTACTTAAAAGTTATAAGTAATATTATTTCTTCATTATTGTTCTTGTAATAAGATTATTTTAAATAACTATGATATAGATCTTAACTCATTTTGTTTAGCTTATTATGAAAAAAGTGGGTCCTCTGCCACTCAATATATGGTCTACAGGTATATGCCTGAGGTATAAACAATTTAGAGACAAAGCCTTAATTATGAACCTGTCAGAGTCAATACAAGCCAAAAGATACATTGATTCATTGCTTTCTTTACCCATCTATCATCCTTTTGTCAAAGGCCTCCCATTGCTGGGCACATGCTAGGATCTAAGAAGGCCTTACTATCAAGGTATTTAAACTGAGGGAATAAACACATAGATAAATGATTGTAGTGAATGAAAAGGCAATGTTGTATGCTCTGGAATAAGGAGAAGGACAAAGTGAATGCTTTCTATTCCAGGATTGTTTAGGATCTCATTGCACAGGCTGCAGAAATCCACATAAGGCTTTTGAGCTGGGATATAATAGAAATATAGTGATTAATTAGGAAGATAAGTTATTTCCAAATGGAAGGTGAATTGGAGGGAGGAAAGGTTGGGAGATTTGAATTTCTATCTTCTGGCACAAAGTTAGTAACACTGGGGTTCACTTACTTCCTCTCACCCACATATCTTCCCCTCTTTCCTTCACAGCTCTTATGAATAGTGAGATAAATTACACAACAGTGAACGTAAGGCAATTTGCTAGCTTTGGGCATTCTGAACTGTTGCAGCGATGTCATATTACTTGGTTGTGCCTTAGTTACTCCCCCAATTGTACATTTCGTAATGGCTGTGTTGCCCATTTAACACTTATTTCTTAGAACTAAAATTATTATAAATCACATTACCGATATGCAAGAATTTTAAAAATTATGCATCGGTGGAGTGAAGTATTGAAGATGGAAATGTTAAGTTCATCAAGTATATATCATATGCATCTTAATAGCTGAACACACAGGCATGCATAAATCTCCAGTCTCCCTCTGTGACTATACATTTACTGATATAAATGTTGGGAAAAATCTGGAGTACTTTTGCACAAGTATAACTCATGATTCAGTGAGCATAAATCAAAATCTCAGAAATGCAAAAATATCTAGAATCCCTTGAGTAGTATGAAACAGATGGCTAGTTAGATTTCACAAGTCTCTATGTATATGTGATTGGGATTTTATTTCTTCACACATACAATTCCATAGTTATGCCTTACCTCCATACTGTACATATGGTGGAACTAAAATATTTGAAGAGTCATTAAGATCTATTCATGTCAGCAAAGCAAAAGTATCCCCATTTCATTAAAAATACCAGCACATACGAACCATGAGAGGCTATAGACTCTGGGAAACAAACTGAGGGTTCTAGAGGGGAGGGGGGGTGGGAGGATGTCTTAGTCTGGTGATGGGTATTAAAGAGGGCACGTTCTGCATGGAGCACTGGGTGTTATACGCAAATAATGAACCATGGAACACTACATCAAAAACTAATGATGTACTGTATGGTGACTAACATAACATAATAATAAATAAATAAATAAAAACATTTTTTAAAAATAAAAAAAGGATCTTCTGGGAAAAATATTTGTGTTTTCTATAAATCCTCTTCTCTTTAGAAGAAGAGGAAGACTATGTATATATATATAGAGAGAGAGAGAGAGAAAGAGAGAGAGAAAGATAAGTAAAAAATGTAAATTGCTCCTTAAAAAGTGATCCTACTTATCCATTCAACTGCTTTTCCCCAAAACATAACCCTCCTTGTTCAGGTCAGTAAGTGAATTTGAATGAGAACTGTAGCAGAGGCATAACCATTTAGTTGCATTTATAATGGGAGGGAATTTTAGATCTGGGGAGTCAAAGAAGATAAAGAGAACACTTGAAAACTAGAACCCAAATCAGAGATATAAAAACTAGAAGCCAAATGTGTGTAAAAGCAAAATATGAAGACAGTACATTGTGTTAAAATTGAGTTCTGTGATTAAGAAAACCAAGAGGACAGAAAGAGCAAGAGGCAAGGTGATGTGGCTATGGATCTAAATCTGGTTTAGGAAACTTCCCATATGTGTCCTGTAGAGAAAGAAACCAATACTACCCACTGCAAGCCATGTACCACCTCAGCTTCCTGTAGTTGCCAGAGGAGATGGCAACCAGAGAACAGTTCACTGGCACTAAGAAAACTATCTCCTGAGTTGGAACATCTGGCTCCACTATTTGGGCATGACTTTACCTCTCCGCGTCTGTTTTCACATGATAATGGGAAATAAAAAATACCAAAAGGAAGGTAGTTTTACCCTTTTCACAGTATTGTGAGAATTTGGTAAATTTATACAGAACTTTGGAATATGCATAACAAATGCAAAGTAACAGTATTATCCAGCCGATGCATTACCTTTATCTTCAACATCTTCTTCAACATCTTTTTGACAGAATGATGGAGCAGGTAGCATATTCCTGTATAACTTCTCCATTTCCAGTATTGGCAATATCGATGTAATGTAAAGGCAAATACAAATGAAATATAAGAGATTTAATTCTTCCTTTTGAAGGTAAGAGAGGAGACTCTCCCACGCCTGGCCTCTACTCAACCTCCCTTTTCTTAGAGCATTTACTTTAGAAAACTTGTCATTATAAATTTCTTCTCAGTCTCTTTGAAATGTATCTCAATCTTTTAAAAAGATAAATAAGCTTCTTGTCAGATTTAAGACCCAGGAATGTCTTTGTCAATGACCTGGGAGCTAACCCTTTGATATGTAATCATCAAGGAAGACAGGGTCCCTATTTCCCAGTTTCTGTTAGGAGGGTAAGTTTAAATCTGATGGGCGCCTCACTCCCAAACTACCTCTTGTGAGAAAGATATGAGAAGTTGATTTATCCTTTGCATAAAGCCAAATAGCTAACACTAATAGTCACCTCAGTTACCAGGTAAATTTAGAATGAATTATATGTTACAAACAGTGCTGTCAAGTTCTCTTGAAAACTAGTTATTGTTTATCCTGAGATGTATACGATGGGCTGTATCTGCTTGACTACATAAAAGACTGGGATTTCTTTGAATCTTTTCTGAGACTTGCCTGTGATGCACATCACATTCTGGCTTAATGGTTATTCAATAACAAAACTGTTTCTTTCCCTTTGACCTTTGTGGAGAGGATTTCTGGTTTTGGAGGAGATTTTGTTCTAAATTATCTTCCTCCAACCCTAGCACAGTGTTTAATATCCTGGAATGGTGCTACTTAGATTGTGGATTTAAATCACAGCTTTGCCATTACTAGTTGTATGACTTTTGACAAGTTACCTAACAGTCCTACACTCAACATTGTTAATTTCTAAAATGGGAACACTGATACCTAGCTCATAGGGATATCACGAGAATTAAATAATACATATACACACATTAAACAGTGTCTGGAACATGGTTGGAACAATATGGCTTAGTTATCAATATTATTCCAGTCATACCACATAATTTATATGGTTCTGACTGTGGTAAGCTAATTCAGTTAAGTTTATATAGTTTCAGAATTGGAAAGCACTTAGGAATTGTTAGGTTCTAACTTCCTTAACTTTCTGACAGGTGTAATGATTTAATAAAAGTTGTGCAATTTGGTTGAATGGGCACTATTATCATGGTTTTTTGATTCCAAGTTCAGTACCTCCTCAGCCATATGGCACTCCTTTTCTCCTAAATTGATATACAGCTGAAAATACTGAAGTGGATATTTATTTTCCTTTCAAGGGAAGCATATTGTCCAGATTGGCAGGAAGAATTACACTGAAAAGAAAAAAAAATGTTGAAATATAAAAAAATTCCTCCAGCTTAATCTTGCTTTATTCCATGGCAATAGTTGATATGCATTTAGTAGCAGGTCTATATAATAAACTTACTGATGATGATGATGATGATGATGATGATGATGATCATGGTGGTGGTGACTGCAATGGTAATGTTAATAATGATCACATATACTAATGGATGGTAATGGTGAAGTTGATGGAGATATGCTGAAATGATATGCAATGATAAAAAGTACTCTTGAAAGGAAATACAAAAAGTCATTTATGTACATTTTTCCTAGTCTGGGAATCTCCATCAATATCCATGACAGATTATCTTTCTGACTTTGATCATACACTTCTAATGAATATAAGGATCTTGGTATCTAATTGTTCAGGCAATATTTTCCTTCCCTTTTGAGCCCTTTCCTTCTACAGTAAATTCTTCCTTGGTTCAGAAAGCTTGTGAAGTGACTATTTTGACTTCTATTGTTAGAAGTAAAATATACTTCCATCTATACTTCGAGTCCTGAACATGGACCTCATTCTCACCTATTTAGAGGTAGTTTTTTTTTTTTAAGTTTATTTTATGAATCTTGAGCTAAACTGATGGTATTAAAAACCAATTCCTTAAATTATTGCACTGTCACTTAAAAATTACTTAAACAAGATGTCCCTACCCCTCACTCCTTGCTTCATATTGTTCTCTGTCTTAGAAGTGGCATCCTCTGCTCACCATGGTTTGAGGTCTTGCAATTTACTTTATCTTGTTCTTCCTCCCTGGTGTCTAAATGTAGCAGTGATGAAATCTTAATCATTTTTCCCTGAATGTCTATGTCTTTCAAGTTTGTTCTTCTCTCTTCATCTCTAGTACTGTCTTTCTGGTGGTGACAGTCAATAATTTGTACCTCTTACAAGCCTTCTTGTTTGTTTCCTTGACTTTATCCTCCCCAGCTCCAAACTAGTTCATATAGTGTTTCCTAACCAATTGTTTTGCTGAGGCATTCTATAAAATATTCTATAAAATGTACACTGAAACCTTATTGCTTGTGTGACCACTTTGGAGTATTTGTCAAAGTCGTCTATTATCTTGGTTCCATGAAATTTATATGATCTGAATACCATTATTCATTAATAAACAATACCTTCAATATATTCAGACTATTTTTATTATTTTTTTCTTTTTTAGAACTCTCCAATATGTACTGTTTATTACTAATCTTAAATCTTGTATAGAAACAACAACAGAAACCTACAGAAAAATATAACCTATCACTAGTAGACTAAATTGTAACTTGTTGATTAGTCAAAATCTAGGATTTTTTTTTGCATCTTATTCTTTAATTACTTCAAAAGTGTTCATCTTTTATCCCACTCACTACATTGCATTTTCTTTGAGTATCAGTATCATAGAATTTGTCCTTTGAAATCCTAGGCCTTTCAATGTGGAGATCAAATTTAGTGGGTTTTGAATATTGAGACTAGGAAGATAGCTAATCCAACTGAATGAAATATATCTATATCTGGCCACCACTGGAAACCAAGCAACAATCTCATCCACAGCCACTTACATTATTTATGAGATTGTGACAGGATAACATTTATTAACACCCTTCCTTATCCGAATCATCGTAGGGAATCCTGTATTTTGTGATAAAACTTCAGAGAGGAGTGGGTTAGGGAAGCAGAAGAAAAGATTGGTTATTTGCATGGGCCTTGGTGCCAGACCTCCTGGCTTAGGGTCTGGATCTGCCACTGACTAGATGTGGGAACTTAGGAAATTTACTCAACCTCTCTATAACTTTAACTAGGGATTATTTTTTAAATTTTATTTAAATTCAATTAATTAATATATAATGTATTATTAGTTTCAGAGGTAGAGGTCAGTGATTCATCAGTCTTATATAATACCCGGTGCTCATTCCATCACATGCCCTCCTTAATGTCTATCAACCAGTTACCCCATCGCCCCACCTCTCCTCTCCAGCAACCCTCAGTTTGTTTCCTATGCTTAAGAGTCTCATGGTTTGTCTCCCTCTCTGATTTCAAATTGTTTTATTTTTTCCTCTCTTCCCCTATGATCCTCTGTTTTGTTTCTTAAGTTCCATGTATGAGTGAGATCATGTGATAATTGTCTCTGATTGACTTATTTCGCTTAGCATACCTTCTAGTTCCAACCACACCATTGCAAATGGCAAGATTTCATTTTTTGATGGCTGAGTAGTATTCCATTATATATATTTATATATATGTATGTATATAGATCTCACATCTTCTTTATCCATTCAACTGTCAATGGACATCTGGGCTCTTTCTATTGTGTGGCTATTGTGAACATTACTGCTATAAACATCGGGGTACAGGTGCCCTTTCGGATCACTACATTTGTATCTTTGGGGTAAATCCTTAGTAGTGCAATTGCTGGGTCATAGGGTAGCTCTATTTTCAACTTTTTGGGGAACATCTATACTGTTTGTCCAGAGTGGCTGCACCAGCTTGCATTCCCACCAACAGTGTAGGAGGGTTCCCCTTTCTCCGCATCCTCACCAACATCTGTTGTTTCCTGACTTGTTAATTTTAGCCATTCTGACTCGTGTGAGGTGGTAGCTCAATTGTGTTTTTGATTTGTATTTCCTTGATGCTGAGTGATGTTGAACATTTTTCCATGTGTCTGTTAGCCACATGGATTTCTTTGCAGAGATGTCTGTGTCTTCTGCCTATTTCTTGATTGGATTCTTTGTTCTTTGGGTGTTGAGTTTGATAAGTTCTTTATAGATTTTGGATACTAGCACTTTATCTGATATGTCATTTGCAAATATCTTCTCCCATTTTGTCGGTTGTCTTTTGGTTTTGTTGACTGCTTCCTTTGGGTGCAAAACTTTTTATCTTGATGAAGTCCCAATAGTTCATTTTTGCCCTTGCTTCCCTTGCCTTTGGCAATATTTCTAGGAAGAAGTTGCTGCGGCCGAGGGCAGAGGTTGCTGCCTGTATTCTCCTCTAGGGTTTTGATGGACTTGTCTCACATTTAGGTCTTTCATCTATTTTGAGTCTATTTTTGTGTATGGAGTAAGGAAATGGTCCAGTTTCATTCTTCTGCATGTGGCTGTCCAATTTTCCCAGTACCATTTGTGGAAGAGACTGTCTTTTTCTATTGGATATTCTTTCCTGCTTTGTCAAAGATAAGTTGAGGGTCCATTTCTGGGTTCTCTATTGTGTTCCATTGACCTATGTGTCTGTTTTTGTGCCAGTACTATATTGTCATGATGATTACAGCTTTGTAATAGAGCTTGAAGTCTGGAAATGTGATGCCACCAGCTTGGGTTTTATTTTTCAATATTTCTTTGGCTATTCAGGATCTTTTCTGGTTCCATACAAATTTTAGGATTATTTGTTTCAGCTCTGTGAAAAATGTTGATGGTATTTTGACAGGGATTGCTTTGAATGTGTACATTGCTCTAGGTAGCATAAACATTTTAATAATATTTGTTCTTCAAGTCCATTAGCATGCAACATTTTTCCACTTCTTTGTGTCTTCCTCAATTTCTTTCATGAGTATTCTATAGTTTTCTGAGTCCAGAAACTTTGCCTCTTAGGTTAGATTTATTCCTGGGTATTTTATGGTTTTTTGTGCAATTATAAATGAATTGATTCCTTAATTTTTCTATCTTCTGTCTCATTGTTAGCATATAGAAATGCAACTGATTTCTGTGCATTGACTTTATATCCTGTCACTTTGCTGAATTCCTGTATGAGTTCTAGCAATTTTGGGGTGGAGTCTTTTGGGTTTTCCACATAAAGCATCATGTCATCTGTGAAGAGTGAGAGTTTGATTTATTCTTTGCTAATTTGAATGCCTTTTATTTCTTTTTCTTTTCTTTTTTTTCTTTTTCTTTTTCTTTTTTGTTTTTTTGTCTGATTGCTGAGGCTAGGACTTAGAGAGTACTATGTTGAACAGCAGTGGTGATAGTGGACATCCCTGCTGTGTTTCTGACCTTAAGGGAAAAGCTCTCAGTTTTTTCCCCATTGAGAATAATATTTGCTGTGGGCTTTTCATAGATGGCTTTTATGATATTGAGGTATGTTCCCTCTATCCCTACATTGTGAAGAGTTTTAATCAAGAAAGGATATTGTACTTTGTCAAGTGCTTTTTCTGCATCAATTGAGAGGATCATAAGGTTCTTGTCCTTTCTTTTATTAATGTATTGTATCACACTGATTGATTTGTGGATGTTGAAGCACTCTTGCAGCCCAGGAATGTATCCCACTCGGTCATGTGAATAATCCTTTTAATGTACTGTTGGATCCTATTGGTTAGTATCTTGGTGAGAATTTTGTCATCCATGTTCATCAGGGACATTGGTCTGTAGTTCTCCTTTTTGGTGGGATCTTTGTCTGGTTTTGGGATCAAGGTAATGCTGGCCTCATAGAAAGAGTTTGGAAGTTTTCCTTTCATTTCTATTTTTTGAAACAGCTCCAGAAGAATAGGAATTAGTTCTTTAAATGTGAAGCCATCTGGCCCTGGACTCTTTGTTTGTTAGGAGATTTTTGATCACTGCTTCGGTTTCCTTGTTGGTTATGGGTCTGTTCAAGTTTTTTATTTCTTTGTTTCAGTTTTGGTAGTTTATAAGTTTCCAGGAATGCATCCATTTCTTCCAGATTGCCTAACTTGTTGGCATATAGTTGCTCATAATATGTTCTTTTAATTGTTTGTATTTCTTTAGTGTTGGTTGTGATTGCTCCTCTTTCATTCATGATTTTATTTATTTGGGTCCTTTCTCTTTTCTTTTTGATAAGTCTGGCCAGGGGTTTATTCAATCCTATTAATTCTTTCAAAGAACCAGCTCCTAGTTTCGTTGATCTGTTCTACTATTCTTTTGGTTTTTATTTCATTGATTTCTGTTCTAATCTTTATTAATTCTCTTCTCCTCATGGGTTTAGGCTTTATTTGCTGTTCTTTCTCCAGCTCCCTTAGGTGTAAGGTTAGGTTGTGTATTTGAGACCTTTCTTGTTTCTTGAGAAAGGCTTGTAATGCTATTTACTTCCCTCTTAGGACCGCCTTTCCTGTATCCCAAAGGTTTTGAACAGTTGTAGTTTCATTTTCATTTGTTTCCATGAATTTTTTTAATTCTTTAATTTCCTTGTTGACCCATTCATTCTTTAGTAGGATGCTCTTTAGCCCCCATGTATTTGAGTTCTTTCCACATTTCCTCTGGTGATTGAGTTCAAGTTTCAAACAATTGTGGTCTGAAATTTGCAGGGAATGATCCCAATCTTTTGGTACTGGTTGAGACCTGATTTGTGACCTAGTATGTGATCTATTCTGGAGAATGTTCCATGTGCACTTGAGAAGAATGTGTATTATTTTACTTTAGGATACAATGCTCTGAATGTATGTGTGAAGTCCATCTGGTCCAGTGTGTCATTCAAAGCCCTTGTTTCCTTGTTGATCTTCTGCTTAGATGATCTGTCCATTGTAGTGAGTGGGGTGTTTAAGTCCCCTACGATTATTGTATTAATATCAATGTGTTTTTTTAATTTTGTTATTAATTAGTTTATATAATTGGTTGCTCCCATGTTAGGGGCATAAATATTTATAATTAATAGATCTTCTTGTTGGATAGACCCTTTAATTATGATATAGTGTCCTTCCTCATCTTTTATTACAGTCTTTGGTTTAAAATCTAATTTGTCTAATACAAGGATTGCCACCCAGCTTTCTTTTGATGTCCATTAACTTGATAAATGGTTCTCCATCCCCTCCCTTTAAATCTGGATATGTCTTTGGGTCTAAAATGAGTCTCTTGCAGACAACATATTATCTAATCTGATACCCTATGTCTTTTGATTGGGGCATTTAGACCATTTACATTCAGAGTAACTATTGAAAGATATGAATTTAGTGCCATTGTATGACTCTAAAGCCATTGTTTCTGTTCCTTTCTGGTCTATGTTACTTTTGGGCTCTCTCTTCCCTTACAGGATTCATTTAATATTTCTTGCAGGGCTGGTTTAGTGATCACAAATTCTTTTAGTTTCTGTTTGTCTTGGACGCTTTTTATCTCCCCTATTTTGAATGACATCCTTGCTAGATAAAGTATTCTTGGCTGCATATTTTTCTCATTTTCCACCCTGAGTATATCATACCAGTCCTTTCTGGCCTGCCAGTTCTCTGTGGATAGGTCTGCTGTCAGTCTGATGTTTCTACCCTTGTAGATTACAGACCTCTTATCTCAAGCTGATTTCAGATTTTTTCTTTGTCTCTGAGATTTACAAGTTTCACTATTATATGTCAGGGTGTTGACCTATTTTTATTGATTTTGAAGGGAGTTCTTTGTGCTTCCTGGACTTGAAATCCTCTTTCCTTACCCAGATTAGGGAAGTTCTCTGTTATCATTTGCTCCAATCTGCCCCCTCTCCTCGTTCCTCTTCTTCTGGGATCCCAATTATTCTAATATTGTTTTGTTTTATGGTATCACTTATCTATCAAATACTCCCCTTGTGATCCAGTAGTTGGCTATCTCTCTTTTTCTCAGATTCTTTATTCTCCATCATTTTTTCTTCTATATCACTAATTCTTCTGCCTCATTTATCCTAGCAGTTAGAGCATCCAATTTTATTTCATCTCATTAAAAGCCTTTTTTATTTTGACTTGATTAGATTTTAGTTCTTTCATTTCTCCAGAAAAGGATTCTCTATTGTCTTCTATGCTTTTTCAACCCCAACTAGTATCTTTATAATCATTATTCTGAACTCTAGTTCTGACATCTTACTAATGTCCATATTGATTAGGTCCCTGGCAGTCAGTACTGCCTCTTATTCTCTTTTTGGAGATGAATTTTTCTATCTTGTCATTCTGCCCAGAGAAGAAAAAGTGCATAAGAGAACAAAATACTAAAATGGCAAAAATGACCCCAGAGTTATATACACTAAACAAATCAGAAGAGACCCAAAATAAAAATAATAATAAATTAAAAAGAGAGAGAATAGGGGTGCTGGGTGGCTCAGTCATTAAGCATCTGCCTTCGGCTCAGGTCATGATCCCAGGGTCCTGGGATTGAGTCCCACATCAGGCTCCCTGCTTGGCAGGAAGCCTGCTTCTCCCTCTCCCACTCCCCTTGCTTGTGTTCTCTCTCTCACTGTGTGTCTCTCTCTGTCAAATAAATAAATAAAATCTTTAAAAAGAGAGAGAATATAATCAGACAGGTGAACAGAACAGAGCAATACACTGGATCCTTTGTGTATTTTGGTCTGTTCGTTGGAAAGCTAAATCCCAAAATTGTAAAGAAAGAAAAACTCATATATGTACAAAAATAAAACTAAATACATTGAATGGATAAAATATAACTGTAAAAATGAAAATTAAAAGACCAAAATAAAAAAAGAGAAGGAATCTAAACAGGTAAACAGGACAGAGCAATACGCTATATCCACAGTGCATTTTGGTCTGTTTGTTAGAAGAAACTACATCCCAAAATTGTAAAGAAAGAAAAACTTATATATATACAAAAATAAAATTAAATACATTGAAAGGATAGAATGTAACTGTAAAGATGGAAATTAAAAATGACTTTAACACATAAAAAAAAGAAGAAAAGAGAGAGAGTATATGATCAGACAGGTGAAGAGAACAGAGCCATACACTAGATTATGGGTGTATTTTGGTCTGTTTGTTAGAAGAAACTGCATCCCAAAATTTTAAAGAAAGAAAAACTTATATGTATATATATATATATATATACACATAGAATGTAAGTGTAAAAAAGATAGTTAAAAAGATTTAAAAAAAGAGTTGATAAAATAAGAAATTGGTTGAAAAAGGAAAGAGAAAAAAATCAAAATTGAAAGACTAAAGAATCATGGGAAAAAAACCCCATGAATTCTATATACTATTTTCCCCTAACGCTGGAGTTTTACAGTTCTTTATGATAAGTAAACTTGGTCTTAGCTGGATGTTCTTGCTGATCTTCTGGGGGAGGGGCCTGTTGTGCTGAATCTCAGGTGTCTTTCCCTGGGCGGAACTGCACTGCCCTTGCCAGGGGTCTAGGCTAAATAAGAGGCTCCAGATTGCTCTCTGTGCCATTTGTTCCCTGCAGGCTTTCCGCCCAGCTTTAGAGGATGAGAATGAAAATGGCAGCGTCCCAATCTCCAGCCCCTGAGCCAAAAGCTCAGGGCCCCACTCCTCAGTGTGCCCTCAGGGAAAAGCAGTCAATCACTCCTGTCTCCCTGGTCTCTGTCAGCACTCTGTGCTCACCCAGCCTGTGACCCAGCATTTCTATCTCAGTCATAGGACCCCATTTCGAGTCTCCAAACCCTGTAGACTCCTGCAACATGCTCTTGTGCCGCTCCTCCCGGTGGAGGAAGGGGGATCTTGTTGGTTCTGCTGCTTGCTGGGCCCCTGCTTAGAGGGCAGATAGTCCGACCATGTCGCCATTCGAGGTTTATGGCAACCCTGAGCTGAGAACCCACTCCTGGGTTCCCTGATTGCAGCCGGCTTCCCTGTTCTGATGCCTGGGAGCTCTGCCACATCAGGCACCCCGGTCTTCCTGTGACCCTGGGGATCCTGAGACCACTTTGTCCCACTTAGGATTCCACTCCGCTTCACCACCTGAGCACCTTTCAGGCAGGGAAATCCCTCACTGGAGCAGACTTTTTAGAAGTTCTGATTTTGCACTCTGCTGCTTTATCACTTTCTGGGGCTGACTGATGGAGGCTCCCTACCCCCGTGGTCTATCTTCCCATATATCACCTCAGATTCACTTCTCCACACCTCCTACCTTGCAGAAAGTGGTTACTTTTCTATTTGTAGATTTGAAGCTATTCTTTTATTAGATTTCTGGTTGAATTTGCAAGTGAATTTCTGGGACCAGCTGAAACTAAGGTCTCCTACTCCTCCATCATCTTGGACTTGGACCTTCCAAAATCTAACAATTTTGTAGGATCCAACTTGAGTACCACCTCTCCCATTAAGCCTTCCATGCATATTCCATGAGAGCCAAAGCCATCTAATATCATCCTATGAAGTATTTCTTGAGCTACTCCTTTCTTAAAACTTTCCTGAGTTTGGTCTATGATGACATATTACTATACAATAGCACATTTTATTTTATTTTTTTTAAGATTTTATTTATTTATCTGAGAGAGGGAATGAGAGAGAGAGAGAGAAAGAGAGAGAGCATGATAGGGGGGAGGATCAGAGGGAGAAGCAGACTCCCCACCAAGCAGGGAACCTGATGCGGGACTCGATCCCAGGACTCCAGGATCATGACCTGAGCCGAAAGCAGTCGTTTAACCAACTGAGCCACCCAGGCGCCCAACAATAGCACATTTTAAAAATGGATGTACTAAAACATAATGGTATTGCCATCACTAAAATACTGCAGGAAACTGTATACTTCAATGATATGGTTATTGTTCAAACACTTATCCTTTTTAATATTGTCTGGGATGAAAAATCATCTTTTGAGAGTGAAATGGATTTTTGGCCACAACAAAAAGTAATTCATAGTTAAGTCTGTGGAGAATAGATGATCAGCCTGGGTAATGCAATTTTGCAATAAAAACAAAACAGACTGTGACACTGAAGCAATGCATTCATTTATTTCTTTTTGCAGAAATTTTAGGCCAGTTCTAAAGATGAATTCTGAGTGGCAGAATACCTGGAATGAATAAACTGTTTTCATATTACTAATTTGAAGATGATTTTTCCCCATTCCCTGGGTTGGCAGCACTACTGTATATTTTGTGGGTGACTCTGCAGGGATGAAGCTCTTGTCCACCCCAGATCCCAGTATTGAGTGTGTCCTGCTGTAGGGGTTGCAATATTTGGGGTTCATTCATCAGCTAGTTTCCGGTGGTAAGCCATGGGAAGGGAGTAGACTGGTTTAATCTGCTTCCACAGGTGGGTCACAGTGAATTCATCCAGCAGCTGACAGCTGGTGAGGGAGTAGGGTAGGAGGACATGTCATAGGCCAGTGGATGGCAAAGCACTAAGGTGTGGGGCAGGGCCCCCAGGGCCTGTGAGGATCTGCACTTGCTTAGAAAGTATCCCCACACCTGAGGGATGTAAATAGCAAATTTAAAAAAACCAACCTCACAGGTGGGAAAAAGAGGCCCTGAAAAAAAAGAAAAAAAAGTTTTGTGTTTTAATTTTAAAAAGTATTTGAAAGGCATCTTTTTTCCTGCTGTTTAGACAGGGAGCGTTAGTTTTCATTTTGTGCTGGGCAGGACAAATGAGGTTGCTGGTTCTGCTTCAAATAATTACTTCTCAATGGTTATCCAGGAATCCATTGTTTTTGTTTGTTTGTTTGTTTGTTTTCTGACCCCATTCAGACTGAATTCTAACCTGATTGCTCTTATTCTTGGCTCTCAGTTAAGTACCTAATTACTGATGGTAACATTAAAAAAATGACATAGCAGAGAAACAACACAAAATCAGAAGCAAATGAAAAACAAAACCAAACAACTGATAGCTCAGGAAAATATCCTGTAATAACTGAATAGACTTAAATTGAGATGATCACTCTTAGTAACGCTTGCTTGAACTGTGTTAGTTGTCCACACTCATCGAGGATGACCTCTAGAAAGGGAACAAATAAACAGGTTACCTAATGATTATAGAGATGTTTATGTACAGAGTAGATAGAATGTTCCAATAGGTAGAATGATCCTTAAATCTCAGGAAAAATATCTATGTTGTAGAGATTTTAAGAATCCATTTATGCTGACAATGTTAAAGAATTCTGTTATGTTGACCAAGAAAGAAGTTGACAGTCCCAGATTCTCATGAGAAAAATTAAACACCATTTGTCAAACTGAAGTAACAGTTTCGCTCCAGTTTTCAAAGCGTCAATTTCCTATTTGCTTGATCGTTTTAGTTAATTAAAATAAAAATGCAACTTAAGGGGCGCCTGGGTGGCTGAGTCTGTTTAGCATCTGACTCTTGGTTTTGGCTCAGGTCATGATCTCAGGGTCCTGGGTTAAGCCCCACCTGGGACTCTGTGCTCAGCGGGGAGTCTGTTTGCGGATTCGCTCTCTCCCTCTTCCTCTGCCCCTTCCCAGGCTCACATGCCCGCGCTCTCTTCCTTTCTCTCTAAAATAAATAAATAGGGGTGCCTGGGTGGCTCAGTCATTAAGCGTCTGCCTTCGGCTCAGGTCATGATCCCAGAATCCTGGGATGGAGCCCCACATCGGGCTCCCTGCTCAGCGGGGAGCCTGCTTCTCCCTCTCCGACTCCCCCTGCTTGTGTTCTCTCTCTCGCATGTCTCTCTCTGTCAAATAAATAAATAAAATCTTTAAAATAAATAAATAAATACATCTTGAAAAAAATGTAATTTAATTGATCTGGTTCCTTGTCCTTAGAGATGGTTGACTCTTCAGAAGTCTTGAAGTGACTGTAGTTTCAGTAGTTGCAAGTTCCTTTAGCAAGTAGAGTTCTGTGATAATTTGTGGTCCTCTAGCCCTATCAGAAAGGAGTCACATGGCTTTGTAAGCCCTAAACCTGCTAATGAAACCTTGGAGAAAGTTCTGGTTTTTAATTCCATACAGCACTCTTTCAGCTCTTTTGAGACAGCCCAGGCAGATTGCTTTAAGCCTTTTCATTTACTCTTGCATGATCCACTTTTTTGCTACATGCCATAGCTCCACACTGATCTGAAGAATGCATTAGCCACAGACAATTGCAATAAATAGTTTTCCTTAGAAACATTTAGGACTCTCACTGAAACATAATGCACTTTCTAAAAACCTATCAAGTTCTTATAACATTTCTGGGCTCTTCCAGTATTTTAACTCTGTTGATGGATTTGGTGTCATCCAAATACAAATGAGTTCAAGTGGTTGATGCAGATAAACTAAGAGCTTTCTGCATCAAAAACTGTGATGACGTTTTATTTTTTGTCATTATGAATCTCACATTCAGGTGAGTCTTGTTTATGCTACATAGTAAGTATGATTACAGATGCCTAGCCTTTCTATGAACATTGTTTACATTCGAAATAATTCTTCAGTAAGTTGTTTAACATCTTATTTTTCTTTGAAAAGCCAAACATTGCCATGACAATGAAAAGTATTTTTATAAAATTGTCAATACTATTTCTATTCATATAGCAAAGCTATTAAATTTTTTCATTCTTATGCTCTCATTATATCATTTACCCTTAAAGAAGAAAAATACTATGCATATATGAATTTATAAATATGAGTACAAGATTATTATCAACAACAAGAAGCTACTGATGCTTTATAAAAATAATTTAAGGGCGCCTAAATATTATTTAATCTTTTGACATCTTTATGAGGGAACACTAATATTCGAACATTATTATAAATATTATATTTACAAAAAAACTGTGATTTAGATAGGTAAAGTAACTTGTCAAAGAATGCAGGGATAGCCAGTGGTAGAGCAGGATATAAAACTCTAATTTGTCTTATTAAAAGCTAAGAATTGATTAATTATACCAATTAATATTAATAAAAGTAAGATTACATCTGAATACTACAGATGGAATCAAAATGCTTTAGGCCCAGAGAGGGTAGGCAGATACCTTTCCCCTTAGGTACCTATATTGAATATTTTGCTAAAAAGAGAGAAGAATTTTATATGTGGGTGACCTCAAGAGGGCTGAGTCTTTGAAGATTAATTTTGGGTGGAGCATATCTTGGACTGCAAGCCTTTGCTTGGCGGGTTGTTTTTAATTCTGGAATATCAATTAGGACAGGGATGAGAGACAGTCATAGAGACTGGCTGCTTAGAATTTGCAGTTAGCCCTATGCTTATGGAAGAATTTTAAGTGGGAAATCCAGAGTTCCTTTTAGCTTCTCTAACCCAGTAACCCAGGATATAAAATGAATTACAGATTTGTATTTATGCTGCCCCTTCTTCATACAGTACACACAGGGCATCCCTTCGCCCACCAAAAAAAAAAAAAAAAAAAAAAAGAAAGGAAGAAAAAAAAGAGAGAAATACTTGAATCTCTTACGATACAGGTGTATATTTTAGAAAGCTAATTACTTATTTTGCAAGGTATATTCTACAAGAAAAAAATGCTGTCAAAACAGTGTATGATATCACACACACACGTCATTTATTTAAAAACTGACTAGTGTACATCACATAGAATAGAAAGGAAGACAATGATATCATCGATAGGTTTTACATTAGTGATTATTATTTAGCAGTTTCATAATCTAAAGTAGTACAAGGAATAACTTTATATTTACCAACCAATTAACACAGAGTAGTTTATTAAAAATACTTAAATGAAACCAGTGTAATGTATTGTTAGATATATTTAAAATCGTTCAATTTAAAAATGTTCTTGCTTTAGATTACTGATTATTTCCAGATAGAATATAATTTTATCTTTCCATTTTTTTACTCAGTGTTTGGCACACAGTAGGCACTTAAGAAATGCTTGTGAACTGAATACTAGTTATCTACATTAATATCCAAATGTAATATTGTCGAAAGGCCCTTGGACTTAGAATTTTAAGACATGGGTTCAAATCCTGCCTTTACTGTTTGCTAGACATGATGGGCTTTTGAGTAAACACAAAATATCTGAGGCAGTTTCCTCATCTGCAAATTAAGAATAAAAGAATATTCAGAGTGCAGAGTTTTGTGATGATTAAATATTATTATATAATGTATGTGAAAGTGCCTAGCCTAGTACATGAAACATAATAGGATTTCTAGAAATCCTTACAAAGAGCACAGTAAATTTGTGAAACAAAAAGATGCTGTTTGAGAGTGAAAAGACTTAAATTTCAAAAATATTTTCAATTCTAGAAACATTTCAGCTTCCAAAGCATGAATTGACTGTTTAGCAAATTCTTAAAATAAAACAGTATGAAATGATTACCTTTTCTTTCTAGCTAGCCGAGTATACTGTTACACTGTGTCACCTTTTATACTTCCCCACACTCTCATACCAGCAACTAAAAGCTGAGTCCCAGAAATTACAGTAAATTCAATTTCAATTTTCCAAAAATGTTGCTCTAGGAGTCAAAGATCAGATAGTGTTTTTGCTCTTTTTGAACTGTGAAATTAAAAGATTTCTAGTAAAGAAGGACCAAACCACTGAGTATTATAGCTGATTGATTCTGTACTTTCAGAATTAAGTACTATCGGTAAATTATTTAAATAATATATGTACATTTAGTTTAAATTAAGATTGAAAATTATAAATCTTTACTACTGACTAGAAGTTTGAATTTGTCTTTTTATTAACTGAAAATCTATGACCATTTAGTTACAAGCTGAACTGTTGACAGAAATATCAATCACTCCACCTAATGGGCTGACACATGTAATTTGTGGAACATAACAAAAGTATAATGTCTCAACCTTACTGGAAAAGCTTGAAACTTGTTCAAACACACTGAAAAGTTATCGCTGAAATAGGACAGAGGCTTTAAAATCTGCTTTGGGTTTGCCATGGACTCATAACTAAGTAAATCAGACATATAAGTGTATTGATCACATATGCCCAAGACCAAAGTATTGTAATGAACACTTATAGGCAAGGAGACAATTAAAAGCAACACAAAAGCTAGTTATAAGGGAAGCAGTGTAGTTCACTGACAAGAGAACATCACGTAAGTTGTTCAGAATCACCATGGGAGTGTTTTCACTCACTTTGCAAAGCAAGAGTCTACAATCTTCTCATAGGACATATCTACATATCTTTTTAAATTTTATTTTATTCTTTTTTATTTTCCCCTTTTGAAAACAGTACTAATAGCTCTTGGAGCATACTAACAACTCAATAAAGTATTTACAAAATAAGGTGTCCCAATTATTATTTGATAATGTAAAGGATTCATTATTAAAGTATTAAAATTATCCAACATTCTTCTTTATTTTCTGGAATTTTTTCATGCCATCTTACCTCTGTCCTCTTTCTCTATTTCTTCTCTTACCCCTTTTCCAATTGCATGAAGAAAAAATGTGTGAGCAGAGACTATGGGAAGAACTTCCAAGTTTCAGGGTTACTTTTTTTTTCCCCGCTGGTCTTCTCCAGCTTCCATTTATTTTATTTATTTATTTATTTATTTATTTATTTATTTATTTATTTAGATGTAGTGTTCCATGATTCATTATTTGCGTATAACACCCAGTGCTCCATTCAATACATGCCCTCTTTAATACCCATCACCAGGCTAACCCATCCTCCCACCCCCTTCTCTCTAGAACCCTCAGTTTGTTTCTCAGAGTCCACAGTCTCTCATGGTTCTTCTCCCCCTCCGATTCCCCCCCTTCATTTTTCCCTTCCTACTATCTTCTTCTTCTTCTTCTTCTTTTTTTTAACATATAATGTATTATTTGTTTCACAGGCACAGGTCTGTGATTCATTTATGGTCAGCTAGCTGTCTTTCAAGCTTTTCCAGGTCAATTATGTAAATGTAATTTATAAGAATTGTAAGCAGCTCAGTTAATGTGCTGTTAGCAATCAACATATCCCCCTCTTCCCTGTAACCTAGAGTCATTGTCCACAATCAACCATTCCATCAGATGAAGGAAAAGGCTCTCCACAGAATCAAAATTCTAAATGAAATGTGTAACCAGCAAAATCTACTTTAGATGTGAAATTATCCCTGTTAAGATCTTATTATGATTCTTCCCTTTACCTCATATACAAAGAAATTACTTTAAAATTACCTAATTTACCTTGCATGTCACTCTTATAATGCTGTAATCCAGATTTGTGGTTATTTTGTATGTAATTACACAGTAGCAAAAAGAGAGGTCAGACATTCATCAAAACTCTTGTGAAAAAAAGCTAAACTAAAATAATGAAATCTTCCTAGTGACTCTATTCATCTAGGAGCCATCATTGTCACCGTAATAGAGCACCAGATCTGGTTTCTGGTGAGATTGTACTGTAAAGTGAAGCCAAATATCTTTTCTTGTCAGGCCAACTTATGAAAATCATAGCTAGTGCATATGGATAAGGCAGTAGTGTGGGGGAGACTCTTGTTGAGTGGGAGAATAGAGATTAGAAAGAAGTGAGAGGTCAAAAAAAAAAAAAGAAGTGAGAGGTCAGGAGGAAATTAATTTTCTGGAACAGAATAAAGGTGGGTAAATAAAGAGCAAAGGGTCTAATAATAGGATTCTGAATAAAACTGTTATATTACAATTCTGATGAACTTTCACACTGGCCCCAGCTCTCATCTTATCACACGATGGAATGGAGGTTAGTTAGGAACTTCTCCTGAAAGCCAAAAGGAAAGATAGATCCTAAACAAATTAAAGGAACACTTGCTAACAACTTTGCATAGTATTCTTATGTGAATATATAAATGCTATATCTAGATATGAAGTGGACAATTTTAAAAAGTAATGGTTAAAACGGAGAATCCTGGAGTTGACTGCCAGGGTTTGATCCCAGCCTCACTGCATATAACTATGACCTTGAGGATATTCTTAAACCTATCTGAGCCTCCATTTCCTCAATAGGGCTTCGATTGTAAGATGGGGCTATTAAAAATTTTTACCTCATAAAATCATTGTGAGGAGGAAGAAACAGCCTGAATGATGAGTGATATTGATCCTGTCAATGACTTTGGTGAGTTTACCAGGATTTTACTTAGAAAAAAAGTAAAAAGGTAAATACGATATTTCTTACAGCTCAAAGATTGTGGCACAATAATTTTTAAATAAAAAAATACTAACGGACATTCGCTATTTATTTAAGATCAAATTACCGTTTACTATTAAAAATAGTAGTTTATTGAGTAGCTACTTTCAGCCAGGCAGAGAATTATCACTAAATCACACACGACAGATGAGACCATCAAGATAATACTTTGGTTCGCCATTGTACTAGGGCTCCTAGGTAGTGCAATAAATAAAAGAAAAAAAAAGTACAAGAACTTAAATGAAACAACTAAAACATTGTTTTCTTTATTAATAGATGGCATGATTATATAATCAGAAAATCCCAAATGATCCACAGATAAATTATTATAATCATTAAAAATAATATTCTGGGTATAAGCTCAATATATAAAAGTCAATTTCCTGTTTATATTTCAGAGAAAAATAGTTAAGAAATTTAAAAAAATTAAAACCACACCATTTATAATAGCATCAAATCTAGAAAAGTAGTGTAAGAATTCTATACCTAAACTTTTTTTTTTAAGAGAGGGAGAGACAGAGACAGAGACAGAGAGAAAGGTGGGGGAGGAGCAGAAGGAGAGGGAGGGAAAATCTTATGCAGGCTCCATGCCCAGTGTGGAGCCCAACTTGGGGATCCATCTCACAACCCTGTGATCATGACCTGAGCTGAAATCAAGAGTCAGGTGCTTAACCAAGTGAACCACCCAGACACCCGTATACCCAAACTTTTAAAAACAAAGAAACTATGAACATAGATAAATACCATGTTTACTCATTAGGAGACTCAATATTATAACAATGTCAAGTCTCCCCAAATAGGTTTCATGGAGCCTGAGAAGCTGATCCTAAAATATTTGTACGGAAATGCAAATGGTTCATTTATAGCTAAGATACTCTTTAACAAAGAAAATTAAAAGATGGGAGGACTTGTTCTACCAAATAGCAATATTTATTATAAAGTTAAAATAATTAAAACAGTGTGCTAGTGGCACAAAGAAAGGAAAATGTAACAATGAAATAGAATAAAGAATTTAGAAACAGGTACTTTTGATTTGTTTACCTAGAAAGCAGTGTGTGTGTGTGTATGTGTGTGTGTGTGTGTGTGTGTGTGTGTGTGAGAAATCTTTTAAGTAATGGTTCCAGATAAATTAAAAAATGACTCTTGCTTCTTACCTCATATCACACTCAAATGTCAATTACAGGTAGATTGTGGATCTAAATGTGAAAGGCAAAACAAGAAAACTTATAAAGCATAATATAGGAAATAATTTTCTTGACATCAACATAGGGAAAGGTTATTAAAATGGGACAAGTAAAATATTTGCCATAGAGGAAAAAATAGTTATTTAACCATACTGAAATGCAGAACTTCTTTTTAACTAAAATATACCATTAAGAGAGTGGAGAAGACAAAGATGGGAGAAGATATTTGCACCATATATAGTTTGTGCCATTTATAATTAAAACTTCATATCCAGAATATATAATGAACTCCTGCAAAGCAATGTGCACATCAGAATTATATTCATGTGTGTCCCAAGAGGTCTCTTCAATTATGTTCATAATGGCACCGTACATATCATTCTCAAACTTGCAAATATAAAAATGTCTGTCAAAAGGAGGAAGAATAAATACATTGTGGTATATTCACACAATGGAATGCTATGCAGGAATAAGAATGAATGAAATATAGCTATTCACAAAAACAAAGCTAAATCTCACAAACCTATACTAAACTCTATCTACACGGAATAGAGTACTTACTGTGTAATTTCAAGTATATAAAGCTTAAAGAAAGGCAAAACTAAATTACAGATTATAGGCATGTGTGCTTAGGTGGTAAAACTATAAAGAAAATTAAGGATGTAATGGCTATAGAAGTCAGGCTGCTTTTGGGAAGAGAGAGGATTACTGATTTGAAGCAGTCATGAGTGGCCTTCCAAGATGTTGACAAAATGTCTTATTTCTTGACTTGGGCGATGTTTACCTGAGAGTTCTTTTTATGATAAATCATGGAATAGTATATATTTTTTTGTACACTGTTCTATAATGTATATTATATCTTGTCATAATATATATATTTTTTGAAATATAGAAGACAAGTTAGAGACCCCATTAAGAGAGTGCAAAGAGAAGAAATAGAGTACACTATGGACTGAACTGCCTCCTCCCCAGCTTCATATGTTGAAGTCTTAACTTCCTAATACCTAATGTGATTGTATTTGGTGATGGGGCCTTTGGGATGTAAGTAGGTGTATACAGGGTCATGAGGATGGAGCCCTCATGACAGGATTAGTGCCTTTACACAGAGACACCAGAGAGCTTGCTGCCGCTCTCTGCCATGTGGGTACACATTTAGAAAGTGGCCATCTGCAAGCCAGGAAGAGAACTTTCCAGAAACTGAACCCTGCTGAAGCTTAATCTTGAGCTTTCCAGCCTCTGGACTGTGAGAAATCAGTTTCTGTTGTTTTAGCCACTCAATCTACGGTATTTTGTTATGGCAGCTCAAGCTTACTAACACAGAATATGAGATAATAGTTGCAATACTTAGAAACTTACAAAAGGCTTGAATCCAAAGTCAATAAGAAAAAGATATGCAATAAAACAATGAGCCCTAGAGTGAAAGAGGCATTTCACAAAAGGGAATATACAGATGGCCAATGAACATGCAAAATAGCTCGTTATTAATCATGGAAATATAAATTAAAACTACAGTGCCATAGAACTGTACACCAGTTAAGATGGCTAAAATAAAAAAGTATTGGTAAATATGGAGAACAACAGAACCATTAATAACTATTAGTGGGCATGTCAATTGGTTTAAACACTTTTTAAATTGATTTGACATTATATTCTTATTTCCTATTTTAAGACCCAGCAATTCCAGTCTTAGATATATATCCAACAAATACACATGTACATGTGAATCAAGAGACAAGCACAGGATTCTTTCCAACAGCATTATTTATAATAATCCCAAATTGAAAACAACCTGCACACCCATTACATTTGTGTGGTCTGGGACAAGAATATGAATGGAGGCAACATATACTTCATGTGTAAAAAGTTAAAAGCTGAAAATTTTAAAAGCTAAACTCAAGATAATAAACCATATTAGTTTTTCCATTGCTGTTGAACAAATTGTCGCAAAATTAATGACTCAAATTAACACAGTTCATCATTCTGTAGGTCAGAAGTCTGGAATGATGTGGCTATATTCTCTAGTCTGAGTGTTACTGTCCTGAAATCAAGATATTTTCTGGGATTTTGCATCTTATCTCAGGATCAGGGTTTTGCAAACTCACTGGTTGTTGGCAAAATTCACTTCCTTGCAGTTGTTGGACTGAGGTCCTGAATTTCTTGTGTCAGCCAGGGCTGTTCTCAGCACCTAGAGGTCACCACATTCCTTACCAGATGGCCCACTCCATTTTCAAGCCAGCATGGTGTTTCAAATCTTTCTTGTATTTCAAATCTCCGGGGTTTTTTTTGTTTTTTTTTCTGAGACCATCCAAAGAAAATTCTCACTTTTAAAGGGTTTATGTAATCAGGTCAGTCCTACCTGGATAATCTTCCCATCTTAAAGCCAACTATGTGATGTAACACAAACTAGTTTCATCAGTAAAATCCATATTCATAGTCCCAGGGTTCTGCAGGGCATGGATGTCAAGGGAGAGGAAAATAATGGAAGAATCTTTTTTTTTTTATTATTATGTTATGTTAATCACCGTACATTACATCATTAGTTTTTGATGTAGTGTTCCATGATTCATCGTTTGCGTATAACACCCAGTGCTCCATGTAGAACGTGCCCTCTTTAATACCCATCACCAGGCTAACCCATCCCCCAACCCCCCTCCCCTCTAGAACCTCAGTTTGTTTCTCAGAGTCCATAGTCTCTCATGGTTCGTCTCCCCCTCCGATTTTCCCCCCTTCATTCTTCCCTTCCTGTTATCCTCTTCTTTTTATTTTTTTTTTAAACATATAATGTATTATTTGTTTCGGAGGTACAAATGGAAGCATCTTAGAATTCTGCTTACCATAGCCTGCCCTCTGGCTCCCAAAGATGAATGTACCTTCCAAATGCAAAACTTATTCACTACCTCCCAAGAATCCCAAAGTTTTCATCCATTGCAGTTATCAGGTGAACTCCAAAATCTCATCATCTTAAAAGTCTAAAAAGTCATTATCTAAATTATCTGAACCTGGTGTGGATGAGGCTCTTGCTTACAATTTGTTGTGTTCTCTACAAATCCTGGGACACCATTGCTCTCCATCTTTGGACCTATAAAACTAAAGAGATAACTTATATTCCCCCAATATTCTCAAAACACAATGATGGGACTGGAATAGTTAAAAAGGGGGGAAGTAAAAGCTAAAAGGTAAAAAAAAAAAATATTGACCCAAAGCAGTTTTAACATGCAGCCTGGTGAACTTGATGAGGTTTCAAGGCCTGAGGTTAATTCTCTGTGTTCTCAGCTCTGCCATCTGGTTGTTGGCTACACTCTTCGGTTCTTGATTCTATCCTCTTAGTCATTCTTCCATTGCTATGAAAGGTAGCACATGTTTGCACCTAAATTGTTCAATTAGCCTGCTTTTTGCTAGTATTTTCTCTATCCTTTTCATTCCCAGTTTGTTAGTGTTTATGCTGATATAATATTCTCCAGAACATTGTGAACCTTGCTTGAATTCCACTGGTTTTCATTCCATTAAGCAAAGTCTTATCCACCAATATTTTAAAGATAATTCCTTCTCTGTCTGTGGCTTCTGCTAAGATATCTGAAGAGTAAGGCCCATAAGCTTCCCAAGATGCCCTCCAGTTTCTGTCTCTAAATCTGTGAAATACACCCTTAATCTCTTGAAAGAGCAGGATGTATAGCCGAATACTCTGATCTTTTGATTTTTCTCAAGTTTCAGCAAAATTTTGTACAGCCATACCCTCAGCTTTTTTTCTATGCCATGCTTTCAGAATCAAGCTCATAGTTTTGTGCCTTTTTCCACTTCAATACACTGGATTTTCCCACATCATCAAGTCTCCCTATATGGTTAACTATGCAGTTATATGAATCATATTCACAGTCCCAAGGATTATGCCGGGCGTCTACACCAGGGGGAGACAGGAAATACTGGGGACCATCTTAGGATTCTGCCTACCAAATGAAGTGTTAAAAATATATTCTTTCATGTTACTTTGGTCCTACAGTCTTCATGTAGCTTGAGGGGAGCCAGAGTACTGCCATTGAAAACACAGAGGCAGAGCAGGTGCCATTCCTGCCTAAGTCTAAGGGTGCTGCTTAGGGTGCTGAACAGTGGAGTGCATGAATACATTGTGATATATTCACAGTGGAACACTTCACAACAATGAAAATGAATGGAAGAAAGTACATCACAGATCTCACAAACACAATGTTGAACAAAAATCATATGAATTCAGAAAGAGACAAAATATGCTTAGGTGATAAAATTATAAATAAAGGCAAGCATTTACTATCATAAACATCATGATAGTAGTTATCTATGAGGGGGGGTGACAGGATCGGTTATTGGGAGCAGTCAGGAGAGGGATTTAAGATGCCATTATGTTCAATTTCTTGACCTAGATAGTAGTCACATGAACATTTGGTTTGCAATAAATTATGTAGCTGAACTCAGAATAAAACTTCTATACTGTTCTGTGCATGTATTATATGTCATAATAAGAAAGGTTAAATATGTAAGGAATTAAGAAAATACCTTGTAAATGACAAATGATTTGATAATGAACCAACACTGAACTAACCCTCTCATTCTCATAATTAAATTGATTAAAGTAAAACACACTTTTCATCTCTGGTAACCAAAGAATGGAAGAAAAAGATAAATCTCTAAAAATGATAACAAATTAAGAGCATGTGAGTTTTAAAGTATTCTAACAAAATTACATTTGTGTCATTTAATAATTACTTTTATTATGAAAATTAATTCAGATGTAATTCCCTTAGTGGTTCTTTAAAGATGTTTCCTTTTAGAAATATATTAGATATGGTTTTAATCATGTTTCTTGCTATATTTAATCAAAATTTCAATTGTGGCACAGAGAATTGATTTTTTTTTCCCTGAAAAGAGAATTGATTTTTTTTCCCCTGAAAAATGTTTTTTATTTTAAAAGGAAGTATTCCCTATATTGGGTCCAGCTGCGTGTATGAATTATCTGAATTAAAGTAACATTTACAAATGAATCTCTGGGATACTTCATTTGAGTCCTTTTGGGGAGGTACTAATGAAATGAAGTGCCAGTTTTAAAATCAAGTTACATAGCACATGATATAATTGTCCTCCTATAAAATGCTAATGAATAAGATCAGATAGAAAGAATTTTAGTGGAACCTTTTATCTTCTATTACACTGACTGCTTCATATAATTTAATTTTGCTTTATTTCAGTCCAACATAAAATGAAGAATTCCATTGTCTGCTTAGCCGCCATTTCTCTTGATATTTGAAATATATTTAATTATACAAGGTCACATCTGAAGAGATAAAACTCTCTGGAGAGAATGTAAATGAACTTTCCACTATCCGACCACTTATGAATTCTTTATTACCCTAGAATTACATGATATTATCCTAAAGTGACACGAAATGTCTTACTTCTTGTCCTGCTCATTCCTGGAATGACACTGGAATATTAAGCGAAACTAATGGTTCTGAGAATTGGCCTCTCCAAAAGGTACACTTCTTCATTACTCGTGTTTTGTAATTGGCAGGCCACAGCAGGAAAAGCAATAAGCATATGCTGGTTACAAGTTAGAGACCAGAGTTATGGGTTTTCTTTTATGAGGAGGTACTAAAACTTATGGCAAATTGTAACAGCTGTTTGCAATGTGTTAGAGATGCCAAAGTTCTGTTTATGGTAAAATGTTTCATACCAACCGTTAATTAGAAGAATTTATCTAGTACTCAATTACTGAAAGGCTATTTGCAGATTGTCTTTGAAGAGGGCAGTGATGCCTTCACAAAACAAAGCAGAAGCTCTCTCAAAGCTTAGTATTCCCATTTTAAATAGTGAATGATTAATAAAATGTTGAATCTATTTTTGCTCTAGTCTATGCCATGGTTATATAATTTTATCCCAGATATTATAATCTGTATTTCTCTATTCTTCGCAAATACCTATCTTGTGGACTCTGAAAAACAAACTGAGGGTTCTAGAGGGGAGGGGGGTGGGAGGATGGGTTAGCCTGGTGATGGGTATTGAGGAGGGCACATTCTGCATGGAGCACTGGGTGTTATGCACAAACAATGAATCATGGAACACTATATCTAAAACTAATGATGTAATGTATGGGGATTAACATAACAATAAAAAAATAAAAAAAAATACCTATCTTGGAATTCCATGGACTCTGAGAAAAATTACATTTTTGCAAATGAAGGAAACATCCCTTTTTTTTCCCTAAACTCCCACAGCTTTTAATTTTTTACATCTGTTTGGGAAAAAAATTCACTTTCAGTTAAAAGTTCTTGATGCAATTCCTACTCAAAGTAACATTTTTGAAAGCAGAATTTTGCTGCTTTGGTGTGTATGTTTGCGTTTTTGTAAATATAAGTAAATAATGCATCTATAAAATATTTCTATTCAACAGTAAGTTTGACTATTTCACAATAAAGGAAATAGTAACTAGACCTATAACATAACAAAGTATAAGATATTTTAGTTGAATTCTTAGATTAGAATACTGAACATTTTATTCATCAAAATACTACTCCTTCCTAAGGAATTAGTTTAATTTTGAAATCAATATGAGTTTCTGATTGCACATCTATGTTTTTCAAAAAGGAAAATAAGAAATGCTACCTATGGCAAGAACTCTTTACATATATTCAAATATTTTTAATCCAGTTGAAAGATTTTGGCTCAAAACATATGACTAAAAGAGTTTTTAAAAAGGGAATGAGGGGCGCCTGGGTGGCTCAGTTGGTTAAGCCTCTGCCTTAGGCTCAGGTCATGATCCCAGGGTCCTGGGATTGAGCCCCACATCGGGCTCTCTGCTCAGCAAGGAGTCTGCTTCTCTCTCTCCCCCTCCCACTCGCTCATGCTCATGCACGCACACACTCTCTGTCTATGAAATAAATAAATAAAATCTTTAAAAAAATAAAAAGGGAATGAACAAGTGAACAAACCAAAAAAAAAAAAAAAAAAATCTGGGCCAAAGATTTTAACAGACATCTCACCAAAGAAGATATATAGATGACAAATAAGCCTATGAAAGATGCTCCATATCATATATCATCAAGCAAATGGAAATTAAATAATGAGATACTACCACATACCTATTAGAATGCCTAAATCTGGAATATTGACAACAATTGCTGACAAGGTTGTTGAGCAACAAGGGCTCTCATTCATTGCTGGTGGAAATGAAAAGGGCGCAACCACTATGGAAGACGGTTTGGCAGTTTTTTACAAAACTACACGTACTCTTAACTGTATGATCTAGCATTCACATACCTTGACACTCAAGTGAGTTGAAAACCTATGTTAAAACAAAAACCTGCACATGAATGTTTATAGCAGCTTTATTCATAATTGCTAAAACTTAGAAGCAACCTCCTGTCCTTCAGTAGGTGAATGGATAAATAGCAGTACATCTAGACCATGGAATATTATACAGCACTAAAAAGAAATGACTTTTAAAGCATGAAAAAACATAAAGGAAATTCAAACACATATTACTAAATAAAAGAAGCTAATCTGAAAAGGTTATATATTGTATGATTCCAACTATATGACATCCTGGAAAAGGCAAACTGGGGAGACAATAAAAAGATCAGTGGTTGCCGGGATTGCTGGGGTGTGGAATGGAGGGAGGGATGAACAGGCAGAGCACAAAGGACTTTTAGGGCAGTTAAAATACTCTGTATGATACCATAATGATGGATACATATTATTTTTTTTAGGATTTATTTATTTATTTGAGAGAGAGAGAGGAGCGCACGAGTCAGTGGAGAGGCAGAGGGAAAGAATCTTCAGATTCCTCACTGAGTGCGGAGCTCAACCCGGGGCTTAATCTCAAGACCCCTGAGATCACGACCTGAACTGAAACCAAGAGTCCAACAGTCAACCAACTGAGCCACCCAGGTGCCCCATGATGGATACATATTATTATACATTGTCCAAATGCAGAAAAGGTACACCAAGAGTGAATCTTTTTTTTTTTTTTTAAGATTTTATTTATTTATTTGACAGAGAGAGAGAGAGCACAGCAGGGGGAGCGGCAGGCGGAGGGAGAGGGAGAGACTTCCCGCCCAGCAGAGAGCCTGATGTGAGGCTGTATCTCAGGACCCTGGGATCATGACCTGGGCCGAAGGCAGAGGCTTAACTGACTGAGCCACCCAGGCGCCCCACCACCAAGAGTGAATCCTAATGTAAACTACGGACTTTGGGTGATTATGATGTGTCAACATAGGTTCATCAATTGTAACACATGTACCATTGTGATGGGGGATTGTTAATGATGGGGAAGGCTGTGCATATGTGAGAGCAAGGGGTATACGAGAAATCTCTGTACCTTCTCCTCAATTCTGCTGTGAACCTAAAATCGCTCCAAAAAATAAAGTCTTAATAACAATGACAACAACAAAACCTGGGTTTTAGATAGTATAATGTTCACAAAATACAGTTTATTTAATGTTAAATAGATGTAAATATTAATTAAAAATTTACTGGTATTCAGAGTAATTTCCATGAACAATAGTCTAGGGAGAATAATGTATAAAAAGGAAAAAAAAGGAAAGAAAGAAAATAAAATGAAAAAAGTATTCTGTTCCTTATGATTATTTTGGAAATGTAAGATACAGTGCTGCTAAGAATGCAGGATGGCCCTGGGAAGACCAGTAGACTATATAGTAGAGATTTGTGTTAGGTCCTAGCTTTGGCATTGACATGCTGACATTAACTTCTTATAATATTGGGTTTGTCATCTAAAAATGAGAATAATAAAGCCTGCCACATTGGGTTGTTGTACAGTTTAAATGGGATGATGTTTTTGATACTGCTTTAGATTTATAATACTCCATTCATATATAAAACATTACTATTAATAATGGGTCACTTTAAAAATGAAATATTCCTTCAAAGGGTTATAATTTAAGTCTTTATGAGTTCATACTATAATTATTGGCTAATCTCTTCATTGAAATGTTTGGTTCAAGGAGAAATCTTACCCTTGATGTTCTTGTGCTAACATCATAATTTAGAAGAACTATTAGAATTGTTTCTATTTTCTAGATGTGACTTTTTTTAAGTTAACAGATTCATTAGTTTCTTTGATAGGTCATCAAGAACTGAACAATCTGAAATACAAAATTCACTTGACCAACTGGAAAAAAAAAAAAAAAAACCCTAAACAGAGACAAATAACACTAGAGATATTTGAGTATTTAGGATTGGCAAGGAACCCAAATCAATTTAGTTTAGTCTATTTCCCAGTATTTCTTATAAAATTAAATATAGCTACACTATTCCAATTAAAAGACAGAGACCCCAAATATTTTTATAAATGGAAGAGAATATGGAATTCATAGGTAACTACGGATAACAACAATAAACAAAAAAGAGAGAATGAGGCAGTGAGGGTGGAGAGAAAGAGAAAGAAGAGAAAAAAAATCATTATTCCTAAATGGCTAATCCATTCTCTTGTGAGATGATGAAAGCATTATTTAGGAATAAATTTTTCACATGAATGGAAAAGAGATTGGTCACTTACCAGTTACCAGTTAGGGAAGGTAGTTATGTAGGATTTTATTGTGAGCTCTGTTGCTTTCTTGCTTTTGCTAGAACCTATGTCAGCCATGCTTATTTATCACTGCTACCAGAAAAGTGGCCATTATCTTTTTTTCTTACCTTTTTTGTAGGGAGGAGTTGGAAAAATATATGTGTGTCCTAAAGTACATAACTGAAAACATGACATTGAAGTTGTGACAGGCCCTGATAATGTACTTCTATTTCACCATAGTCAGTGCCAGGTTTTAGTTGAGATTATAGGTTCTTCACATATTGTAAATGCTTTTCAGTGGCCTTTCACTAATAGCATCAACAGTTTGCAGACAGGAAAATAGTTTAGAGAATGGAGACCACATGCTTATGTTTTATTTTGCTACACTCAAACTCACTTCTATAATAATGCAATAACATTTTGAAACACCGTTAACATACCAGAATGAATGCACCTTAATTATTTAATCTTCTATCATATTATCCTCTTGAAAAGTAATTGCATTTATTTGTCTATATATGGATATTTAAGTCTCTTTCAAAACACTTCAGAAGTTGTCTAGTAATTACTTTGAAATTTTACCTATTAGAAGTTATAATGAGTTCTCAATTAAAAAATGTATTTCATGGATAAATATCTGACATGAAAATCTGAGACCAAAGAATCAAAGGGATGTCCTGAGGATAAATTGAATCATTGTAATTAGAGGGAGGGAGACACACACACATACATACACACAAAGAGAAAGGAAAAGAGCTTTAGACCCTGCAGAAATAGCACATAACCCTAGCATCATCATCTTCACCATTCTCCAGACTTAAATAAGATGAGGAAAAGCTTGCATTATATCTGAGAAGAGATCTAATACAGGTTAGAAAAGAATGAGTCTCCAATATATGCTGGTTTCCTTAACAACAAAAGATGCTTAAGAATTTATTAAGATCAGACCCATGCCTCTCACTTAAGGCTAAATGATTTATCCAGGAACTTTTCCTCCAATATCGTCACTTTGGCTTGTTCATTGTCAGACATTTCTGAAACACTGCCCCAAGAATTAAGAAGGAAAATGGAAAAAAATAAAATTAACAAGTTTTCTTATTTATCATTTCCCTCAAGATTTTATGATCCTGTAAGCTAGAAACTATTTAATAAATCTCCAGGATCCTTTGGTGACCCTAATGTCCTTATTAAAAAAAACAATATTCATAGTCTTATAAGCCTTTATTAGCATACTGGGGCAGAATATTTGATATTGAAACTGTTCGGAAAGATTCAAAAATGATGGTTTTTTAGGAATCACCTATAGAACCTAAGATTATTCACATGGTTTTTAAAGAGACATATTAAGTGATCAACTTAAACTTGGTATACTTTTGTGTCAATAGGAAGATTAAAACGATTGTCAAAAGTAGGGCTTTAAATAAGTTGTGGATTTAATTTTTTCATGCTCTTCCTATTCTACTTTCACCTGCAAAATTATTAATTTTATTCATATTAATATTATTAGTATTATTAATTAGTATTATTAATAAAAATTGCTATGGGGCGCCTGGGTGGTTCAGTCGGTTAAGCGTTTGTCTTCGGCTCAGGTCATGATCCCAGGGTCCTGGGACCAAACCCCACATTGGGCTCCCTACTCAGTGGGGAGCCTGCTTCTCCCTCTGCCTCTGCCCCTGCTTGTGCTCTCTCTCACTGTATCTCAAATAAATAAATAAGTAAATCTTGAAGAAAAAAATTGCTATAAAAAACCCTTTGTAATCTATTTACTCCCTCAGAATTTTCTACCCTTAATAGCAAGTGTTATAAAACAAACTGTTTTTGTGTGGTAGTCATTTAGCTATGAGGGACAGATGACTCATTCTAATCTAGTCACCCACAAAATTGTCAATGCTATGACTATAGAAGGGATATATTCTATAATCTAAAAAGGTGGAGGATTTTTCTTTTTAAACTCAGGTTGAGCTGGTAGTAAAAGCAGCTGTTGGCAGTGAAAGCCATTGAAGAGAATAAATATGGATCCCATGAAGTCATTTTACAGTTATTTCCCCAGTTTTTAATAGGTTAAATAAGTAGCATATAACCTCCATGTTTCTGCAACCACAGGCCCCGTATGATTCTATTAACAGATGACTGGTGATTCTTAAGAAGTCAAAATATTAGCCAAAATATTAATATTGAAGAGATGTTTGGTCCTAGGTTGCTCTTGTGATGTCTCTAATTTGAAAGCATGGATTAAACTCCTTCTATCCCCTATCAGCCACTGTTATAGACATCTGAAATGGATTTCAGTCCCCAAACTAAGATGTGGGTTGTGCACTCCTAATGTAATTTTCTTTTAACTGTTAATTTTGGTAAAATACACAAAACATACAATGTGTGCCATCTTAACCTCTGTTAAGTGTATAGTTCTAAAGTGTTAGACACGTATATCTGGATTGTTGTGCAACTAATTTACAGAACTCTTCCCTCTTGTAAAACTGAAACTCTATATTAAACAGAAGCCCCCCTTTCCCCTCCCCTCAGCCCCTGATGATCATCATTCTACTTTCTGTGTCTTTGAGTTTAACTATTCTAGATACCTTGTATTAATGGAATCATATAGTCTTTGTCTTTTTTTGACTGGCTTATTTACTTAGCATAATGTCCTCAAGGTTCATTTATGTTGTAGCATCTGTCAGAATGTTCTTCTCTTGTAAGGCTGAATAATATTACATTGTCTGTATATAGCACATTTTGCTTATCCATTTTTATGTCAATGGACACTTGGGCTGCTTCCACCTCTTGGCTATTGTGAATAACATCGCCATGAACATGATCTTTAAGACCCTGCTTTCAATTGCTTTGGAAATATAATGAGAAGTGGAATTGCTTGATTACACACCAATTTTATTTTTAATTATTTGAAGAACCACCTTACTGCTTCCTTGTGTAATTTTCCTTATGTACTTTTTTATCTTTTGCATGAGAACAAGGGATAGAAAATCTACTAAGAAAACGAAAATCTTTCCAAAATGTTTGGAGGAAAGCATCATATAAAAAGAGACTTTGGTAATAGTTTCCAATATGTGAGAAATCGTGAAAGTTGAAACCCAAAGGGAATTTCTTAGGTGAATGCTGCACTTAGTTTAAATGAGGAGCTGTTATAAATACATCTGCACTTCTAGGAATGCCTCTGGCAATTCTGTTTAGCAGGTCTAGTTTGGGATTCAGGTATGTGTGGTTTTAACAAATATACCAGGTAACTTGGATGCTGCCTGACCACTAAATAGCATTTATATAACTAATATTTAGACAAGGGTTTCCACATGTATCAGGTTAAAATTCTAGTAAAGATCTATTGCATGCTTCCAGAAAAATGCATAAAAGTACTGGGCATAGGAGTGATTGAAGCAAACATTAAATTTATCTGCATGCATTTTGCAGTGTTAGTGGACAAGTGTGTGTGTATATATATATATATATATATATATATATATATACACATATATATGTACACACACACATATATATATCTGTTGATAGATAGATGATAGATAGATGATAGATAGATAGATAGATAGATAGATCCATGTTAATTATAAATTTGAGAGCTAAGAACACTTAGCCTCTGAGCTGCAGGTGAGGATAGTGTGTGGAGGAGGCACAGCTCTGATACGATGAGGGTAACTGAATTCCCCTGCAGAAGTGAAGTACTCATTTCCCCAGGGTGGCAGTATTGGTGGTTGATGGCTCTTCTTGCTCACTACTCTCCAGAATTGCGCTGGACCCAATTTGATTCTAATGATCAGTCAATGAAGGTGCTGGTTCTAAAGGTCTATCTCTCTTGCCTCAAAAAGGGTTAACTCCGAGGACAGCTTCAGAACTCCCCTGAGGTCTCTGCTGTAGTCACTACTCAATGTTAAATCCTACTTGCTTCACTACCACAAGGGTGTTGGTACTGAGGGCATCCTCTAAAAAGCTGAATGCAAGTCAGTTTCAGAGTCCGTTTCTGGGCAACCTGACATAAGACACCATAAGTAACCAAAAAGAGGTCTAGATTTTGGAAAAAACCCAACTAAGTGGATCTCAAGACCACAGGTTATTCAGTGATGTAATGCAGAAGACCCAAGAGGGGAGCACAGCTTTGCCCCACTGGCCAGTAGGGCAGGTAGAGGATGAGGACCAGAAACGCCACACCCAATGTCAACAAAACAAGAATGAATAACCTTTGGGCGGGGTGGGAAAATTTTAATAGATTAAATAAAACCTAAGTTGACTATTTTAAAAACAGAAATAAGTGGGTTATTTTGGATTGACAAGATAAGCTTTTCTCCATCAGTAGAAATGAGGGTGTGTAAACTAAGTTGGGCTCAAATGTAGGAAAATAAGACAATTACAACTTTGCATATCTACATCTTATAACTATTTAAAAATAATCTCTTCTATGCAAACAATATTTAATAAGAAATACTGCTATAAACCTGTCACTTCCTCACCATGCTTTTTCACAAAGGATTGTTCTATACTTATTGCTTCCATTTTATTTTTTCCTAAACATTTTTCCAATCAATAGAAATCATGTTTGTGGCCAGAGATGATTTTTAAAATATATAAGTAAAGACTCCAGGCCAGGTCACACTCAGGTGTCTGGGTTACGTGTCAGTTCTGATTATTCCTCAGTGTGCTGAAAATATAGTCTCTGAACCCACCAATGATCAACTATTTACTGAATGTAATACTATTTCATCATTTCCTAGATTCTGCAGTATGATGTGGCTTCTATACCATTCTGATTAAGATATAACCAAATAAAGCAGGGCCTTCAACCCCATGTACTGTTGTTCTTACAAAATAAACATCTCATATGTGTTTTTTCCTTTTTATGTCTACTCTAATTCTTTTTTTATTTACTTTTTATTTTTTTAAAAGATTTTATTTGTCAGAGAGAGAGAGCACAAGCAGGAGGAGGGGCAGGCAGAGGGAGAAGCTGGCTCCTTGATGCGGGGCTCAATCCCAGGACTGGGATCATGACCTCAGCCAAAGGCAGATGCTTAACTGACTGAGCCATCTGGGCGTCCCTACTCTAATTCTTGTTTAAATTTTTATTACTTCTTCTAGCACTATATCAGTAATTACACAATTGCTTCCCTACCTATAGTTAAAAAGAAAAGCAGAACCCTTGAAACAGTCCTATTCATTTGTTCACTCATTCAGCAAATGCTTTCTGAGCATATCCTATAGTGAGCACTTTTCCGATGCTGGAGAAATAGTAGGGAACAAGACAGACCATGACTTTGCTTTTGTGGAGCTTGCGTTTTACTCAGGTCTTATCATTTAACCACCAAACTAAAAAATATAATAGCCGTGCAGAGAGTTAAAAGAGGTGATCACAAGTGACTTCGTGACGATTCTAGGCAGGTGAGTGGAGAAGGCCTCTCATGGGACTATAGTTAAGCTGAGATCTGAAAGAATAGAATCCAGCCACGCTCTGCAGGAAGTGTTCCTGGAAGAGCAGATGGCTCGTGCAAAGGCCCTAGAGAATGACTAAGCTTGGCATGTGTGAGGAACCAGAAGGCTCATGAGTAATGGTGAGGAAAGTGGAGGAAGACGAAGTTAGAGCAGAATGAGGCACTATGATGCAGTGGCTTGGGGGCCAGGATGAGGGCTTAGGTTTTAAGTGCAATGGGAAGTTATTGGACTGTTTTCACCAGAGACATGCATAGAAAGATTTACTTCCTGGGGGAGGATTCTGGCTGCTGTATGGAGAACGGATTATGGAAGAGCAAATGGGGTAGCAGTGGTTGGCCAGGAATCTGTCAGAGTCATCCAGGGTAGAGAGTTGGCTTGGCATGGAGACAGTGGGAGGGATAACAGAGGGAGCATTTAGAGATTTTTGGATGAAGAGTCAACAAGACTTGCTGATAAAGTGATTTTTAGAGCACAGCTCTGAACTTGTCTCTCTGTGCTAAACTTCCACTGCATTACCAAGTCCCTCCACTGTCTGGGTCAGACTTTCATTTGAACCTAAACTTGAGTACTCACCTCACTCTGCCTTGCCTTGCAGATAATACTGCGCTTATCTCGTTCTCTATGAGGCTGTTATTGTTAGAACCGAAGCTCTCGAAGGCCAGGCCCACAGCTTTTTCCTTGTAGTTCAAATATGCTGAAAAATATACAGTATGGATAAGGACTCTAATTCTGGATTAGAGAAAGTTCTAGATAATAAATGGAAACTAAGGCTGACCAGGCAGCAGAGAATTTTAGATTCCATGGCCTGCTCTGGGAATAATTTCATTATCTGATGAAAATGACTTTACATCCAAGAGAATTTTAAATGTAGAATAATAATAAAGATTGTAGCTTGGATAGGTCAGGAAAACATGAATTGGACTTTCTGCATCAATACTGAAATCTCTGGCAATATCTTTATTTCTGAGTAATGCCTATAGTCTTACACTCATCTTGCCAAAGTCTTTGTTTAGTGGCGTTGGTTAAAACAACCCTGGTCTAGGCAGAGGTGGGTTTTGGATAGAACATTTCTAATTCCAAGGGGCAGGTCAAGTCATTCATCCTTGTAAAGCAAATAAGTGAATCTATGTAAGTGTTTTTTTGAAGTATTGAAACCTGGATGTTTGCTCTGCCTGGGTATTGAAAATCCTAATAATTACATCTACATTATTGCGAATTAACTGAAAGCACTGGAGTAGTCTGTTAGGAACCGTCTGTTCTAACCAAAATTTCATATTAATGGAATTATTTTTCAAATTACTCATAAATTTGAGATATGGGATATAAGTTATTGAATTAACCCAAAATGCGTAGTTTGAAAATGACGTTATAATCATTTAGAAAAAAAATTTCCTCTTTCCTATCTTTCCCAGAACCCTCATTCCCAGCACACTCCTCAGATGATAATTTATGCCATTTCTCATTTAGGAAGATCAGTTCAAAAAAAAAAAAAAAAAAAAAGGAAGGAAGGAAGAAAGAAAATGAAAATAAAGAACTATAAATTGAATCATTAAACTTATACGGGTATCAGGGTCATATGTCTAAAGTCTCTGTGTTGTCTGTGTGAACATAAACATTTACAAGGCACAAATAATGGGATAAAATCTTACTTTAGAAGATGTAATTTGAATTGTAGGTGTAAAGCTCTAAGCCAAGTGCTGTATATTGGGGATTGGGAGGGCAAATACAAATGTAAAATAAGAGGGTAATTCTCCCTGTTGAAAATAGGGGAGGATACTTGCTTCCACTTCCTTTTCTTGTAGCATTTGCTTTAGAAAACTTGTAACTCCTTTCTCTGTCTCTTTGAAATGTATGCAAATCATTTTAAAAACTAAATGAGCCTCTAGTCTGCTTTATGACCTAGCAAAGTCTTTTTTTTTTTTTTTTTTTTGATATTTTATTTATTTATTTGACAGAGAGAGACACATGGAGATAGGGAACACAAGCAGGGGGAGTAGGAGAGGGAGAAGCAGACTCCCCGCTGAGCGGGGAGCTGGACGTGGGGTTCGATCCCAGGACCCTGGGATCATGACCTGAGCCGAAGGCAGATGCTTAACCGACTGAGCCACCCAGGTGCCCCTAGCAAAGTCTTTCTTAAGGACTTCAGAACCATTCATCAAGGGAGATAGAACTCCTAATGCCCAGTTTCTGTGGAAGGAAAAGGATATTTGGGCACCTTTGCCCTCAAACTACCTTCTATAAACTATATTATTGAGACTGACCACTTTAGAGGTAGGAAGTGTGGGCAGCTATTCCAAGGGAATGTGCTGTTAAGATTTAACGTGTAGAATGCTGGATTAGTTGAACAATGATGAATAGGATATGTTATTACAAAACAAATGAATCCACTTGAAAATTAATGTATATATTACCCATCTCCCAGGATCAGTACCAACAAGTAATGAGCAAGTTTTATAATTGTAGTATTTTTGCTTTTCTTACTTTCTCCTAATTATAACCTTGTGTGCTTCTTTCATTTAAGATAACTTTTACTGTGTTCCTTTATTTTTCCTTTTGAGTTTGTACAGCCTAAGTTTAAGACCTCAGGTTGGTAGTATTTTATACATCAAGCAGAATAAAATAGATAAGATTTGTATCTGTGCTTAGACTTGAATATCCTTAAACCTGTTTCCTCTTTAACAATAGAATTTTCGTTGGGCATTACTTGCCCATTCTGATGCAATTTTTGTTGCCTCTGGCATTTAATTAAAACTGCCTCTTAAAGCTGATGTTTTTCTGTTCAGAATACCATTTTTTTTTATTGTTGTTGTTGTTGTTGTTAAAGGTATGGATAGAATGTGCCTGTGTATAGATTCTTGAAATCATTTCTGAGACATCTGGGGACTTCTGAGAATTCCTTGGTCGTGTGCGATGTCCTTTACATATCTGTATTAATCTCGCATATTAAAAATTACACAATGTGCCAATCAGAAGCACAAGTAGTCTCACACAAAACTAACGTATATAGTTTGAGCATGTGCATAAAGTAGTGTGTAATCCTGAGCTTACAGAATCCTGATGGGAAATTCTGACTCATTCTGGCATTGACTTAAGGTTTACCTGTTAATAATGCCAAACAGTGCTATTCCATGGTCTTACATAGCATGCTATACTCTCTAGGTATATCTTCTGTTCTTTGTGGAACATCTCATTTCTTACGAAATTCTGTCATTTATATAAAGTATAAATGTAGGAAAAATTATAGTGCCACAGTCAAATTTGGGTACTCTAGAATAAAACCTTTTGGCTTCATCACATCTACCTGCACCCCGCCTCCCCCATCCCCTCCCACTATTCTTCCACTGCTTATTTGACTCCAAAACGGTGGGGTTTGCTGCAGAGGAATGCTATCTATATTCTTTCTTTTCATTTTATTCTGACTGCTGTATTTTACAGCATCCTAGAAAAGTATTTTTTTTTTTTTATCTTTTATCAGCTCTTAAGAACTCATGGTCCTGTATTGTTAATATTATTGGAAAATTATTTAGGGAGAAACATTGCTTGAAAAGAATAAAACAGGAACCCAAGTCAGGATGAACTGAATTCAGACAAATAGCTTTAAGTTTTATGACGAGCTATGTGGATTAGCTTGCTATAATTAGATTATTTAAATTAAGCAATAAGTGTACTATGTCCCTGTTAAATATTTAATAAGATATTTTGCTTCCATAGATTTTACTTTAAGGCTAATGGCCAATTAATTTTTCCTGTGATTAATCTAGTAAGTAAATAAGAATTTTAATAAATAGTCATTCCAAGACAGTTTTATCAGCTTTGGATTAACTCTTCCCACACAAGTTATGTGGCAATGTGATTCAGAAGCCTTTTACCCCCTCCAATGTTTAATTGTACTCTTTCATTTTGGGGCTCCAGACAGTTTTTTTTGGGCCTTGATTCCATCTGTGTAGGTGGAAATTTTAGGCATTTAAACATTATCTAGACTTTCTGTAACATTTAGTTTGCTATTATTTCATAAATATTTACATGCTTTTTCCACTGAATCTGTTCCTTGGAGACTATTAATCTTGGGTATGTATGAACTAAGAGAGTAGAAAGATCATGCTGCCCCTGACGGTGACAGGAATGCTGCTGTGGTCTGCCTGAGTTTCAATTTGTAACATATGATGCTAACGTGTAGTTGATGCCAAAACATGATGGGTTTTTCTGAAATACAATGTTAGTGCTCAATATTGTTTATGTCTTTAATAAAGCTAGTTTTTCCTCATTAAGCTAACTCAATTTCTGGAAGGCATAGTGTTTAAAATCCCAGGATGTCCCATTCTTTAATATGCATTGCTTGACCCACATTAATAGTGCTTCAGGGTAAAGAGGGTGTCTTGCCCCAAAGCTCAGTTTATTAAAGACATACTTCCAATCTTTTAGTCATCCCTTGAGTGAAGAGTCAACTAGATAAGCTGACGTGTTCTCATCCATGGTTTTAATGTTGTGATTTAAGAAATGACTAAATTGGGGAGGGGATGGGGTAACCGAGTGATGGGTATTAAGGAGGGCACGTGTTGTGATGAGCACTGGGTGTTATACGCAACTAAAGAATCATTGAACACTACATCAAAAACTTACGATGTACTATATGCTGGCTGACTGAACATAAAAAAAGAAAGAAATGACTAAGTTTCCTCAATGTTCATTTAACTATGATTTGATGTTGGAATAAACCAAACTTGGACATAATTCAAATGGTAAAGAGATGGTGCATAAAAACTGTCTCAGCACTGGAGTAAATCAGCTTTTTGTTTCATATCCAAGTAGCTTCTGATTCTGTAAGGCAACTATAAATAATATTGAGTTTTTGAAAGGCACATCTGAATGAAATAGTAACAGCAAAGTTGGAGTTATGAGGACTTTTGGATTATCTGAGTTTAACAGAGTAGCCCACATTAGATGAGATATATATAAAGTTATAATTTATAATAGAAATAGTTTTACCAAGTCAGCAGTATAAATAGATAGAAGGTACATGTATGTGATCTGATTACAAGGTGTCCATTACATTATATTGTGCAGCTGACTTAAATACATAACACATATGTTTATCTATTATTCCCATGAAATATATCTTAACTAGCATAGGTATTTTTAGTAAGAAGTATATGGATTGTTAACCATTTGAAAATTAAGGTATTTTTATATTATTTACCATGTTTTAAGATGCTAATTCTTTAATAACTGGTGTTTCTTTTAAAACTACAATTTGTATCTGTGTCCAGATGTGCCATTGTATTGAGATAATATGGTAAGATAGCCTTCTCAAGTAAACTATAATAGTCTTATATTTGTTTTGAGATAATAGTTTGACTTTAAAAAGTAAGGTAAATTAAAATTTTATTTGCCACATCTGGATCATGTTTACTTATGTAAACTATGGCCACAAGATCTATATGTTGAGGGGCACTTGAGTGGCTCAATCGGTTAAGCACCTACCTTCTGCTGAGGTCATGATCCCAGGGTTCCTGGATCAAGTCCTGCATCAGGCTCCCTGCTCAGTGGGGAGCCTGCCTCTTCCTCTCCATCTACCTCTCCCCCAGCTCATCTTCTCTCTCTCTCGCTCTCTCCTCCTCAAATAAATAAATAAAATCTTAAAAAAAAAAGAAGATCTATATGCTGAGATCATAAAGATCTGTGTCAATACATTGTGTCTCCAGATTTGTTCTTCATGCTCAAGATTGTTTTGGCTATTAAGTGTCTTTTGTAGTTCCATACAAATTTTAAGATTTTTTTAAAATTTCTGTGAAAAAATGGCATTGGAATTTTGATAGGGATTGCACTGAATTTGTTGATGGCTTCGGGTAGTAAGGACATTTTAACATTAATTATTCCCATCCAAGAACATGGGATATTTTTCTATTTATCTGTGTCTTCAATTTCTTTCATCCATGTCTTACAGTTTTCAGTGTACAGATCTTTCACCTCCTTGATTAAATTTATTCCTGAGGATTTTATTGTTTTTGGTGCTATTGTAAGTGGGATTGATCACTAGATATAGAATTTTCAGTTGACAGTTATTTTCTTTTAGTATCTTAAAAATGTTGCATTACTTCCTTCTGCCCTCCATGGTTTCAGAAAAAAACTTGAACTGGTACTCTTTTGTAAGGAATATGTCTTTCTCACCTGCTGCTTTCAGGACTTTGTCTTTAGTTGTCAAAGCTTAATAATGATATGTCTTGGCATTGGTTTCTTTGGATTTATTATATTTGAGTTTTACTCAGCTTTTTAAATCTATGGGTCTACATTGTTTGATAAATTTGTGAATTTTTCAGCCATCATTTTTTTTTTAATATATATATTTTTTTGTTCTGCTCTCTCTTCCATTTCTGGGACTCTGATGATATGAACCTTGGGTCTTTTGTCATTCTCCCACAGTTCCCTGAGTCCCTGTGTTTCATTTCTTCATTTGTTTTAGAGTATTTTCTCTCTGTTGTCGAGATTGAATTAATTGTCTTCAAGTACACTGATTGTATTCCCTGACATCTCCACTCTACCATTGAGCCATTCCTGTGAGTTTTGAAGTTTCTTTGCTATATTTTTTCCAGGTCTCTAATTTCCATTGGATTCTTTTTTATAACTTCTATTTCTTTGCTGAGGTTTTCTATTTTTCATTTGTTTCATGAGAATTCTTTATTACTAGTTGAAGCATTTTTATGAAGGCTGCTTTAAAGTCTTTGTCAGGTTATTTCAACTTGAGATTCATCTTGATGTTAGCATCCATTGATGGTCTTTTCTCATTCAAGTTGTTACTTCCGACTTCTTGGTATGATGAGTGATTTTCAATTATATCTTGGACATTTTGGATACTGTATTATGAGAGTCAGGAGTCTATTTAATTTTTTTTTTTTTTTTTAACAGATAGACTACTTGTTGAGATATAGTGGAAGGTCCAAAGGTAAGGGGATGAGGTAGATGTTTAGCTCCCTAATGGGTCCTGATGATGAGAGTGAGGGAAGAAGAAGTGGAGGTCCAACTAGCTCCACCTTTCATTGCCTCATTCAGTTTTATTTATGCCAGAATAAAGAAGGCTTTCACATTTTTATAATAAGCCTTGCAAATGTGCATTATATTTTAAATGTTCTTTTAGTGTCATTTTAGATGCCAAGCATAAATACTAGAAAAATTTCCATTAAAATAGGCATCACAGTTCTTAGCATGATGTTTTACTTATAAATGGATTTTTTTTTATCAAAAGCTGCTCATTCTGTGCTGAAAATTTTGAGGTGCATAGCCTTGAAAACCTATTCATCATGAATTGATTACAGAACTGAATTCTAAAAATGTGGTTAGTCAATATGGTTCCATTAAGCTAAAATACCTCATATTATATACTTAAGCAATTTTCATCTTCAATTATCTTATAGCTTTTCAGTTTACTTGAATTTATTCGTTGTTTGGGACATCTAAAACTAAGATTTACTTTAAGGCTCTAAGTAAAAACTGGATATATCATCCAATATACTCATCTACAAATGGATTTATTTCTTTCTGAAATCCACAGAGTTAATAACGTAAGTATAAAAATTAAAAATTATGGAAAAGAAATGGCCTGTTTACATAATATAGAATATACATTTCACCAAAGTGTTTAAAATAATCACCTTTGTAAATATATTTGTAAGCCAATATAACATTAAGACAAGCAGTTTACTTGAACTAGTGCAGATGTTTACTAAAACCAGAATGAAACATGACTCATCCTGTAAAGTCTGTAACTACTGATGAAAGCATTTATAGCTATATATAGGCTATATAGAAATATGCTATCTTTCAGTTTTTGGGGGGTAGAGGAACTTTTCATAAATTCTGCTAGCATTTTCTCATCAAATTAATACTAGAACCTGTCTTCCTATGCTATAAGTTTGTCTTCATAAACCAGGAAGATGATAACTTAGAATATGGTACTTGCCCCTTTCTTTGATATTCTTATGTATTTTAATACCAGATAGTATCTAAAAAGAATCACCTAAGAGTGATTCTTATTGTAAAAGCAAAATGAGGATTTTATGAAAGTAACTTATGATGTGCCCAGAGATTCTTTGATTAATCCTGAAACCCTGACATAACTACTTAAAAGTCACTGAGCCCAAATGGAAATATGTTCTGTTTCATGGGAAGACTTGAAACAGCTGCCTAACTGTTGATACTCCTTACCACACATTGTGGAGAAAGAATAGCATTAAAGATGGTGATATGTATGACAACTTAAACAATGTGTCAGGAAGTTTTTCAAACTTTGTTGTGTATCTGAATGGCCAAAGGATCTCCAAAACTACTGGGTCCCATTCCATAGGGTGGAGTTGGGAGTCTGGCTTCTGTATTTTTAACAAAATCATCAGGTGATTTTGATGCATAAAGAATTTGTCTCATTTTATTGGGACATAACAAGCATATATTTAACAAATTCTTTTTTTATTTTTTTTTTAAGATTTTATTTATTTATTTGACAGGGAGAGCAAGAAAGCACAAGCAGGGGGAACAGTAGGTAGAGGAAGAGGGAGAAGCAGGCTCCAGGGAGCCTGACAAGGGGCTCGATCCTAGGACCCTGGGATCATACCTGAGCCAAAGGCAGATGCTTAACCATCTGAGCCACCCAAGCACTCCTATTTAACAAATTCTTTATGCATCAAAATTACCTGATGATTTTGTTAAAAATACAAAAGAGATCCTTGAAAGAGCTGTAAAAAACTATCAGCAAAATTTACTATTCGTTAATTTACTCTTCATTGAATCCAACCATTATTTTCTTTATATTTACTCATTTACTGATCTATTTCCGAGAGCAGACGAGGTCAAGTGCGCTCAGGGTGGGATGGCCGTAGACCACACCTAGGAATTTGCAATTTCTATTATAACTCCTTCTTATAAGGATCAACCCATAAAAGAATTGGCTCCAATAAACTGCTAGGAAGTCATCAGACATAGTTGCCTTGCTGGAGAGCATTTGGGAAGATTGAAGACTGCTTTAAGAGGTCTTGGTGATTTTACATTATATTTTCAAACTACAGTTTCAAATTGACACAAATTGGACATGCTTTGAGAATTCCTTTTTGATATTTAAATAATCACAGAATTATCATAACAGAAGGAATCATGTAACCCAAAACTATTGCTTTACACATGAAAGAACTGAAGCCAAGATAAGGTATTTCCCAAGGTCTTATAGCAAACAGTGACAGATGGAATTTAGACCTAAGTCTCTTTACTATGAGTTAGACAGTATTGCTCATTGAAAATATTTTCTGTATCATCAGGTACATATGGTCCTCAACTTACAATGGGTTGACTTACAATTTTTGACTTTATGAAGTGCAAAAATGATGTGCAATCAGTAGAAATAGTACTTCAAAATTTTGAATTTTGATCTTTTCCTGATAGGCAATGTGATACTCCCTCCTGATGATACTCCCACTGATGCTGGGAGTCAAAGCTCCTAGTCAGCCACGTGATCATGAGAGTGAATAACTGATACACATAGAACCATTCTGTGCCCATACAACTGTTTGGTTTTCCACTTTTAGTATAGTATTCAGTTACATGAGTTATCTAATGCTTTATGAAAAAAAGGCTTTGTGTTAGTTGATTTGCCTAACTCAAGGATAATGTAAGTGTTCTGAGCACGTTTAAGGTAGGCAAGGCTAAGCTATGATGTTTGGTAGGTTTGGTGTATTAAATGTATTTTGATTTAAGATATTTTCAACTTATGATGGAGTTACCAGAATATAACTTCGTCATAAGTTGAGGAAGATCTGTACAACAAAAATTTAATAATAAGTTTCAAAAGGAAAATACAACTTACGTCCAGAAATACAAAAGATAGAAATTTACTTTTTAGCCAACTTCTCAGAAAATCATTTATTTGGTAAAGTATTTCATTCCTATAGTGAATGCTATGGACTATATATAAAATTTTCTAGACTAAAAGCTTAAACATGCACGCTGGAAGTGAGTATTATAATAATTGTTTAAGAGAGAGTTGGGAGTACAGAGCATCTTTCAAACTTTTGCTTTGTACGTTTCTATCAAATTTTCCTATTAGAGATAAAATTATACTTTAAAAATGCAGGCATAATAGGAGAGCTCAAAGAAATTATATGCTGATTCAAATTTCTCTTAGTTGTTATAACCACAAAGATAAACACACATTATAATCCAATTATGTTTTATAGAATTCTTAGAAATTCTTTAGGTGCCCAGAGGTATAGTCACTTCCACAAGACCAACTTAAAGAGAAAGCATGTCAGCATAATATTTTGAATCAGAAACAGAACCTTAAGTTTTTTTTTCCCTTACATTGAAACTCCAGAGCAGGAAGGGGAAAATGAAGGGGGGTGGGAATCAGAGGGGAAGACGAACCAAGAGACTATGGACTCTGAGAAACAAACTGAGGGTCCTAGAAGGGAGGGGAGTGGGGGCATGGGTTGGCCTGGTGATGGGTATTAAAGAGGGCACGTACTGAATGGAGCACTGGGTGTTACACGCAAACAATGAATCATGGAACACTACATCAAAAACTAATGAAGTAATGTATGGTGATTAACATAACATAATTAAAAAAAAAAAAAGAAACTCCAGAGTCTTGCTACATAAAATGTGGTTTGCAGACCATGATATCACATGAATGCTTATTAGAAAAGGTAGACTCATAGGTCCCACTCCAGACCCACTGAATCAGAATCTTCATTTTAACAAGATCCGTAAGTGATTAGTCTGTCTGAACATTAATATTTGGAAAGCAAACTATTAAAGGCATTTTCCTACCATCCCTCTTCCACTTTCAGGATCTGAAGCTCCACTTTTCTGCCCGAGAGTAGAATTAAATAGTGTAGAGAGTTGCAGTTAAACTACACAGGACCACAGGACAGTATGTCATTTGGGGATGTGGGGGGTGAGGGATCATGGGTTACAAGGACCAAGAGATGTGGTGGAGCAGAGAGAGGGCATGAGAAAGTTTGATGGCCTCAGGTAGGCATACAACCCACTTATTGAACTGGAAGTTCGGTTGTTAACCACCCAACAGTAAGACTAGTTTTTATGTTGATTATGCTTCCTCTCTTCAATGATAAAGAGTGTACAGCCGGAGTAACATCTTTACATCTCTACAACGCTTCCCCCAAGCAACCATCCTGCCCCTTGACCAATGGTTCTTGCAAATCTTCCTTGAGTCATTTTTCTTCCCGCTTCTTTATAGATTTGCCTTATTGTTGTCTGTTTCATCTTCGCCTATGCTTTAGCCTTTCCTTGTTCTCCAGCTTTTACTCTTCAGCATGTAAACATGCTCAATCTGTTGTATAAAAACCTGTTATGCCTCCACCTTGATTGCTTTTCTTCCCTTTTGCTGGATTTCTTAAGAATCATCTGGATGTTATGGCTTCATGTGGTAGTCGCTCTCCAGTTGCCTGGCTGGGGGTCCCTCCATGCATGGTGTTGGATGAGAGTGTAAGGAAAGCATACTGAGAAGAGAGTTGTTTAATTATCTCAGTATCATTTTGTCAAAAGAAAATGTCATTTAGAGTATGCAAGGCAAATCCAAGTTTGTCCTGACCCTATTAATCATAATCTTGACCATTCTATTTACTTTATTTAAATCTCAGCTTTAACTCCCAAGATAGCAAGGCTGAAAATATCTCCTGGATAATTATTGTATAACTTTAAATGGCATTATATTTCAAAAGCTTTGTATTGTGCCAGAAAAAAATAAGGTGGTCAATAAATTTTATTTCCACCACCCCCTTTTTTTAAATATACAAATATCGTATTGCTTTATACAAGGTATAATGCTTGGTTCTGTGGGATAAAGATAATTTAAACAATTTCCTTCTTAAAGAGCGGTGTTAGGAACACATACAGAATAAGTAATTTAAAGAAATACAGAGAGACATAATTCTAACTGCAGAGAATTTTAGAAGAAAGGAGAGATTTTGTGGTGATGCACACAGTAAACTGAACCTTAAGGAGAGAGTATTTGTCAAGAGGATTGAAGTTGGCTGGAGAGGGTGTGACAAGGCTTTGCTCTGAGACACTGCATTTTAACTGAGGACTCATTGACTAAAAAGCTATTACAAGCCTTAACACAGAGTCTGAAATTAATCTAAAATTGTATTCCTGGCAACATTTCCATGAAGCTTTCTAAACAGGGGGTATTACTTATCAAAATGCACCCCAGAACCACTGTCTCTTCGGCTAAACTTGCTGATAAGCCCCCTTTGAAAAGGGGTCTTGGACCTATTTCAGAAAGTTTTCTTTAAGGTCATTTAAGGTTGTGAATAATCTCTAGCCATATATCACATATATCGCATTTTTCTCACTTAAGGTTAGTATCAAGGAACTGCTGGAAATATTGGTCACCCAGAGTTATCAGTTCAGGAAAAGAATCTGTAAACTTTGCAGAGAAAAACTCGGTCATACAGTGTAATTGTCCTTCTAAATATAAGTACTTTTTCTCTTTGTAGACACAATCTTTCCCTGACACAGAAACTAATATCTTTTAGTAATCTTCCTTAGCCAAGCTTCCAAAGCAGTTTCTTTTTAAAGTTTTTAAGATGTTCCTTCTGTTAGTGACAGCAACCCATGGAAACTCAAGATTATTGTTTTCCTCTGAGTTAGTAGGAAACAAAAATTATTTCTTGTTGATGTATCCAAGTTGTAATAACTCAAGACCTTACTAAGAAATCTTGATGTCTTTGGAAGTTACCAAACTCTAATGAAATAAAGAGATCAAATAATCTTTAGCTATGGGTATATTTGATATTCTCCAAATAATATATTTGACATTCTCTTAAATATCATATATAAAGTGTTCTGATGTTTATAACCTCTTATCGGTAAATCTGAAATTAAAAGCATAATAAGAAGTTAGATAACTGCCTAACAGCTGAACACAGTCTTAAAATTCACGTTTAAAATCATATTTCAAAACAAAAATGCGTGATGACATTTGACAATATGAAAACAATATATTGAAAAATAATGGATCATCTGCAGATCAAGAGGCAAGATAGAGGTGAAAATTATACCAGATTTAGAGAGAGTTTTAGAGCAAATGCCTATACTCGACATCTTCATGAGCCAAAATTTTTATGTGGTTGTGAAACATGGCTTTGTCAGAGATTCTGAAAACATTCCACTTTTTAAAAAATTTCATTTTATTTTATTATGTTATGTTAGTCACCATACAATACATCATTAGTTTTTGATGTAGTGATCCACGATTCATTGTTTTCGTATAACACCCAGTGCTCCATGCAGTACGTGCCCTCCTTAATACATTCCATTTTTTTAAAAAAAGGGTTCTTAACTAGTTAATTTAAAAAAACAATTAAGTAATAATGAGAACAATGCCCAGTTTCAAACTGGGTATATACCAAACAGATATATACAAATTTTAAAACACTGGAGACAAATAGCACATTAACTTGTGCTGTATTATCTTGTTTTTAAGGCTACTTTCTTCAGCAATCTTCTATTCTCTGTGGCTACAATTTCAAATGTAGGGCATTCTTTTTTAACATTGAATCCATTTATTCTATTATCTCTCTGTGTACCCTCCTTCTCAGTAGCTGACCTTATCTTCTCCTTTACTGAGAAAATAAAGCCCCAACATTCCCTCACAATAAGCTTTTCATGTTTGTATCTGGCTTTTTATTATATCTGCATCTGTGATTCCTCCTACTACTTAAAACTGATCTATTTTCCCATGTTCTGGGACACCTATTATCTGGAATTTACTGCCTTCCTTATCCTCCACTCTCTTCTGTATCTTCGTCTTTGTCTTTTCTGCTAGATCTTTCCCAATAGCACTTCAGGCCCCTCCGCCTCTCTAATCTGTGAAGCAAGGCATTAAAAATGCCCTTGACCCTATATTCCCTTTCAGTTATGTCACATTTCCCCTTTTTACAGAAAACATTGCAAATGCACCATTTCCTTTTTTTCATCACTTTCTATTTAGAATTCAGCCCATCACAATGTGGCTTCTGCTTTCACCACTTCATTGAAACTGCATCCAGGTCATTAGATCCAGCAGACACATTTCAGGGTCCATGGATTTAGAGTCCTGGAAGCAGTTTACCATTAGCTGACCATTCTTCTGAAAAGAGTTTTCTCTTGGCTTCTGTGAATTCTCACTCTTAAATTTTCTCTTATTCCTATTGCCATTCCTTTCCAATTTTCTTTGCCAGCTTCTTCTGCATTATAACACTTCTTAAACGTTGCTTTGTCTCAGAGCCCTGTCTAGGTCATCTCTTTGCTCCACATATGCTTTCAATTTGATCTCATACATTTTTAAGACTTTAACAACAACCTTCTGGTAACTAATCTGAAATTGTCATACCCAGTCCAATTCTCTGTACTGATCATCAGCCTATTGAACTACTTGAAATTGAAGGTTTTTTTCATTGATACTATACACATACACACACACACACCCGTACACACACACACACACACCCATACACACACACAAAGGAAAAAATTCTCTTCAAACTAGTTTCACTAACAATCCATAATCTCAGAAAATGGTATAATTATTTGCTCAGTATCTTAGTTGAAAACCCAAGAATCTCTGATTCCTCTCTATCACTTGTCCCAACCAATCACCAAGTCCTGTTAATTCTACCTCCAAAGCATAACTAAAATCTGCTCATTTTCTCCTGCCTCACTGCTACTATATAGTCCAAGATATTTTTATTTCTTTCCTTAATTACTGTCACAGCCTAATTGACTATCTGGCTTCCATTTTCTCCCCCTTAAAAGCAAATCGTCATGCTGCTGGGAAATCATGCAACTGTTTATGAAATCTCAATGATTTCCACTGTCCCATAAGATAAAAATTTCAAATCCTTAACATGGCTTATAAAGCTTGAATGATTTGACCTTGCTTATCTCTAAAGCACCGTGCCTTCTTTCATACCCTGCAAGTGCCCTCATTCTTCACTGGAGTTGCACTGAAAACTGCGCTGTGGTCTTCTGGGCAATCTCTGGACTCAAGCAATAGCTTCATACAAGTCTTTTTTTTTGCCTAGAACGTCTCTCACTTCCCACTTTTTTAAATTGAATTACTCCTAGAAACATGGACTCCCTTAGTGTTTTCATTCTGTATCACCACTACCTTGCACAGTTGTCAAACAATAAGATTTAACGAATGAATGAGCTATTGAAGTTTTTAGAAGGCACACTTCAGGCTTACTAACTTTGTTGTATAACCTGTATTTCCTCTCAGGAAATATGCACAAGATAGATTTCATACATTTCACCAAAGACATAGACCTTCCCAGGCCTGGTATAGATTCTTAGGTCTGTTTCTCTAAACTGTAGTTTTCTTACCAGTAAAGGACAATAATTATGTTCTACCACAGAGTATTGTTATTAAAGTTAAGTGAGACAATGTATTCGAATATCTCATTGTAACCTGGAAGGGGCAATTCCCCATGTACACAGTGTTGCTGTTATTTTTGTAATTATTATACAAATGTGTGTGATGACAGCGAACACCTGAATCTAGCGCCCACTACAACTACCTTAGTAGTTGTTCATGGGCGATTCATGAAGCTCTTCAGGCCTCCAGAACCTGATATGTAATAAAAGTCTGAAATTGACAATCCATAAGATACTCTAAGATACTTTAAGGCTTTAAAGTGCAGCGAACTTCTTCTATTAATATTGCAAATTCTTACATAAGCCATTTTCAGGTATCAATTGAGAGGTTAGTTTTGCATTCACATTCTTTTTCTTCCAGACTCAGGAAAAGGCAGGAGCTTACAGTGTCCACCCCACCCCCATTCATTATGCCCCTGCATTGCAACCTTACAACCAACTACATATGTAAACACAAAAGATTTTAGTTCAAATTTCAAATTATTTCATTTTTAGTTCAACTCAAATAGACTATTTCTTTCTGATGCTGCTTCAGTCTCTCTCAGTGGGAAGGCATGGAGTTTATATATTATTCATCCATTTAAAAACCCTGAGGCAAGACCCCTGTGGAGAGTGTTCAGTAATTGGTCTCCAGATGCTGCTGATACGAAGCACTCTAAAAGTCCTTAAACATCCCAAGAACACAGTTCCATCTGCTTCACTGGTTGCATATGTTGGGCGCAATAACAGATTGCTTACCCACATTTTTACTCCTTTCCTTCAGTATCTAATTATTTTGTATCTAATATGCCGCATGGTAAAATATATGTAAATGAATAGAAAGCATCTTGCGAAACTGGTAATTACTATATTATTTAATGAAAATACAGTATAACCAAATGTTCCAACCACAAAATCAGTGAGTGTTAACAATAAAATGGTCGGGCGCCTGGTTTCAGCTCAGGTCATGATCTCAGGGTTGTGAGATCAAGCCCCGGGTTGAGCTCTGTGCTCAGTGTGGAATCTGCTTGAGACTATCTCTCCCTCTCCTTCTGCCCCTCCCTTCCGCCCACCCCCTCTGTCTCTCTCTCAAATAAATAAATAAATAATCTCTTTTAAAAATTAAAAAGATTCCATGGTAATAACTAATTTTCCTGAACCTTAAGATGAGGATATTACAATGATATAGGGCTGAGACATGAACACCTTCCAGGCAACTGTGACCTTACAAATATTTGTTATATTTGTTATATGTGCTTCCCTACTTCAATTTGCTAATATATGTCCAAATATTAGGTTGATTCATTATGCACTGTGGAATAGGCTGTCAAAAGTGTGTCACCAGATATTAAAAAATAGCACTAAAAGATAATTTTTATCTTCTACTACAATCTTTTCTATTTATTCTCAAGTTTTTATTTGATTTTATTTTGCTATTGTATTTGAGTCATTCTATCAAGTCCTGACCTTTTATTTGAAAATTACTCACTCCAAACTCAGCTTCTCAGGTATGCAATTGGACTTTGCCTGCTCATCAGTATGCGTATGACGATTGCATTGAATTAGAAGTATATAGACAGTATTATACAAATTTTATGATTTTAATTATTTGTAGAAATAGATGATTTATATAGCTTGTCAATCTTAAGAAAAAATATTTTAACATACTGCTTTAACAGCTTGAAACAAGTTTTTCTTACTCTATTGGGGTATTCTGCTTATCCATGAGCATCTTGAATTCACTTTAAAGAAAGTTTGTTTACTTTGCTAAATTTTGTGCAAATGGTTTTGAGAGGAAAACTTGGGGCATCTGTTTTTTATGCATAAGTGCATCTCAGCAGGTCCTCAACAAGAAAGCAGAAGGCTACTATTAAAGGAAAGGTTGTGCGTGACAGAGAAAATATGGGTAGAATACATAAGCTGTTTTGAATACAAAATCAGTCTAGCAGACAATGAAACAAATGTAGGCTTGTCTACAAGGTCATCATAAGAATGATCTAGGCTAAAACTGGAGGCAATAGTCCTCTGCACAATGACACAGTCTAGCAAGACTGGCATTTATGAATAGTCCTAATGCTGTGGCCTATCTTTCTTCTCAAGACAACAAAATTGGAAATGCTTTTAAAGAATTTGAAAATAAGATGTTAAGTGACACAGTGTAACTTTTCCATTTCATATTTATACTCAAGCATATCTTCTGCAGTAGTTTCCTCATGTTTCAACTCTCTAGAAACCTTTACAAATTAGCTGAAAGCCAAGAAGAGAACCCAACAGTTGTTCCTTGGTTTTTGCCCCCTTCCACCCTTGGTTTCCTTGTTTCTTCTCTTACAATATCATATCCACATATAGTACCCACATAGATGTAACTATGGATAAGCCATTTCCCCTTGCTTTTGGGAGTCTTCTCTTTATCCCCTATAAACAAAAGTGAAAACACACAGGAAAAAATTAAAATATTCCAGTCTCTTCTACTAGACTGAAATCTCCAGAGCATACAACATATCTTCATCACTTTACCCTGAGGAGCTAAAATGTTTCCTGGCACTTAATAATTGCTGCAAAACATTTGTTTAAAATTGAAATAAGATCTATAGTTCCTGGTTTTGCATGTAGTTGCGACTTAGTCCTAATAGCAAATATAAAATCTAAACAGACTGAAAAATGAGCAGTGTATCTTGAATCCATAAGACAAGAGAAGGACATAGGGCAAACTGTTGCCCCCTGCCCTCCAAAGGAGAGACACAAAGGCAAATACAGGCAGTTGTTGCTTACTAGAGCAGAGACTCATGAGTGGAAACTGCTGCTGGAACCATTGCCTGAGTATGAAAACCTGAACTGCTGTAGGCTCAGTATGGACAACACTGAGACTTAAAAACTCCAGCTGGACCCATTCCTAGGGGAACCCGCACATATTGTGCAATTTATCTCCAGGAGCTCTATCAGATTCCCACAAGAATGATCTGAGAAAAATCCCCTTGGGTTTCTGGCAGGAGGAGGGGAAAATGAACCATTTTAATATACCCCACAGCATTCCATTCTTCCTAACAAGTCTTACCCTGAGAGTCTCACCTGGTGGGGTATTATCAGTGCCTAACTGACCTGGGGGAAGGGAACTACCCAACTCCAGCCTATTCTAACCTTCATGTCCCACCTAAGAGGGGAGAAAAAAACTGTCATGAAGTTTACAGTCCAGAGGTACAGGCTAACTAAAAGACTGAGATCTAATCAAAGGACTTTAGAACACTTCTCTCCCCACATCTCATCACCACATTACTAAGAGCTTATTTATAGTAGTTCCTTTTATCCAGTATATCATACCCAGCTATCAAAAAACAAAATAAAACAAAACAAAAAACTATAAGGCATACTAGAAGAAAAAAAGACAAAACAAACAAAACACACACACACACAATTTGAAGAGACAGAGAGCAAGCATCAGTGCCGGACATGGCCAGGATGTTGGAATTCTGAGATCAAGAATTTAAAGCAACTATGATTAGTATGCAAAGGGATCTAATGGATAAAGTAAACAGCATACAGAAACAAATGGGCAATGTAAGCAGAAGGATGACAATCCTAATAAGAAACCAATAATAAATGCTAGAGATTAAAAACACTGTAACAGAAATAAATAATGCCTTTGATGGGTTTATTAGCATACTGGACACAGTTGAAAAAAGAATCTCTGAGCTTGAAGATATATTAAAAGAAACCTCCAAAACTAAAAAGCAAAGGAAACAAAGACTGAAAAAACAAACAAACAAACAAAAACCAAAACAAAATATCCAAGAAATTTGAGACAACTACAAAAGGTATAATATATGTTGAATGGTAATATCAGAAAGAGAAGACAGAAAGAAAGAAAGAAACAAGAAATATTTGGAACAGTAATGACTGAGAATTTCCCCAAATTAATTTTAGACACCAAACAACAGATCAGGAAAGCTTAGGAACCACCAAGCAAGATAAATACTCTCCCATCCCCATTCACCTAGGCATATAATTTTCAAATTATAGAAAAGCAAAGATAAAAAACTGGGGGGAGAAATTAAAATCTTACTTATGGAGGAACAAAGATAAGAATTATATCCAGCTTCTCTTTATGTGCATCTTTACATGCATGTAAAAAGAGAGTGGAGAGGAAAATTTAAAGTGTTGAGAGAAAATAAACCTACCAACACAGAATTCTGTACTCTGTGAAATTATCATTTAAAAGTGAGGAAGGAATAAAGAGTTTCTCAAACAAAAATTGAGGAAATTTGTTGCCAGTAGAAATGTTAACTTCTTTAGAGAGAAGGAAAATAATGCAGGTCAGAAAGTTGGATCTACATAAGAAAAGAAAGAATATCAAAGAACGATTAAGTGAAGGTAAAATTAAAACTTTTTATTTTTCTTACTTTTAACTGACCTACCACATAATGGTTTGTTCAAAATAATAATAGCAACAATGTATTTGATTGTGTATGCTTATGTATGTTTTATATATAGAACATATATATAACATACTATATATTATATATGACAAGAGAGAGTAATTAAGATTATTTTGTTATAAGGTACTCACACTACCCATGAAGTGGTATAGTGTTATTTTTATTTATTTATTTGTTTATTTTTGATATAGTGTTATTTAAAAGATATTTTAAATAAAAATGAAAACACAACTTACCAAATTTGTGGGGGGGCAGCAAAAGCAGTGATTAGAAAGGAAATTTATAGCATTGAATGCAAATTTTAGGAAAGAAAAAGATTGATTTAAGTCATCTAACTTTCCACCTTAGGAAACTGAAAAAAGAAGAGCAAATTAAATCCAAAGTAGACAGAAGAAAAGAAATAAGAATAAGTAGAAATCTATGAAATTGCAAATAGGAAATGAATAAATAAAAATCAATTAAATAAAAACCTGGTCCTTTGAAAAGATTAATAAAATCTATAAGCCTCTAGTCAAGTTAATTAAGAAAAGAAGAGAGAAGACACTAATTATTAATATTAGAAAAGAAAGAAGAGACATCACTACAGATCCTATAGACATTGAAAAGATAATAAAGGAATATTGTGAGCAACTCTATGCCCACACGTTTGATAACCTAGATGAAAAGGACCATTTCCTTAAAAACATATTTGCCAAAACTCATACAAGAAAAGATAGACAATCTGAATTGTCTATTCAGATTTAATGACCTTCAAAAATAGAAAGCCACCAGGTCCAGATGGGTTCAATGGTGAATTCTACCAAATATTTAAGGAAAGAAATCATAACAATTATTTACAGGTTTTTTTTTTTTTTCAAAAGACACTTGCAGAGAATACTTCTTAACTTATTCTATGAGGTCAACATTATCTAATATGAAAATTAGACAAAATACTACAAGACAAGAAAACTAAAGACCAATATCATTCATGAATATAGATGCAAACGTCCTCAACAAAATACTATCAAATCAAATCAAACAATGTATAAAAAGAATTACACTCCGTGACCAAGTGGGATTTATCCTAGGTATGCAAGGCTTACTGATTTTCAACATTTAGAAATCAATTAATGTAATCCATCACATCAACAGACTACAAAAGAAAAATCACACGATTATATCAATAGATGCAGAAAAAGCATTTGACAAAATCTAACAACCATTCATGATAAAAAGTCAGTAAACTAGGAGAAGGGGTGGGGGGACTTCCTCAACTTGATAACTAATATAAAATATAAAAAATATAAAATAAAATAAAAAATAAAAAATATAAAAAACATAAAAAAATATTAAAAAGCCTACAGCTAACATAATACTTAATGGGAGAATCTTGAAGCTAGTCAACATTAAAACCTGCATATGGGTTTTTATAGCAGCTTTATCCATAACTGCCAAAACTTGGAAGCAAACACAGATATCCTTCAGTGGATATTACCCACTCACCTATAAAATATACAGTATATGGATATTCACAGTATCTGTAAACAGTGGCATATCCAAACAATAGAATATTATTCAGCAGTGAAAACAAATGAGCTCTCAAGCCATGAAAAGACATGGAAGATTCTTAACTACATATTACTACATGAAAGAAGTCAATATAAAAATAGCTTGATACATGCCGTCTTTAATACGGAATGTAGCATTGGGTGTTATATGCAAACAATGAATCATGGAACACTACATCAAAAACTAATGATGTAATGTATGGTGATTAACATAACATAATAAAAAAATGGTAATAAAAAATAGCTTGATAAAATTATTTGACTTGCAAATATTGGTTTACTGATTATTTTATCAAAGACACTTGTTGTAAAGAGAGATACAGAAGCCAATCTCAAGAGGCTACATACTGTGTGATTCCAACTATATGACATTGTGGAAAAGATAAAATTATGGAGACAGCAAAAAGACCAGTGGTTCCACGTGTTCATGTAAGGGGCAGGGAGAAGGATGAATAGGCCAAGCACAGAGAATTTTTAGGGCAGTGAAAGCATTCTGTATGATATCATAATAATGTATACATGTCATTATATATTTGTCTAAATCTATAGAATATACAAAATCAAGCATGAACCTTAAGGTAAAATATAGTTTTGGGGCGATTATGATGTGTCAAGGTAGGTTCAGCAATTGAACTAAATGTACCACTCTGGAGGAGGATGTTGATGATGAAGGAGCCTATGCATTTGTATGGGTAGGGGATAATGGGAAAGCTCGGTACCTTCCTCTCAATTTTGCTGTGAACCCTAAACTGCTCTAAAAAAAATCTTAAAATAAATATAAGTAAACCTTAATCATGGTGAATATAAGATAGAGGCACTGGTGAATGATCCATAGATGGTTTTCCACGCTCCTCTGATGGGAATTATCCCACTGCTGCAAAGCAAACAAGCTAGAGCATGACTTTAACTGCACTCCTTTAGTGCTTAAAAACATTACTTTTCCTGGGGCGCCTGGGTGGCTCAGTCGGTTAAGCGTCTGCCTTCGGCTCGGGTCATGATCCTGGGGTCCTGGGATCCAGCCCCACGTCTGGCTCCCTGCTCAGTGGAGAGCCTGCTTCTCCCTCTCCCTCTGCCTGCCACTCTGCCTGCTTGTGCTCTCTCTCTATCTCTCTGTCAAATAAATAAATAAAATCTTTAAAAAAAAAAAATTACTTTTCCTACATAAAAACATTAGAAATGATTCTGACATGAAAATAAATTACAGTAGTATACAGCTTAAAGATATAAAAGAAACAAAATGCTGGTGTTCAACAACAATGGCACAATTTTTCCATTCTTTTGTTTGGGTGCATATATTACCCCAAATGTCAACTCACCTATAGCAGAAGTTTGTTATGTTCTGTTTTGGTGGTTAATTTTCACAGACATAGCCGGTACTTAATAAATATTTGATAATTTAATTAAAAACTAATTTGCAATGGAGAAACACTTCACAATATAAATGTCTGAATAGATCAGTAATTATCACACTTTATCAAAAAATATGTTACATTGCGACTCCACACACATACACATGCATGTGCAAAAGATATATAAAACACATTTTATAAGATAATACTTACCAACATTATGTGAGATGCACTCTGGTGTGTTTTTTATTCTATTTCATTCTATTACTTCATTTAAAAAATACTGATCTTGAATCACAAAGCTGATTGATGGGTCATGACCCACAATTTGAAAAACATTATTCTAGATGGTACAAAAACACCAGTTGGCAAATAAAGTGAACAAAGAGTATATGTTACCCCCTGCTCCCCCTCCAAAAAGAGATAAGGCAGGAGACTAGGAACAATATAAAAACCTGAAGTTACCTCCATTGTTTTAAGCAGAACAAAAATGCTGGTTTTTCCATTTGCAATGTGATGCACACTACTTTATTGCTAAGGAGACAAATATTTGGCATGCTCTATTTGCCCTAATAAGTAAAAATACTCATAAAATAAAATCAGTTCCATAATATTTCTTTCCTAATTATGCCATTTTCATATTAAAAATTTAGATCTTTTTAAAAATAACACCAATTAATTTTAAAGATAAATTCATTAATAAAACATAACATTTAAAACCATATATATATGTACATATACATATATATATCTCAATGCAATTTTTATATGATACAAGTTGTAAGGCATAATTATAGTTTTCCTCCAAAACAAGTTTATACTGAATTCTGTTTATAATTCTGTCACTAACTAAAATGTCTTCAAAGAAATCTTTGTGCCAGTTTTCTTCTGTATAAACTGAGACAATTCCTGCAATTTTTATAAAGAGATAACACGTAATCACTAATAACTCTTTAGAGATAGCCTTACTAGAAATATTTACTTCTTTCTATGGTGCACTTAATAGGGTGTTATTGCTATTGACATTTCAATAACCCATTTTAAGCAATATAAGATCAATTCTGAGTCACCTTCTCATCAATGTCAATTATTCAGCAATCTGGGAAAAATCATTAAATAATAATAAACAGCACCACTAATTTGTCCAACCAGTGCTTTCGGACAATAGCACATTATTAATCATTCCCTAAATATATTTCCTGTTACACTAGTACATTGATTATAATTCCAAACAGGTGCTATTTATCTTGGGAAAACTGTTCACAATCAAATAATATAGGGCATTTTCCTAAAAATCTAGTCACGTTATTTTTTTGTCACTGAATGGCCAATATTTATGAACCTTATGTACAAAGTATAATGAATATTTTGAGTCTTTGCATGGCTATCTCAGGTGTTCCACACAGTGTATCACAAATCAACCATAACTAGTTATTAAGCTAAGCAATATGAAAAAGGAATGTGTTACAAAACAAGATGTCTGTTCTTTTTTTCTAAGCTTTAAATGAATATATTCATGGGGCGCCTGGGTGGCTCAGTTGTTAAGCGTCTGCCTTCGGCTCAGGTCATGATCCCAGGGTCCTGGGATTGAGCCCCACATCGGGCTCCCTGCTCAGCAGGAAGCCTGCTTCTCCCTCTCCCACTCCCCCTGCTTGTGTTCCCTCTCTCGCTGTGTCTCTGTCAAAGAAATAAATAAATCTTTAAAAAAAAAAAAATAAATAAATAAATAAATGAATATATTCTTTTAGGATAGTTTTCATTTGGGGGCGCCTGGGTGGCTCAGTCCGCCTTCAGCTCAAGTCATGATCCCCGGATCTTGGGATGGAGCCCCTAGTGGCCTCCAGGGAGCTGAGCAGGGAGACAGCTTCTCCCTCTGCCCCTCCCCCCACTCCTAATCTCTCTCTTACTCTCTCTCTGTCTGAAATAAATAAATAAAATCTGTGGAAAAAAAGGATAGTTTTCATTTGTATGTTTTCTTTCTATAAATGATACATACAGAATATGTATCTTCGCTTTCTAGTCTCTAAACTCATATTCCTTGTTACCTCTTATTTATGTCCAGTTAGAGATGCCACTGTCTCATAAATTCTTTATATCTCTCTATCCCAATCTATTCATTTTCATCCACCCTTCTAGCCTCAAAACTTTTCTCCTAACTTTCCAATTTCACTAATGTCGCCCCTCCTCATCTTCCAAATGGACATTGTAGATTGTAGTCACCTCAATTCTTTTTTGTTCCCCGCCATTTTCTTCAAATACTAAATCTTTCTCACATCTCTTCCTTCCTTTCTCTGTCACTGCACTCATCACACTCAAGATCCTCAAAAACTTTAATTCAACCCTGACATTATTTTCCCAATTCTTCTCCTAACCTTCTATTACTTTTCAACTATAATTGGTCTAGACACTACTGCCAAATGGATTTTTCTATCAAGGAGCCCAAATCATTGCTTTTCTTTTTTTTCCTTTTTGTTTTAATTTACATTTTTATTATTAGTGAGAATGAACACTGCGATTTATTAAAAGGTTACATTTTCCAGAGGATGCTTTTCAGATCAGATTCAGAAAAAAAGAAAAAAGAGAGATAGCAAATATTTAGCAAAATTTTAAGTTCAAGAGTCTAGGGTTCAGGTATGAAACATAAAGAGTTAGTACATAGATTTAGTCATACAGGACCTATTACTACATCTTCTCACATAAAAATCTTATGAGCTTATGATGGGGGTGATGGGAAGAGAGAAGCTTCAGTCACTGATCTTTTTTGGTGCCCTACCTTAAAAGTTGAGCTGGACATAAGGATGACAGACATATTACAATCCTCCTCTAAGTTTGGAGATTTGAGAGTAGGGAGATATTGTGCATCATTTTCTGGGTGAGGTCCAGGGAGATGATAAGCGTCATTCATTAGAGCAATTCCCATTGACATTATCGTGTTGCATCTATAGAGTAGAAATGATGACATAGCACAAGGGAACTTGAGGGTAAAAGCTGACATTAGCTTTGCAACAATTAGAAAATTTTATTTTTTCATATCTGAGCTAGTGACTAAAAAATTATAAGTTTGTATTTATATTTCTGCCATCATGTATGCATCTGTATTAGTCACTAGTCACAAGCATCTCTATATCTCAACCTCTTCATTTTAAAAATGGAGATAATATCTATATAATATGTTTTTCTCTTATAAGTAATGTTCCTTCTTCTTGTCCAAGATCTTATGGGTGGTTTATTTCTTGTCGAGCTGATGTATGAGGACCAAGCACACTAACCATGTGATATACCTGGTCAACAAACATATGTGTTGTGTCAACACAATATATGTTGTATCAACTGATATAAAGCCAATTTCCAGCCTCTGGCACAAATATTGCCCTGAAATGACACTGCTCTCTGTGGCCAGTACCAGGGATCTTTCATCAGACATCTGGTCAAGCAAGGTAGGGCTCGCTATTCGTAGTCTCCGCACCTCTATCAGCAAAGAAGAAAGCTCTGCTGGCACTGCAGTGGCAGGGCTATTTCTCCCAGAGAAGTCCCACTTGGTGCAATGTTTCAGTCACAGGAATGCATCTGGGAGCAGATGGGAACTTAGCTAGGTTTTCATCAGTCCTGTGCAACTTCCACAGAATTCTGTCTGATTCTGCAGCTGTAAAGAACTTATGTTCACTATAAGACACAGGTTTTGGTAGATACCAGTCTTTGGGACAATTTTGCTGGCTGCCAAGGCACATCTACAAGTAGGGAGGACTACTCTCATCCGATCTTTTTAAGCTGTAATTTCTATCCCACTGCAGCTGGCCTGGTTCAGAGCCCAACATGAATGAGGCTCCTTAATGGAATTTTTTACTTAGGGCACAGGCAGCCATATAACTAATGCCATTACTTGAGTTGCTGAGAATTATGCAGCTTTTTGGGAAGATATTCTTGGAGCTTGAAACCAAATCATTGTTGTTGAAAAGTTTGTGAATGGTTGTTCATCGTCCACTGAATTTCAAAGGTCAGTACAAGCCCTATTTAAGATGGACTCTATATACCTGCCCAGGTCTGCTTCTCATTATTCTCCCAGTATATTCCCAAGTCAGACTACATACTCATCTTTTATTGTCAATTCTTTCACCCTTTCCTGACTTTCTTCGTAATGTTGCCTTTCCCTGAAAATCCCATCCCATTCATAAAATTATACTCTTCCTTCAGGGATCCAGCTCAGATAGTATCTATCTCATAAAGCCTCTCCTCATCTGTTTCCCTGATCTCAGCCTCTTTTGAACCCTCCATATTTGTTTGTAGAATATGTACTTGAGAGAGTGCTCTGAGAATTTTATAACTCCCAAAATTAAGACAATATTTATAAGTAATCTTCCACATACTATTTTAAGTTAAATATTATCCAAGTGACTTTTATGCACAATATACATATATATGTACATATATATGTAATATTTGCAATTTGCCAATCTCCCTCTATTTTAGATGTTTTCATACATTAACTCATTTAATCCCCACAACTATCCTGTGAGAGAATGCTGATATTATCCCAATTTTACCAAGGAGGAAACTTTGTCATAGATATTGTAAATAAAAATGTAAATGATCTCTTCAGACCTTTTATACAAGAATTAGTTCAGTCGATAAGTTTACTGAGCACTTACTTTGTGCTGTGTACTTTACAGACACTTAGACAACAGTCATGAAAACACCCCCATGGAGCTTACATTTAAGTGGGAAAGATGAACAATAAAGATATTGTCAAATAAATAAGTATGTCCCAGCAAAATCTCAAAACTGCCATATGTATTGGCCATATGTGTTAGAGACAGTCAAATGATCAAAAATGAAAATTTTGAACCTTAAAAGTCAAAGGTCTAGTGTGTGTAATTTGTGGTATTTTTCTTAATTTGAGGTATAGTCATTTTTACTTGCTTATTCTCCTGGTAGTAGATCGAGTACATTCATGAACTTGATGAACACCCTCCTTGTATCCTTGCCGTTTGTTGTGTGACACTGTAACTCCTCCCATCAAGAGATGGAGCCTATTTCCCCATCCCTGAATCCAGCCTGAACTTGTGACTTTTGCTGGCCAACAGAAAATAGCAATGTGTCAGTTCTGAGTCCAGGCCTATGGGACATTGTATACTTAAATTCTCTCTCATCACTCCTTCCTAGGCTAGCTTGCTGGAGGACAAAAATCATGTGGAGGAAAGCCTAGATAATTGAGCCAAGGCCAACCTAGACTACAGATAGCCATTCCCCTAAAACATGTGCTGGAGTCAGCCAAACCGGCAAACTGCCTACCTGTCCCACATTGGACTGCAGACACATGAGTAATGATTTATTATACAGAAACTGCTAATTGATAACCCCTACAAAACCACCAGCAACTGTAGGACAGGGTTTCTAGTCACTCATCTTTGTTTAGCTGGGTAATCCCTAGCACATTGTATTTCACATCATAGTTACTTAAATAAGCTTAATTGATTTTAGATGTTAAAGGATTTGACCATGGGTTCAATAAGATAAGAACAGCTTTTAAAAGAGCAATAATTTTAAGTCTAAATGAAGTCAGAATTTACATTTGTTGAAGAGGCCACTAAAGGAGGTCATGAGTGAGGATTAAATAAAGAAATGAACAGTACTCTGGTTAGGAAGGCCAAACAGGTAGTAGAGATGAAGAGCACCTTGCTAAAAGTACCTCTCTCTCTGCTGTTTTTTAAGACTTTATTTTTGAGAGCAGTTTTAGGCTCACAGTAAAATTGAGAGGAGGGTGCGGAGATTTTCCATACATCCCCTACCCCCACACAACCACAGCCTCTCCCAATAACATTCCCTACCAAAGTGGTTAAGTTTCATTCTTGGGATTGTACATTCTATGGGCTTGGAAAAATGCAAAATGATATGTATTCACTATTACAGTATCATACAAAAGAGTTCCATTGCCCTAAAAATCTTTTGTGCTGTGCCCATTCATCCCTTCCTCCTCCCTACCCCCTGACTTTTCACTGTCTTCATAGTTTACCTTTTCCAGAATATCATATGGTTGGAATCATACAGTATGAAGCCTTTAAAGGTTGGCTTATGTGTCTCTCTTTACAACATGACACAATAGTCAGTAAACCAATATTTGCAAGTTAAATAATTTTATCAAACTACAGAGCTTGGTATCTACAACGAAATCATCTATTATTAATAAAAAGCATACAAACGCTTCATAACTGAACTCTCAGATTTTTAGATGTATTTTATTAAAGTGGGTCATACAAGTAAATACATGTAGAAGTGAGGAAATCTGGTTTTGAGGGCATCTGTCTCTTGTCTAATGGATTCTACAGGTAGGAACGCTCTGTAGCAAAGACCATGCCAGCACACAACAGGAAACACTGGCCTCCACGTCACTACCTTCTGGGCTAATACATAAAGCTACAATAATTCAAAGAAAATAGTGCAGTAGTTTGTTTCCACTAAGATCATGTATTTCTTCCTTTTCACTACTGGATATTCTATTTCTAGAATAGGAAATTTTCAGGGGGGAAAAGTTACACCTGATTTGCTTAAGCTGGTGAAAAAAGTCAAATGCATCCTTCCCTTCATATACTTTTGATTTTTAGAGAGACTCCATTTATAGCAAATTTAAATTAATTTAAATTTAAATTTAATAAGATAAATATAATAGTCCATGCTCTTGTTTTGCTATTAGATGAATAACGAATCAAAATGTGGATTTGACCCTCTCTGAGATCTACTGCTCATTCTAGGTAGAGATGCGGAGGGTTGATGAGGGAGAGTAGGCACTAACCAGCCAGTTTAGTCTTTCACTATCTTGGTATGTTGTTTTGCTTATGAGTGAATTTCTATTTTAACATAAGGAGAATAATCAAATACAACCACACAGAAACTATTACTTAGAATTTTCTTTCTTATATTACTCTAGAGTTTATTTTCTCTTTTAACTCCCATGGGTAGGCAGTCTCAATGCCAGCCTCCTACATCACCTTATCTTTTATAATGCTCTTAGGAGTGCTCTCTCTCTCTCTCTGTTTCTTCCATTTTAATCATGCACTCCTATAAATCTTTCAAGCCATATTTATATTTTCTTTATATATTTAAAAAGAATAAAATAGCACTACTTTCTAAATAGTACACAATTCAGGCAGTTTACCACTTGGAAGAAATATTTTACCTTGCTAATCAAATTGCACAGTGATATTTTTCTGCTTCTTTCTATCTTAGTGGAAAAGTCTAAGAACACATTTTCTGCTTGAGTGAACATCTCAAATACCTTCCCAGGTTTTATCTTCAAGTTGCCAAATTCATGGTGAATTTTTCGGTTCTCCATGAGAGGCACACAGAACATTCAGTATACTGGTTGGTCACATGATGATGACCAGTTTGCTCATAGGGTGACAGAGAAACTCTTTCCAGTGAGTTCTTTTAGAGGCAGTATATAAGTGAGGATAGAAAAGTTCTAATGCAGACCTCAAGCCTTAGGCTGTTGATCATATGACTATATGTAATACATGTGTATATATCACATTTTACCCTCAATTCAACCACATGTCATATAACTACTGCTGTTACAAGAGCTGCTGTCATCACTTTTGGTATTGCAGCTATATTTTTAATTTTAATTTATTTAGAAAAATCATTATAGGGCTTGGGTGCAAGAACAAATTAGTATGGAGGAATATTTTATTATATATTTTTTGGAATATTTTATTATAAAACACTCTATTCATAGAATAAATCTATGGGTTAACCACACACATTAACCAGAGGCCATAAACTAAAATTGATCTCAAGAAATCCTTTGCTAGAAACATGATGTTATTTCACTGTCTAGAGCCATCTCAACTTTGATTTTTACTAATGGCTGAGAGTGTTCCAAACTTAGAATCTGAAATCCTAAGTCCAGGGTTAAACAAAATTCAAGCAAATTCCCATGAACCAAGTTACTAAAGAGCATATATAAATATAACTTGAAAATGTACAAAAAGCAAACTTTACACACCATACTCTATAACCTTCTGGAAAAATACCTGCCTGATTGCCTTTTTGGATGTCCAATACTGTACCTGTCAACTAAAATCTGAGTGCTTTTTTGCTGCCAAGGCAGCCTCTGAGTGAATTGCAGTACCTGAGAAATTAAAACCTGTGAAAATACAGATTGGAGGGAATCATGAGATACTTCCAATTATCTGATTATATCTTAAATAATTTACCATGAGCCAGAACATATAAAATAAGTGAAACTTTTTCCACAAGAAGGAGAAAAACATAATTGAAAAGTGGCCTGGTAGTAATTTTGGTTTCCCAAATAAAAACACTGTCTGAAAATGGATTAAGGACAAATAAGCAATTTTGTAGGTGTGCAGAAAGATGTGACACATTCTTTCTATTAATAAATCACAGCATTTCAACATTTTGATTTAACCGTTCCTCTTTTTGCCCTTCACCAACTCTAGAATGAAGGAAATCAATAAATAAGATTACACTCAGCACCTCATACAATTTTTTACCAGTTGGGGGCACAGCTATCCAATTATGGTTTGAGATTTGCTGAACATATATTACCATTTTTTTCAATTTATTCAGAGGAAACTTTTGGAGGTTCATTTGATAGAGGCAATCAGTAGTGCATTAATGTAAATCAGTATTGATTGTGCTATGAAATGCAGTAAGGGATGGTGCACAAAACAGAATAGCTACCTTTTTATTTTTCATTTAATGACAGACAAATGACCTAAGGGAGAAAATTTCATTCATTTCACGAGGATCAAGAGAACAATATAAAACAACTATTTATGAAAAAAATCCACAATTGTCATTCTTTTTCAAATAATTATTTTCATTGGGTGATATTTAAAAAATAAGCAAGTACAAATAATGAAAATGCCAGTATTTCTTATAAGATTATTTACTTTTATAGTAAAGGGAAAAAACAATCTTAATTTCAGAACAAATGTTTAGTAATGCATATATCACTGAGTATAATTTCTTCATTCAACAAATGTTTTCAGTGCATTTACTATATATGAGAGCATATACTGGGATATATCAAGGGGTAAAACAGTCTAGGAACATTGCTCTGGAAGAGATTACATTTTGTTTTATTATTTAATTTTTTTTCCAGTTCTATTGAGATATAATTGGTATACATCACTGTATGAGTTTCAGGTATACAGTATAAAGGTTTGACTTATGTATATTGTGAAATAATTACTGAAATAATTTTAATTAACATCCTTCATTTCATACAGATACAATTAAAAGAAATAGAAAAAAAATTCTCCTTGTAAAGAGAACTCTTAAGATTTACTCTCTTAACAACTTTCATGTACATCACACAGTACTAGTAACTATAGTTATCGTGTTGTACATTATACCCCTAATACTTATTTATCTTATAATGAAGTTTGGGCCTTACATTTTAGCACAGAAAGATTGGAGCTGGGGGGAAGAACTTAGTAAACAATTAAATGGTATAGTACATTAAACTATTATAATTAAAAGGATGCATCAAAAAGGAAATCAGGATTTGGGGACATGGCTGATGAAGCAGTATTGATAGTATTAAATAGTGTGGCCAGTGAAAGTCTTACTGAGTCAGTGGGGTCTGAGCAAAGAGGTGAGGGATGGGTGAGAGTTAGCCAAGCAAATATCTGAGGAAAGGGCTGAAAGAAAGCTCTAAATTGGGATTATGAGAGACTCATTCAAGGAACAGCAGGCAAGCCAGTTTGCAGGAACAGAATCAATGGAGGATAGATGGCATAATAGCAGATAAGTTCAGAGAATGGAGGAATTTTTATGCCATTTCCAAGATTTTGGCTTTTACTCTGAATCAAATGGAAAGCCACTGCAGGGCTCTGTGCATAGCAGTGGCCTGATCTGACTTACATAGAAGGATTGCTCTGGCTTCTATGTTTAGAAGAAACTCTAAAGAAACAGTGGTAGAAGCAGTTGATGCATGAACGTATACTTTGGGACAGAAGCTCAGAATGGAGATATCAATTTGGAAGTCATCAGCATATATAGTATGAAACTGGATGTGGTCAGGAGGGGAGTATTTTAGGTGGTGAAGAGAATAAAAACAAAGTTTGAGTCCTGAGGAGCTTCAACAGGAAGAGGCAGAAGAGAAGAGTAGGAATCAGGGAGACCAGGGAACAACTAATGACATAAGAGGAGAACTAAGACAGATCTGCTGGAAACTCCACAAAGAAAGTATATCTTGGAGGAGAAATTTTTTGATCATGTGTGTCATGGCTGTGACAACTGGTGAAGTTAGGTGAGTAATGAGAAGTGATCATCGGCTTGACTAATGTGGACATAACTGTGGTCTCGACGGAGAAGCTTTCGTGGCTTTGTGAGATACCAGTAGTTTTAAGAGAGAAGTAGTAGTAGTAGTAGTAGTAGTAGAAATAGTTTTAAGAAGTAGAGTCCAAGTCAGTGATTATAATATATAACTTGTCTGAGCAGTTTTGTTGTACATACAAAGAGATGTTGCCATGGCTGTCAAGAAAAATGGAGTCAAAAGAAGTTTTGTTGTTTTTAAATATGAGAAAAATAACGGCATCTTTATAAGCTCAGAGAGCCAGTAAACAGCAAACAAATGGTGATGTAAGAAGAGAGGAGGAGAACCACTACAGTCATGTTCTCAGATAGACAAGATGGCATGAGACTTGGTAGGTAAACTTAAATGATAGCAGATGGTGTAGATGTGGCCAGATGTGCTGAAAGGCCATGGCTGAGCATGGGAAAGAGTTACTGGGTGCTTAGAAAATGCATCAGTCCATTTATCTGGACAATGCAGAATAATTCCAGAGTTGTGTTTATTTATCAATATCAGTAATTTGGTACCTGCCACTTATTAAGCCATGACCTTTAGCAAAGTCATGACCTAACAACCACCTATATTAGTTTCCCAGGGTTGCAAAACAAAGTATTACAAAGTGGGTGGCCTAAAACAACACAAGTATATTGTCCCACAGTTGTGAGAGCTAGAAGTACAAAATCAAGGTGTTGTCAGGGCCATGTAGCCTCCAAAGAGACTAGCAGAGGATCCTTCCTAGCCTCTTTCTGCTTCTGGTGGCCCCAGATGTGCCTTGGTTTGTGACAGCACAGATTTAACCTCTGCCTCTGTCATCCCATGACCATCTTCCCTCTCTGTATCCAAATTTCCCTTTTCATATAACAACACTAGTCATAATGGAATAGGGGACAGCCTCCTCTACTATGACCTCATTTTAACTAGTTAAATCCGCAATGACCTATTTCCAATGAAGTCACATTCAGAGGTATGGGGAGGTGGTTCAGACTTCACTATATTTTTTTTGAAGGACACAATTTGATCCATAACACCACCTATGCTCAGTTTCCTCTTTTATAAAAATGACAAAAAACTATCTGTTTCACAAGGTTTTAATGGGGATTAAATATATAGTGTACTGATTAAGAGTTCAGGTTCATAAATCAAGATATCTCCATTACTTTCAAAGGGGAGGGGGGAAAATTATTAAACCTTTTCAAGACTTAATTTTCATCTGGAAAGTGGAGATAATAATAGTTCCTAGCCCCATGTGGCTAGCATGAAAATCACATTAGAGAATCCATACAAAATATTTAGAGACCCATGTGACTCAGTCCTGTGCCTAGCACAATACTAATAACTCAAGAAATTTAAGGATTATTGGGGCATCTGGGTGGCTCAGCCAGCTGAGCATCCGACTCTTGGTTTCAGCTTGAGTCATGACCTTGGAGTCTTGGGATCAAGCCCCAAATCAGGCTCTGCGCTCAGTGTGGAGTCTGCTTGTCCCTCTCCCTCTGCTCCTCCCCCTGGTTGTGCTCTCTCTCTCTCAAATAAATAAATAAGTAAAATCTTAAATAAATAAAAAAATAATCTTTTTTAAAAAATATAAGGATAATTACTATAATTCAGACTGCTCCCTTTTCTGAAACCTCTATGAATTTGTAATAATATCAATAGCCTAGAGATGTCGTATGATAACAGTATTAGATCTGAGGCTATGTCTGGGTAGATGGTGTCAGAACTGAATTGAATTGTAGAACCCTCAGCTGGTGTCAGAGAATTGCCTGGTGTGGAAAAAAACTCCACACGTTGTAATTGGAAGCAGAATCTGAATAGCTAATATTAGACATAGTTGTCGGATGCAGATATTGAGACAATGTATTTTCATGAGCTATGCCTTTGAATACTTAGAGTCTACTAAAAAATAAGCAAGTAGTTAGAGGGACCAACCCTGAATTTCTTCACCTCTATTTGTCCATTTTCCCAGAAGTCTGACTGTTACATTGTTGGATTAGGGAGATAGAGGAGGCAAAATTAGGGTTATTTGACTGAGTAAATGAATAATGTGCAAATTAAGTAAACCAAGTGAAATTTAGGCATTTTTTATCATTTTTGAAAACTTCATGAATGCACTTAAAAACATATCATAATAAATAGTGAGCTCTTACAAATACAGTTGACCCTTGAACAATTCAGGGGCTAGGGGTACTGCTTACCTCACCTAGTCAAAAATTTGAATATAACTAACTTTTGACTCTTTGAAGATTTAACTGCTAATAGCCTACTATTGACTAGAAGCTTTACCAATAACATTAACAGTTGATTAACACATATTTTGAATGTTATATGTATTATATACTGTATTCCTAAAATAACATAAGCTAGAAAAAAGATGTTATTAAGAAAATCATAATGAAAATACATTTACATTACTATATTGTATTGGAAACAAAATCCATGTATAAGTGGATCCTCATAGTTCAAACCCACATTGTTCAAGGGTCAACTATACCTAGATTCTGAACGCTAAACACAAAACATTATCTTTAGATATCAAGTTAGTTCTTTTTTTTAAAAAAGATTTATTTATTTATTTGACAGAGAGAGACACAGCGAGAGAGGGAACACAAGCAGGGGGAGTGGGAGAGGGAGAAACAGGCTTTCCGCTGAGCAGGGAGCCCGATGTAGGGCTCAATCCCAGAACTCTGGGGTCATGACCTGAGCCGAAGGCAGACGCTTAACGACTGAGCCACCCAGGCGCTGTAGGTTAGTTCTTTTTGAAGCACAATTATTTAAATCTTTAGTTTCAATAAATATTTGAAATAGTACAGAAAAGGGAAAATGGTTTAGACATGTGAGTCATTCAACTGCAACTACAAGGTATAATTTGCAGATCATCACATGGTTGTTAGGGAAGGATGTGTCATAAAGGAAAAAGAAAAAAAGAAGCAATTGCTGAAAAGAATTGGAGAAATACAGAAGGGGGATTAAAACATTTAAAGAGAAAAATAACATGAAATAGAAGAGCATTGGGATTGCAGAGGCATCAATAAACTCTGCATAATAAAACAGAGAAAATGTGACAACATAAATAGACTAAGTAGAAAGAAATTAAGTCTCAATGGGAGGAAGAAAGGTTATCTTTAAATATCTAAGGCTAGTGTTAGCAGGACGGATGAAGAACTCTATTTGAATTGCAGTAAAATGCTAACATTTAAAAAAGGCAGGGGTTCAGACAAGAAAGAACTGTGGATTTGGGCCTGGAGACCTGGGCTCTAGTCAGACCTTCACCAGGGGTGACATTAAAAATATTGCTCAACCTGCTTACAGGAGGAGAATTCACAAGGCTTCCTCCTATGGCATGAATTCACTTTCGCTGGATCCAGAGGTCATTGGGTCATTGGGTAGGAACCACGGAAACTTGGTTGCAAGATGGAGTTGGAGACCCTCAGGAGACTAGAAGTAGTGGCTATAATATTTCCAGGTGCCCCTGGAAAATTTTAGTGTTTCATTAATGGGTATATCCAAACTGGTACATACCATATGAATACCAACCTTGATCTATGGACTAGCTGGGTGAAATATAGAATCCCAGGGGAGCTGGACTAGATGGTCCTAATGGACATTTACAATTCTAGCATTCTTTGACTCTGCATGTGTTTGTGTGTGTGTGTGTGTGTGTGTGTGTGTGTGTGTGTGCAGGCACACGCAGATGGATATGTGTGAGTGTTACATCCCATGTATGGACATCTTTGGATTTTTAGATTGACTTGAATTGTGAAATCAGTAGTTCCAATTAAATAGAAGAATCCTTTCATATGATTAATTGCAAGGAACAGCATATATATATTTTTTTCTTTTTACAAGTAGTAAGGCTCTTCTAAAAGCATCAAAGCATGATTCTCAAAATCCAAATGGTTCACAATACTTTGTGTTGTGCTATTTATCAAAAGTTAAGGCAATGTATTAGCACCAAGAGCCTGTTCTCACCCCATTTCAGTACTTTAATTGATTTTGAAATTTCTTTTTACCGTCAGCATTATTTGTCTTTGTTTTTGAGTACAATTATGCTGATGTTGTGTTCAATATCTATGGCAGATGATATAAAACCTACAATACATAAGGGAGCACAGGGCTTCTCTTTCTGCATATATTCATTCCATTAGTTATTCCATATATATTAATTAAGCCTTTCCTAAGTAAAGCATACTAGTTAAGGGTGAGCTCTGGAGTCTGATTGGTTTTAAATCCAGACACCACTAACTCTCATAGACGTTATCCTCTTCTGTGACATGGGCACGGTGCGTCTCTCCTAGCATTATGATCATTGAATTAAACATTTCACACAACATACTTAGCATATTTCCTGGCACCTAGTAATGTTTCCTACATGCTAGCTCTTCTTTTTATGTGCCTGGCACTGTGACACACCTGGGTCTCTCTCTGGTCTGGCACAGCTTCACACTCCTGTAAACAGAGCAGTCTCATTTGTTGCTTCATTATTGCCTGCCATTTTGGAAAAACAGACACAGGTCTCTAGCATTTTTTAATTGTGCTATATTTCTTGAAGGTGAGCCTTGAAAAGTCGGCAAAAGTCGTCAACCCACCTCTTCTCATCCTCCAGCAGGTGCCCACGTAGCTTATGGCCATTAATTTACCATTGATATCACTCCAGTGAATTTTAAAATCAGAGACTGAATTAGTTTTTCTTGTTATAAAATTATTTTTTTAGAGAAGAAAAATAGGATATATGATAGGCAATTTAAATTTAAGCAAGCATTATAGAATTACCAATTACATTTAGTTGGTCCATTAAAATAGGAATGGTGACTTGTTTGTCATCAGCAGTAAGTGCACATATGAACTGAAATTTCAGACATTCCTTTATGAGGACACTGTGGCAGTGTTTGTCAAGGCAGTCTTTCTGTCTTACTTCTAAGATTGTCTACTCTTATATCCATGCATATTTTCCACCACTTCTCAGCCTATAGCTTCCATTTAAATGAATCCAGTTTTGTAATCATTTCTTTTAATCTTCTCAAGGTCCACTCCTGTCCTTATTTCCCCAGACTCTCCCTCCATATTATTGGCCCATCCCATCACCAAGTGAGTCCCATCTTTTGTCAGGAGAGGGTCAGAGATGAGCAGTGCTGATCTGTAGAGCAAAAGCTGACCAATCAATTCCCTGCCATCCTTAGGCTAAAGTCTCATAGAAAGAAAGTAATTTCTTAAGAACTTCCTAAAGAGATGGGCAGACTAATCTTTACCAGAAATGCCCATTGCCTGCTCGTTCCCCATCGGCAACAAACTGACACCATTATGAGTTATTTGAGTCCAGACAATTCAATTAAAAAAAAAAAAAGTTGCTATATAGAAATAAAGTTAGCTAGGTAATGGAAAGGATTAAAGAGGTCTAAGCTATCAACTGCACAAGGCACACGGTGGACCCAGGACCAGAATCCTGGGGAGAAGGAGCTGAACAGTGGTGCTGGCGTCTCTGAGGGAGGAGACAGGGAATCTGATTCTGCAAGTTCTGGAAAAATTGCAAACTGGATTCAGGGGCTGCTATAGGAGTAAACTGTTGCCCCTGGCAGTGTTTCATGGGATGACACAGACAGGAACCAAAAGACAGGAGGGAGCAGGTCTCTTTTTCCTTCTGAAAACTTCTCATCTCCCTCTAGTGGCTCCTACTGGCAGAGTCTAACAGGAAACCAACTGCAAAGGAAGTAAGGGTTTATAGAGTCCCAACTCTCAACATCTCAAAGCCAGGTGGGCTTAGAAAGCTACCAGTTTGATAATTGGCTTGACTACTAAGACCTGTTAAGGCCCAATTCAAGTCACCGCCTTGGTGAATTTATCCTGACAGTGCTTGCTCAAATGTTTATCTAACTAATTCCTTGTGTGCTTCCTGTTCACGCTACATTCTAACACTTACTGGGTATTATGATGTTCTCAAGTTATATCATGAAATGTAGGACTACTATAGGAGGATATATTTATTATATAAAGTATATAAATAAATCAAATAGATTTTTATTTCTTAGCTAATGATTGCATATGCAAATAATTTTACACCTTCAAAATAAATATAATTCCCTTGTGGGGAGGACAATTTAATTTCCCTCCATTTGTACCCAATAGATTATGTAATAATACTAGTCATAAAGTAGATGTTTGAAAAACACCTACCCTAATTATTTTTCCAAACCATGTATTTCTAATAGTCTTGAACAAAATATAACCCCATCAGACGCCTCTTTAAGTTATCCAGAAAGCCTAGCTGTATAGCAACAACTTTGCTTGGATGTGTATTTCATTGACAGTTTGTAAAAATGACTCAGCAGAATCGTCAAGGTTAGGTAGATTCCAACAATTTGTTCTAAGTTGGTATTAGAAAACCTAAAAGCCATGTATCTGTTGAAAATGCGAATTTGAGCGACTCATTGCAAAGATGGCTTCAATGCCTCCTCCCAAATTCACATTTTAAAGACTGTGGATACAAAGCTGGGTGAGGTTGACTTCTCCATCTGTTCCATGTGGGCTAGTCTTATGACTTGCTCTGGCCAACAAAATGTGGTGAGTGACAATGTGCCAGGACCAGCAAATGCCTCAAGATACCAAGCATACTTCTCTATGCTCCTCCTCTCTCCATTACTGTCTCTCCCTCAGCCTTGCCACCGCCATGTGACAAGCAGGACCACTCTGCTGGAGGATGATGAGAGTCTCCATGTGGGAGAGCCAAGGTGCCCCAACTGACAGCTAGTCTCTTGGAGATCCTCAGTTGCATGAGGTAGCCCAGGCAAGTCCAGAGGAACCACTCTCTGAGCCCTACCCAAATTACTGACGAGCAGAATCACATGCTAAACAAATGGTGATTTAAACGACCAAATGTTGAGGTTGTTATGCAATAGCTAAGGGATACAGTCAACGTTCATGGTTTTAAAATAATTTGTAGGAGTCAATTCAGTCCATGTGTAACCTGAAATCTACTGGCTTTAATTATCTCTGCCCTTTGCCTTTTATACTGGGGAACTTTTCTTCTCCTTAGCTTAGAAATACTATTTATTGTTCCTGTGCAACACAGTGTATCCAGTGTATTTCAAGTTTTTATGCCTTAAGAGCCCATTGTATTGGTTAACGAGATATGTCTGGTGACTTAGAGTAGTCAGGCTGTCTTCTGGACAGTCTCCCAAAGGGTTAACAGCACAACATGGAAGTCACTAAGCTAAAATCAGCTACAGCATTACTAAGGAACACTAAGTAACAAAGTAACATATAAATGCAAATTTCATAAGATTAAAGACCTTTTCCAGGAGGCCTATAAGCGAACTGAGATGGGAGAAAGAAAAGAAACAAGATAATAGACATTCAATATAAGACACTGGTTATCTAAAAGCGTACAGGAAATTTTTAAAGGAAAATAACCTTAGATGATAGTATTTATATTTCCTACTGGCTTTGTTAACATTTTGAAAATAGTGCATGGTCTGATCTGAGCTTCTGTTAGGGGAAAGAAGCTTTATTTTTCTTCAAATACATCAACTGATGGATCAGTGTCATTTATGAATACAAGCTTAATTTAATAATAGTATTTTTTTAACCCCTAAGAAAAGTGTAAAATGGAAAGCAAAGGCCAATGCTTTTCACAAAAAGCCCCTATTTTTATTTCTAATCTTTGTATTCAATACACCTCAATTAATAGTGCGCTGTACTTGTCAACTCTAGCCTAGCTGCAAAGCATGAGGTATAAGACTATAAAAAAGAAAAGTAAATAAAAATGTGCTATTCCATTCATTAGGTATTGACTTTTCCAGAAATTAAAAATTTGGCACGAATATAACAGCTGTTTTAAAATTACTAGTGGCAGTTTATAGAATCATGTTATAAAATTCAATGTCACATTACTTTTATACATTTTCAAAAACAAATTCTGAGTTAATTCATATTTTATTTATCTCAAAATAAATGCTTTTTAGGATATAATGTCTTAGCTTTGTTTTAGCGAAGGCATTTGTTTCTCCCTCTTCCAATTTTTTTCCCCCTCTTCCAATTTTTTTCCCTTGCTCCCGCTCTAGAAACAGAAAGTAAATATATGTCTCAGTTATTTTTCCATTTTAATCAATAAGTGTACTTACAATCCTTTTAAACTCTTGTGTTTTTGAAACAGCTCTCATTATTTATCTCCCGTCGTAGAAGGTACAAAACAGACCATAAGGAAAATAAACTATAACTACATCAGGTTTTAGATGTCTTGAGATGACATAACAGTGTACTGTAATGAGATTGGAGTATGTGGTCAGTCCTAATACACTGTAAATGAGACAGACAAGATTACTTACTCTTCATAAAACAGGCCCCATTATGCTCCCAAACCTTCCTAGATTGTCCTCGTTCAAGGTGCTTTCCTTGCTTGGAGTGCCCTCACTCTAAATTTCTGCCTCCTGAAATCCTACCCACATTATTTAAGGCTGAAAGAAACTACACAGCTTTCCCTTCTCCTTCCCCCATCACACTTCTATCCAATTCCAATTCATTCAACCAGTCAACAAATATATCTTGCATATCAGTTTCCCAGGTCCTATACATGGTTTTAGTGATACAGTAGTGAACAAGATAGAGTCCAGTACTCATGAAGCTTGCAATCTAGAGATGGCAAGATATATTAGATATTATGTTATTTCCCGTAAGCAGTTGTACGGATGGACCTACACAGATAAAATCATTTGTCTGGCACACTGGCTAAATAGCAAAAGCTCTACTGAAGGTGACACTTCAATTTAGAAGGTTCCTCAGACTGAAAAAAAGAAATTTGGAGCAAGTTCTTGGTATATGAGAGAAGGCGTTCTTTATTTCTTATCCTTGTAGATAGCATCCTGCTGATACAGGTAGGCAGTGATCTGAGAGGTAGGGGCCACACAAGGCAGCTGTAAGTAGTACTAATTCTTTGGGCCTAGAGTTTAGTTTTTCCTCTTTATCTTGGAATAGGTCCATGATGCCTGGTGAGTAAGCGAGATATTAACTCTGACCTTATTAGCCAAGACATTCGTCCTAAATGTGCTTTATATGGTGATTTCTCATTGGTTCTCTCTTACAATTTAGGAAAGCCATAGAAAAGTACTGGTTTCTCCTAGTTGTATTAAGGAGAACCAAGAGAAGAGAAGAGAGAGAGAGAGGAGCAGTATCTCTGTAAGCGGGAAAGTAGAAACCCAGATGTCCATAAATAAGGATACTTAGTAAGCTGCCACATCTGACCAGATAGTTCACCTATCTTAGCTAAATCTTATAAATTTTGCATTTTACTTTTGCCATAAAGATTACCTTCTCTTATAAGAGGAAAACAATCATTGAAAATGTTGCCTCCAGTGAAAAGGATTTCCTTTTTCCACTTGGTTTAGTGTGAGGCCGTCTGGGAGCTGGCAGAGGGACTGGAAAGCTACATGGGGAAGCCTGCAACCAGCCAGAATATGAAACCATGTGAACCATCCTGAGGAACTCACTTGAGTATCCAGGCTGATACAAAGTCCAGTGTCTAAAGCTCTGGAGTGACTTGGAGAATTGTTGGTATCAGAAGTTGGAATGGTGGGGGCGCCTGGGTGGCTCAGTTGGTTAAGCATCTGCCTTTGGCTCAGGTCATGATCCTGGAGTCCAGCGTCAGGCTCTCGGCTCAGAGGAGGGTCTGCTTTTCCCTCTCCCCCGTCCTCCCCCCCCCCCCCCCCCCCCCCCCCCCCCGCTCATGCTCTGTCTCTTGCTCACTCTCTCACTCTCTCAAATAAATAAATAAATAAATAAATAAATAAATAAATAAAATCTTAGAAAAAAAATAAGAAGAAGTTGAAATGGCAATGTGGCAGGGTTTTGCAGTGGCCAGTCTATTCAGTATTGAACACTCGGTCACCAATTAGACCTGGTAAACCTACTCATAAATAGTAGAATCCTGCCCAGTAGGCTAGAAGTACAGGAAATAGGATTTGGTTTCAGAGAAAGGGTTTGGTAAGAGTCCAGAAAGATATAAAGGCCTCTGCCAAAACATCTAACACCTTGTGGAACAGGAATCTAGAGTGACACCTAGTTTTTGAATTGGAACAATTTCAGAAACAGATAAGGACCTCAGAGAAGCTTGCATCCCAGATTTGGTTGGATTTGGGGAAAAAGACCATCTTAATCATATAGGACTGAATGATGTATTTTCTAGCTCAAGTACGTTGTAGCAGTTTACTGGAGCAGGACTAAGTCTGGAGGTAGGAGATTATCACCCCATGCAAAGGAGAAAAAAACATGGAGGCAGTTTTCCTGATGTTCCTCTTTTCTGACTTCCTGCAGCACCTTGTTCTTTATGAAATGTATATCATTGGCACTTGAGTAGAATTTATACTTGTCTTTTTCCTCATTTGAACATTATAAATATGCAAGGGGCATATATGTTTGTGTGGTATGGAGCACAATACCTCAGTTTAGAAAGTTCTCAGTAAATAAAGCAATCTACATCGGTAAATGAAGTGGATTAAGCCCTTGGTAGGTGTTTTTTGGGTTTGTTTGTTTGTTTGTTTTTCCTATTTCTTTCCAAAAGAACCTGAAGTTGGACACTCTTATTTATTTTACAAATGGGACATGTTTTCAGGAATGGAACTACCAATATATTGTCATATTTCTTATTGTCACTTAATACTCTGGACTTATTTGCCTCTGTCCTAAGGGTGCTGCCATGGACTATTGATTTGAAAGAAAAAAAAGTGAATGCATTTAAGATCTTTGCCAGAAAAAGAAGTAAAAGGAGAATATTTTATTCAGTCTTTAAATCTTGGTGGTATCATTCCATAACCTTCCTCTTTCAATGCTGAAAACTTTTCAAATTTTAATCATGACCTTATGCACAACTCATGACAAATTTCAGGTAGTGAAAAGTAGTCAAGCAAGGAGATAAAGCAGTAAGTAGACGGTAAATACTAGTTGTTGATCAGAGTTTTATGTGCATCTGTTTTCTTTTCCTCTTAAGACAACTGCGGAGTTTTAATTTAAAAAAAAACCAAAAAAATAAAATTCATTTAATTAGTAGTAACTCTCAGTAAATCAGCTTTAAACCTAAATGGCTTCAAGGAGAGCCAGTTGCATGATTTAGAGTTAAAATAATAACTATTTTAAGCACAGTGCTGCTTTAATGAAAAGTCCAATCTTTCCCATACATTTCTTTTTAATTCTCTGTCCCCTTGCTAGAGTACTTTTACATTTCTCAATTAAAGACATGCCTTCATTGGGTAGATTAGCATTCATAGGAGGTTGTGATTTGTGATTTGGTAGTGTTAATGGCCCCATAGCTCACATCTCACATTTCAAAGTCACCTAATTTCTGAGGAAAATTTAGCTGTCAGTGCCTTTCTTACTATTTTTTTTTCCTTCTAGAAATTTTGAGATTATTAGTGAGGACAATAGATTACAAATTTACATACATAAAGTCTTAGGGAAGGTACTTGTATTAACCCACAGGAATTATTACACATCAGTAGCTACATTGTATATAATACAAATAATTTTCTTCATAGAACTTATTTAAATAAAGCCTGTTATTATATTTTAAATACATGTTCAGTTGTTTAAAGAAATGTACTTACCTTCCTATTTTCAAAACCCATGAGCAGCTTTATCTCAGCATCCTAAGCAGAGAGAATGATTTTATTTTATTGGCAGAAGATATCCATCCAAAGATTCTCCTTGGTAACACAGAACATCAACTATTTTGTTAGAGAATTCCATAAAATATATATTCAGACTTTACATCTTAAGAGTACAGAGCAGCGATGTCCAGAGAAGATGGTAATAAATCCCTGGAAACATAGCTTCTTTGGGGCAGAGCTGAGATCAAGACTCAGATTGTCAATTGACCTGGTTTTTTATTTTATTGTATTTGATTATATTTGATTATATTCTGTTGTTGTATTTTTTGGTTTGCTTTTTTACTTTCACATTTAAAAAATGTTTTTGCTTATTTAACTATATGTATAGGTTTATCATTCCTACTAATGATAAACTTTTCAACCTCCACCCCTCCCACCCTCCACCCCAGTTATGGTCTTTTTAGGCTAGTTTCCATAGCACAGACTTCTAATTACATTTGTGGACACATGGGTAATAACATCAGGAAATTACATATTCATGGGGCATGCTTGCAGATTTTGTTCTGGAGTACACTCAATCCAAAAGGCTTATACTTATGTTTTTAAGTTGACTGTTGATGACTTTTCTTTCAAGGTATATGATAATTATATTAATATTATATATGATATTTTTCATATCATACATATATTACATAATACATGATATATATTACATTATGACATCATATCCTCCCTTTGACTACTTCCCTTGACACACTGCTGGAGGAGACTCTGACCCATCTTGTACCTTTATGAGCTAAAGAAGTCAGATCCCCAACCTCTTCCTTTTCACTACCCTGTTCCTTGAGCAGGTCCTTACCACTTCTTCCTTTCTAGATTCTCTGCCTAATACCTATACTTTATAACATTGTCTGTCCATTCAGAAATGTAAGGGTCTTGCCTATAAAGATTAAATAGGTCTTTATGGTCTGCTATAAGATCCAGGAAATATTGTAAATAATTTAATATATGTATACACCTTTGGGATTAGTGACTGCTCTGGGAAGCTCAGTCAAATTCTTCACTACACCTTTCAGTAACATTTAAAGTACAAGAAACAAATGGAATTAGCAAATTGTGTCTATTACACTTATATCATGGTAAGATCTCTGTGGACATTTCCTAAGAAGATAATATTTAAATAACACATGAAATGAAACATTCAATGCTGCCTAAATCACCATGATGAATCTTTCTAGAAAATATGTTTGCTTGATGATTTAATGTCAATAGAAAATAGTGACTTGACTCAAGAATCTGCAACAAACCTTCCCTTACTATATACAGAGTCTGGGCACTGGGAGAGCTATGGTAAACAGAATCCTTGAGACCCAGAATGTACATAATTATAAGGGAAGCCTGACAATAAGCACATAAATAAATATAGAAAGTAATTTCAGGTACTAATAAGTGCTTTGTAAAGGATAAAAAGATTAACATGCAAGAGAAAGGGTGGAGTCCATTTTGGATAAAAAAAGCCTCTTTTAGAAGATAACGTTCGGATTGAGATTTGAACCATAAATAGGAGGGGCAGCCATGAGGATACCGCAGGGGAGAGTGCCCCAGGCAAAATGATAGGAAAGTTTTAAATCTCTGAGTCAAGAATGAGCTTGATTCAAAGGAGGCCAACATGGCAGGTATCATTCCCAATGATGAAGAGAGGTAGAATGAAGTTAGAGAGAAAGACAAAGAACTCATAGGTAATGGCCAGTCATTTGCACTTTAATCTGATTACAACAGGAAGCACGGGAGTTATTAACAGGAAGTGATATGATCTGATGTATGAATAGGACATATCACTTGATTCCTGTATGCAGGACTGAAATGGAGGGAGCCAAAAATAGAGTAAAGAATTAAACTGTGAACCTGTTAAAGCAATTCAGTGAAGGATGGAAGTGGTTGTGCAAGGATTATACTAGTGGAGATAGTGAGATGTAATGGGGCTTATTGATGGACCACGAAGGATGAAAAGGGATGAGATCAAGGATTGCTCCTAAGTATTTGATCTCAGCAACTGGATGGGTGGTGACTCCATTTAATATACTGAGGAAGATTTGGCCAGAAGGAGTAGATTTAGGAGACAGCGTTGAAAGAAATAATTTAATTTAATTAATTTAATATTAGGTTTTAGTTGACTATTGGATGTTCAAGCAGAGACCTTGGCTAGAGAGTTGGATCTACAACCCTGGAATTTGGGAGAGTGTTCTGGGTCGAAGACATTCCTTCAAGAGTCATCAGTGTATGTGTAGTATTTAAAACGATGAATAAGGATTAGGTTACCCAAGAAGGAAGCTTTGATAGAGAGTAAAAGATAACAGAAGGCAAAATCCTTGGTCATTGCAACATTTAGAAGTCTGATAGGAGATAGGCAAGGAAAAGAGGCTAATAAAGAATAGCCAGTGAGATAGAAGGAAAACTTAAGAGATTGGAGTTTGATGGAGTCTACAGAAGAAAATGTTCCTGACATTAAGAAACAATCAATCATGTCACCTGGTATTGATGTTTAAGTATGTGGATGATGGAAAATTGGCCATTGACTTTGGCAAGATATAGATCAGAGGTAAACTTGAAGGATAGGGTGAATGGAAACTTGCTTGAAGAGGGTTAATGAGAGGTGAAGAGGTATAATTAACTGGTATTGATAACTTTTTTTGAAGGAAATTTTGCTGAGAAGGTGAGCTCTGTGCTTTCAACATAGTGGTATTTGTAGTGGTACTTAAATGTTTTTTAATAAGCTGATATTAAGACATGTTTAGTATATGGATGGAATGACCTGGTAGAGAGGAAGAAGTATTGATGGTAGAAAAGCAGTGTTTTAGGGATTTTCTTCCAAAAGGCAAAAAGGAGTAGCATCCTGAGCACAACTGGAGAGATAAGGGCAAGGCCATTCTTCCATCGCTGTAAGACAGAAGGCCAAATGTTTGGATACCAATACAGTCCAGGTTGTGATACTAACAGTGGGAAGATGATGTGGTAGTACTCTGACTATATCTATTTTCTCTATGAAAAGGAAAGTTAATTAGTTGAGGGTAGAGGGTTAAGGGAACAAGAACTTAAGAGAAAGTATATGATCAGCTTCTCATTAAGAGGGAAAGTGAATTTATTAGGTAATATCAGATTTCCTGGCATTGATAAATTAATAAAGTTATAACTAAATGTTCTCATTCTTAATAATTTCTGCCCCAGGTGAGGTAATCCAAGGGGTCAGAAAAACCTCCCACTTCTAGTCAGGTACCAGGTATGCAACTTCATGGTGGGTTGTAGTCAAACCCTTTCGTGACTGCTCCTGAAGACCAACCGAGCTATGGTCAGCTCAGATGGCTTCTAGACTGTCGAGTTTCAAAATAATTCTATATAGAAAGAAGGCTAATGAGGAGCATCAATAGTACCTGAACTTTTCTTAGAATCCATGGATCCTGATGTCCCGGAATTTCTGTCCTATTTTTATTTTAAAAATTGAAATAAGCCTTGTTTAGAAATATGAGTAACCTCTGACTTGACAAAACAGTGAACATTGTGTAAATTTATTAAAGATAATAAAATGAAGACACTGAAGGCCAGACTACTGTCTAAAGAAAGCTGGATCGATTTCTGAAGAAAACCTTAGAAGTGTTCGAGAAGATGGACACAAAACTCGAAGCACGCAGTAAATAAGAAGCAATATTTCAATGTCCTCATGAACAAACCACAGAGCTATCTTTAAGATCTGGGCTGCTGGATATAACGTATACATTTTCTGGACTTTGCCACTCACAGCATCCCGCAGAACTGCCAGAGCCTCCTGTTGTAGATGCCAGATCAGGTAACTTTTTCTGAACTGAAGAATCAATAACCCCAGCCCTACTCTTCATTGTCCGTGGATAAAAATAACTATGCATAAGATTGGACCCATGAGTAATAAGGCAATGATTAGAGTACACCCATCTATCATCCATGTTTTTGAACAATTAAAAAAAATCAACTTGACATTGGGTATTATTTCTTTAAAATATCATCATTTATAACAATATCACTATAAGTTAGTATGTTCTAATTTCAAAATAACTAACTTTCAATTTGAACTTTTGGAAGACAACCTATTCCTAAGTCTAAGTTCATCTTTGAAATAAACAAAATGCATTCCTTTCTAAAAACCTTGAAATACTTATTTAACCCTAGCCTCGGTAATAAAATAGTATGTGCACTTTACATGAATTGTAGGCTCTGACCCACATTAAGCAGTATATCCTTTCCATGGTCTTTATGAAGAAAAAATCTATAAAATTACTTATAATAAGACTTTCTGAACTCAAGACAGCACAATATATAGGACCATTTTCACTGAACTCTTGACACTGGCCATAAATGCATTAGTATCTCCATTTACTTCATAAAACTATCATTTACATTTATATTACACTTTTAAAAGATATTTGTTATAATAAATGGGCTTCTTTCCTGCTAGTTTTAAACCAGGTACAGCAACACTGAATTTTTATACATATTGCTCTTCACCTTTCTCTAACTATGGGTAAATGTAAAATTTGGACCTACAACTTATGCTAAATACAGTGGCTACTTAAGAAGTTGATTTAAACTTATACATACATATGTCTCCTTTTAGATTGTAAAGCCACACAGCCCTGGAGAATGATGCTTGATTCAGTTCAGCATTTCAGGGCACTATGTAAGTGGGAGATTGATATTTAAAGCAGTAACTCTATGGGGGCGAAAGTGAGGACACTGCAGGAAGGCAGGGCAGAAAGAACATTTCTGTGAAATAATGTCTCAAATGTGGCCTCTTCTGGAAAACCTTTTCTTGCTCTTTAAACCACTTATTTGACCTTTGTCATATAGTGTCATTTTCATACCACTATTTATAGCGCATTCAGCATTATTTTGGCATGGTCTATTCTCATTTCTTTCTCTTTTTTAAAACTGTAAGATCCTCCAAGTTTAAGAATAGATCCACTCATCTTTATGTTTCCAGGACTTACTGTAGAGAACAATACACACTGTGCACTCAATAAGTATGGAAAGAACGAATTAAAAAATGCCACTTGAGACAAAATGATAATGTAAAGAAAAATAATAGCAGGTGAACTAAAGATATGAATCATCCAGGAGCCAATTATAGAAATCATAACCTGCACAATATATTGTCCACAGTTTCAAAGTGATAAGTCCCTTGGAAAGGAGAAAAGGCTTCTCCCCAGGTTTGGTGTTTATACTTTTTCTTGGGGCACAGAAGAGGATCATGAGAATTGCTGTCCTGCATTGCAAAGAACAATACTATATAGCCTTGCATCTTTCCTACTTTTGTACAATGAAGCTCCCTAGTTTTCATGATAAAGTTAGTTAGGGCCACAAAGCCCATTCCTCCAAATCTAGCCTCATATCCCACCAGCCACTCTGTCATATAAAGCCTTTGGTTAAATCAGAACAACTGCTGGCATTTTCTCAGATTTGGCATGAGCTCTCATGACCAAGTTTTACATATGCTGCAAAATCTGCCTGCAGAATAATCCCACAGAGGCCATTTCACTTAACTACCTCCTGTGAGTCCTTCATAAATGGGTCAGTTCCGATCCCCTCCTGTAGAACACATTTCTTGACCTTCCAGGGAGTTTAAAATGTCCCTTTTCAGACTTCCAGGAACATTCTAAAAGTATATTTTTAGGTTGTTCAGAAGAAGCATAAGTGGCTATGCAGAGCCTTGGTTTTGGAGACAGACAGATCTGGACTCAAATCCTAACTCTGACACCTTAAAACTGCGACCTTCAACATGGTACCTCTTGTGTTTAGTAACTTTGTACAAAATTAAGAAGCTAATGCCTACTTCTTTGGGATAGTTTTAGAAAAAATGACAATATGTATGCTAAACACATGCAAGGATGGACAAATTCCTGGCATCTAAAAATTCTAATTTTTAATGTATTATTACTCCTGCTGTTTTGTTTTTTTATTATGATGGGTTGAATCATACCATATTACAATTCTGGCTTACTTAATGTCTTCTACATTGAACTTGAGGATAGAGATATTATTCCATTTTATATCCCAATGTCGAGTTCACTTGACACATGGCAAGCATTCAATAAGCTTTTGTTGATTTAATGAACACATTAAAATAACAATAGTAAACATGCCTTCTTTATCTCTTTTCCTAATATATGTTTTTATACCATTAGTGACAAAAAAAAAATGTACCATCTTCTCTAGTATAACAAAAGAAGAAGAAAGAAAATGTATCTATGCTTTCAAATAATTTACAATTCACTAAGGAAAGAATAAGCAATTAGCTATATTTAGCTTTTAGCAAACATCATTTTATAAAAGTGGAGAGGAAGAAAGCAGGTACAGCTAAAGAAATTTCTCAACCACTAAGTGTTTTAAGAAAGAAAAGGTACTTATTTCATAAGGCAATATTTCCAGATAGACACAAGGTCCATAGAAGAATAAATCTTTTTAGTTTTATCTATTCAATTGATCTTTTTTCCATCAAAGATGGCTTATGTTAATAAGTGTGTGTGTGTGTGTGTACACACATGTGTGCCCATGTCTGTGTCTGTGTCTGTGTGTGTCTCTAAATGGTTTCTTAAAATCATATTTTACTTACTTCCTCTGGCAAGTGTGAAATAGGAGATGGCTGAATGTATTTAGGTTTAGAATGCTCTATTTTGAGTAAATGACGTGATAAAATTTTGTTCTCATCTGCAGTTTTTCCCTTTTTAATTCTATAGTTGCTAAACCTAAAGTCAGTAGGTAAGATAAATCATTTAAACTATTTAGACACTGAAGCTTTCTTTTAATGGGTAGCCTTAGGGACAAATGAACCAATTAAAATGAGCTCTCGCTGTGGATGTTGCTACTTCGGTAGGGAGGAACCAATGAGCAAGGGGGTCCTGACTTCTAGTATCTTAAGAGGGACAAAAATTTCTATAAGGGAACTGTGCCCTGGTTACAGGCTGGGCCTGCTGTGGTTTGCATATTGCTCATTTGGGTGATGTTTTATGACTGAATCAATTTGTTGGCTTCTCTCTAAATTAGTAGCCTGATGGTAGAGATACAGCCATGGCTCAATCTCAACCTACCTATCTTGAGGTCAAACTCTAGAACATCCAAGTATATCCTGACTTGGTACTGAGGATGAAGGTTGGGGATTTGGATTGTTGATGCCCTTACTTCATTTTGTCTGTTTGCTTGTTTGTTTGAAGACTCTCCTAATAAATATGTTCAGATTTTAAGAACATGGAGGCTATTAAAGATTCAATATGCTGATGTGACTGGATTAGGGAGGATTGTGAAGTGTTTTTCCTCCCTAGTTTCTTTAGCTAGCTGAAAAACTGTATAGAATATGTTTTTATATTAATATTTTCTTTCCTATACTCTTCCAGCAGGATTTTTGTATAATGGTTTGTCTTCTAGGACATACAACCCATACCATGGCGCAGCAACTTTTCAAAGAATATTACAACCATAGGTGCTGTTCTCAGTCTTCTTCCCCAGAAATAGCAAGGTCTAAGACATAAATATATCTGTATTTTACAACATGCGGTTTGCAAAGTTGCAAACCGCATGCTGTAAAATAGATTTCTCAGCTTCAAAACAGACTTTCCTGCAACAAAACAACCAATTTACAAAAAGTCATTTGCACTTCTTCAAGTTTCCAGACAGTGTGTCAGGGCCACAGCCATGGTCTTACCTTCGATAATTATTGGTAGCAACAAAGTTGGAAACAGGGGAATCGTGAAGTAGCACAATAAATAGAGTACTTTTTAGACTGGTGTCAACATTTGGGCTAACAAATGATGTTTTCTTCAGCTTGCGTTCTCAGAGAATGTAGACTGTTAGGTCACTTAAGGAATAAAAGACGGTTTGAACTGAGAAGTCATAAACCTAACCAGTCAATCATCTAGAATTTCACAAATTACATCCCAGCACTCAGTTAGAGTGTGTTGGACTTCAAGACTTTAAATGAAATAGTTCTCACCTCGCTCTCTTCCTTACCATTTCTACTACTACATCTTAATTTGGTGATTGTCTCTTACTTTTTCTTGACCCAACTACTAAACCAGTCTTCTCACTGTTTTTGTCTCTCTAAAATCTGTTTTTCACATATCTGCCAGGGTGATCTATTTACTCAAAATTGATTAGAGACTTAAATTTAAGACCTGAAACTAAATGCTTAGGAAGAAAACATAGAAGGTAAGCTCCTTGACAATGGAGGTCTTGGCAATGATTATTTTGGATTTGACACCAGAAGCAACAGCAGCAACAGCAGAAATAAGCAACTGAGACTTTATCAAACTAAAAAGTCTTCTGCACAGCAAAGGAAACCATCAACAGAATGAAATGGCAGCATATGGAATGGGAGAAAATATTTATGAATCAAATATTTGGTAAGGGATTAATATGCAACATATATATTAAAAATATGGGCAGAGGAAATAAATTAACATTTTACCAAAGAAGACATACAGATGCCAAAGAGGTACATGAAAAGGTGTTCAACATCACTCGTCATTAAGGAAATACAAATCTAAACTACAATGGGATATCTCCTCATATCTGATAGAACAGCTATCATCAAAAAGACAAGAAATAACAAGTGTTGATGAGGATGTGGAGAAAAGGGAACCCGCATGCCCTGTTAGTAGGAATAAGTTGGTACAGCCACTATAGAAAATAGTATGGTGGCACCTGGGTGGCTCAGTCATTAAGCGTTTGCCTTTGGCTCAGTTCATGATCCCAAGGTCCTGGGATCAAGCCCCATGTTAGGCTCTTTGCTCAGTGGGGAGCCTGCTTCTCCCTCTGCCTCTGTCTGCTGCTCCCTTTGCTTGTGCTTTCTCTCTCTCTGTCAAATAAATAAATAAAATATTAAAGAAAACAGTACGGAGTTTCATCAAAAATTTAAAAATAGAACTACCATATGATTTAACAATCCTACTTTTGGGTATATATCCCAAAGAAATGAAAACAAGACCTCAAAGAGATGTTGGCACTCCCATGATCATTATAGCATTATTCAAAATAGTCAAGATATTGAAACAAACTAAGTGTCCATCAATGGATACTTGGATAAAGAAGATGTGAGACATAGATAGATGATGATAGATAGATGATGATAGATAGATGATGATAGATAGATAGATAGATAGATAGATAGATAGATAGATAGATAGATGATAGACCTGAATATTATTCAGCCATGAGAAAGTAAGAAATCCATTTCCATTTGCAATAACATGGATGGACCTTCGATCTTGAAAGCATTATGCTAAGTGAAATAAGCCAGAGAGAAAAGACAAATACTGCATGGTATCACTTAATAAATATGAATTTATTAATATATATGAATCATTACTGGTGATTTTTTCTCTTTTCATATTTCACAATGTTCAAAAGTTTTCTACTTTGAACATAACAGTACTTTATAATCAGAAAAGAAAAAGATTAACATATATTATTTTTTAAAGATTTTTATTTATTTATTTGTCAGAGAGAGAGAGAGCACAAGTGGGGGGAGCAGCAGAGGGAGAGGGAGAAGCAGGCTCCCCACTAAGCAGGGAGCCCGATGTGGGACTCGATCCCAGGACCCTGGGATCATGACCTGAGCCGAAGGCAGACGCTTAACGACTGAGCCACCCAGGCGTCCCAACATATATTATTTTTTAAAAGTAAAATAAGTAAGTCAGAAATTTGAAGTCAACAATGGATAAAGACTTAATCTCAAACAGAAGTTAGCCCTTTCTATGGTTAAAAAACAAATGTTCTCAGTTGTGCACTATTAGGAAACAATAGTTGACAAAACTTCTTTGTGACAGCCTCTGCATTTGCTTTATGTTGTTGGTTATTTCTTTCATTAAAAATAGGTAAGTTCTGTGCCTTTGAAATTTTCTGCCCTTAGTTGAAATAACAATTTTGCTGGTTCTTAATGGCAGAAACAACACCTTATTGATATTTATGTCCCAAATACCCAGCATAGTGCTTAACTTACAAAGAAGTCTTGAAATATATCTAGACTAAATGGATGGACTGATTTTCTGGCTATGGTTTCAGTCACAAGTGAGGTATCTACTGAGGTGTGACATGACTAATGTATGATATAAAATCGTGAGATGGAGTATTTTCAGTTTTTATGTTGAATTGCTAAGTGTCACATAGAGTAAGGAATCTTTTGAATAATCTAGATACTTACTGAGAGCTGCTTATAAATTTTAACTATGGATGATTCTGGTTATTCATGTTGGTTGTGTTTTATAAATTTACTGTGAACACTGAGTTAACCAATACTGAGCCCTTGCTCCCAGGGGAAATATAATGTTAGGTTCCTGCGAATCTCTGATCACAACATTTTTTTTTCTTTTTTCTTTTCTTACAACATTTTCATCAACTGATCAATACATAACCTTGTTTTATGTGTGTTTCCACTTAAAGACATCTTATATATTTAATATATACTTCTCACAAATAATAAATTATATGTAGTATTTCTTTATAATAAACACTTGCTGAGAAAGGTTTACCATTTTTCTTTTTTTTGGGGGGGGGGTTACCATTTTTCTGATCCTGACTTTCAACTTCACAACAATTCTATTACACTTATTTTTTTTTTATTATTGTCATCTCATGAATGTACAAAGTTAGCTACTGTTCCACCTTTCCATAGCTGCTTCTTGCAGTAGAGATGCTTATTTATTACTTCCTGGGCCAGCCTCACAGTGTTCAACGATTTTCCTTTTCCTTTTTCTGGATGTATTCATTGTGGATTTATTAACATTGAACTCATGGCACCATAACACCTGACTGAAAGAAGCACAACTTTTTTTTTTTTTTTATGTTAGTCACCATACAGTACATCATTAGTTTTTGAGGTATGTAGTGTTCCATGATGCATTGTTTGCGTATAACACCCAGTGCTCCATGCAATACCTGCCCTCCTTAATACCCATCACCGGGCTAACCCATCCCCCCCCCCCCCCCCCCCTCTAAAACCCTCAGTTTGTTTCTCGGAGTCCATAGTCTCTCAAGGTTCATCTCCCCCTCCGATTTCCATTATCTATCTAGCACCACTTGTTTTTGCATTTTTGTGCTTTTGGCTGGTGATTTCACTGTTTACAGTGGCCCCCATGCATAGTGATGAAGTGCTATTTAGTGTTTCTAAGTGTAAAAATATGGTACTGTGCCTTACAGAGAAAACAAGTGTGTTAGATGTGCTTCTTTCACATCTATCTATCTATCTGCTAGATAGATTACAGAAAGACACTTGCTTACAGTATGAGAGCTGAAGGCAGAACGGTACCTTATTGGACCTCAGGAGGGAGTAGAGTGACTCAAACATTTTACAGCTCTCTACCTGTACATATTCATATCAGGTGTGATATGAAATCACAGTGAGTATTAATTTGGGGGTGGCAAATAAATTTTAGTGAGTAGATGACTTCACAAATATGAAATCTACAAATAATGATCAACTGTATAATACTCCCTTGATTTATAGAACACCAAAATAGATGGCTTACAGTATTTTCCTATTGTGTCCTTGTTCTAATTTCTGATCTGTAAATGAAAGCCCAAAGTATTACTAATAATGGTGGCTGATGCTTATTATATGCCATTATATTAAATTACTGAGATTCATCATCTAATTTCCTCCTCACAGCAAATGTTATGAGATTATTATAATTTTACTCTTATGTCGTAGGTGATAAAAAAGATTCAAAGAGGTTAAGGACATTACTTAAGACTACACAGTGAGGAAATGGTCGATCAACATTAGAAAGCAGGTCAAGTGACTCAGAGTAAGTACTTTCTATACTTTCATGTTTTAGGAAGTTCTATTTAGAATATTGGATATGAAGAAAATTGTCCATAAGGGAAGAAAGGCAAGCAATTCTTTATCTACCACTTTAATTGAAATAACATTAATTCTTTTTACTTTTGGGTTCTTAAAGTATGACAAGATGATCCTAAACTCACTCAGAAAAATGTACTAGCTAAAATACCCCCTGACAATTTTGGACTCAAATGATAAGTGTGTACTAGCTGTCCAGGATATTACAATATAGCTTAGGGCTGTATTAATTAAAACAATGTGTAATTGATTCACAGATGATATTGCAGTTTGGGATTCAACCAGTGTACATGGTTAATATACATGTAAACGTAGTATTTCCAATAAGTGGAGGAAAAAATGAATAAATGATTTTGGCCTAGGTGGGTGGCCATTTGATGCAAAAATAAATTTGAAACCCCAAATCACACCTTACATAAAAATAAATTAAGATGGAACACATATTTAATTGTCAATACATAAATCATAAAATACGAGAAGAAAATTTGGAAAAATTTTTAGATCTTAGAATGAAACATCATCTCTAAATATGATTCAAAACCCCAAAATTATTAAATATATTGACAACAACTAAAAAGATAAAAATTCATGCATTAATATAATTCTAATGAGAAACTAATAAAAATATTTTTATATAAAAGTCCATATAAATAAGTAAGAGGGGCACCTGGGTGGCTCAGTTGGTTAAGTGTCTGCCTTTGGCTCAGGTCATGTTCTCCGGGTCCTGGGATTGAGCCCTGCTTTGGGCTCCCTGCTCAGTGGGGAGTCTGCTTCTCCCTCTCCCTTTGCCCCTCCCCGACCGCTTGTGCTTTCTCTCAAATAAATAAATAAAATATTTTAAAAAAATAAGTAAGAAAGGGATCAAAAACCATAATATTTTTAAAAAATATGGTTACCTATTCATGCATTAATATAATTCAAATGAGAAACTGATAAAAATATTTTCATACAAAAATCCATATAAATCAGTAAGAAAGGGATCAAAACCATATATTGTCTTTAAAAATATGGTTACCTTTCACATTCACATAGAATGAGTATAATTGATTCCTAAGAAAATTATGCTCATCAAGGTTCACATGAAGGGAAATGTAAACTTAAACAATTTGGTACTTTTAAAAATCAGTCTTGGTAATGATCTGATTTTGATAACATGCTTATTGAAGAGCTTGTAGGAAGCAGGGTTACCTCTAGTATTGCTGGTGGGTCTAAACATTGATTTTTCTAGGTGCTAAAGATATAGTATATAAAAAAAATCTCTGCAAAATCCCTATCTTCTTGAGCCTGAAGGATCTGACAGACAACAAAAAAGACAGTATGTCTGATATATTGCATATTTGATAGTTATAGGTAAATGGAGAAAAACAAAGTTAGGAAAGGGGATATTGAGTGCTAAGAGGGGAGTGTTATATTTTTAAATAAGTGAAAGGAGAGGCCTCACTGAGATGGTAACATTTAATGAACTTCCTGAAAGAGATGAGGGAGAAAACCATATGAATAACAGAAGACAGCTCAAGGGAGAAGACTCAGTAAGTATAAATGCCCTGAGAATTTTATTTGGCATTTTAAAGAAACATCAAGGAGGCTGGTATAGCCAGTGTTGAGTGAAAACAGCAGAGTTTATTAGGAGATATGGTCAGAGAGATACGAATAGCAGATAATGTTGTAAATAATTTTAATGACTTCGTGAAGATGAGAAAACATATAAGGGTACTGAAAAATGGCTTATTCTACCTTTTATTTAAAAAGGATCACTTTTGGGGCACCTGGGTGGCATAGTTAAGCATCCGCCTTCAGCTCAGATCATGATTTTAGGGTCTTTGGATTGAGCCCCACGTTGGGCTCCCTGCTCAGAGCGGAGTCTGCTTCTCTCTCTCCCTCTGCCCCTCTTCCCACTTGTGCTCTCTCTCCCTCTCAAATAAATAAATAAAATCTTTAAAAAAATGATCACTTTGGCCATAGAGAGTCAGGCCAGTTAATAAGCTATTGTAATGATAATCAACATGAGAGGAAATCATGATTTAGTCAAGGTAGATTGTAGTGAATGTGGAGAGTAGTGGTCCAACATCAGATGTATTTTGAATGTGAAGTTGACAGAATTCCTGAAAAATCAAAGATGGACTTAAAAGTAAGAAAGACACCTCACTAAAGAAGATCTATAGATGGCAAATAAATATACGAAAAGATGCTCATCATTTTGTCATTGAAGAATTACAAATTAAAAGAACAAGGTACAACTATAAACTGATTTATTAGAATGGCCTAAATCCAAAACACTGACAATACCAAATGCTGACAAGATTGTGGAGCAATGATAACTTGCACTTATTGCTGGTGGAGATGCAAATGGCACAGCCACTTAGAAGACAGTTTGGCAGTTTCTTATGAAATTAAACATGGGCTTTACCCTATGATCCCAGCAATTGTGCTCCTTGGTATATACTCAAAGGAGTTAAAAAGTATGTATACATAAAAACTTGCACACGGATATTTATACCAGCTTTATTCACAACCGCCAAAACTTGGAAACTACCAAAATGCCCTTTGGTAGGTGAATGGATAAACTATGGTACACCTACACAGTGGACTATTATTCACACTAAAATGAAATGAGCTATCAATCTATGAAAGAACACAGAATGCATATCACCTAGAAATAAGTTAAACTTAATAACTTAAATATCACTTAATGAAAGAGGCCAATATAAAAACACTCTATATATTTTCCAACATTGAGACAGATATTCTGGAAAAGTGAAACTATGGAGACAATAACATAATCAGTGATTTCCAGGAGTTAGGGAAGAGGAAGGGATGAGTTATGAGAGTACAGAGGATTTTTAGGGTAGTTAAACAATTTTGTATGATACTGTAATGACAAATACATGTCATTATACATTTGCAAGACCCATAGAATGTATAACACCAAGAGTGAACCGTAATGTAAACTATAGACTCTGGGTGATAATGATGTACCAATGTAGGTTTATCAATTATAACAAATATACCACTCTGGTGCAGGATTTGATGGGGGTAGGAAGCTATGGGTGTGTAGAGGCAAGGGATATTATGGAAATTCTCTGCACCTTCTTCTCAATTTTGGTGTGATCTTAAAACTGCTCTGAAAAAATAAAACCTAAAAAGTAGAAACGTTACAGATGAAATTAAATTTTTTTAGCTCAGCATTCAACCACTGGGCACAGGGGGTTGATTTACTGAGATAAGTCTGTAAAAGAAGTTTTTGTTTCCTGATTTGTATGCCTGTTTTGTTTGGATTGATTCTGTTTGGTTTGGAAAAAGGAAAACAGGATTCTGGGATTTGGATATACTAAATTTGAGATGAACATTAGAAATCTAAATAGAGATGTAGGAAGTTGGAAATACATTTTTGAAATCCAAGAGAATGTTCAGGGTTGAATATAAAAAATTAGTTATCATTGAGTATGCATAGTATTTGAAGCCATGAGCTGGATGTGATTAATAAGGGAGTAGTATAAATAAAAATGGAAGACAATCTATGACTGAGCCTTGGAGAATGCTGATAGTAAAAGGTCAGGGAGAAGAGGAAGAGCAAAGGAGAGTGAGAAGTAAACAACCAGTTTGAAGTCAACTGAAAAATTTGTTCCTAGGATGATGGGCTAATTTGTGCCAAATGCTGCTGATGGGTCAAATAAGACAAGGATGAGAATTGGCTACTAAATTTAATAATGTGGAGGTCATTGTTGACCTTGATAAGAATAGTCTCTGTGTACTATTGCAACAAAAACTTAATTGGAGTGGGTTCAGAAAAAGTGAAGAAAGAAAACTTGAGAAATTTTAATTTGAAGGGGCCAAAGAAATCAATGGAAACTGGAGGAGGAAGTGTGATCAAGAAAGGGTTTTTAAAGGAAAACTTTAAAGGAAATTACAAAATTATGCTACTGTATTGATGGGCAATCTAAAAGGAAGGGAAATAATAAGGACAGATTTACAGAAGAGAGGGGATTAACCTCAGTTTGGAGCATGGATATTTATTCATAGTCATAGCAGAGAAGGTAGAGCATTTGGGCACAGATATAGGTAGATGGGTAGATGTGAGAGTATGCAGAATTTTTTTTCTGATTCTTTTCATTGTCTCAGTAAAGTAATAAGCAAGGCTATAACCTGAGAGTTAATATAGAGAAAGTGAAACAGTATGAAAAGAGAAAAGAAGGTATAAAGTAGTGGTAAAAGAAAATGACAGAATGATTACCTAATGCCAGGCAACACTAATGTCCCATTTGAGGTTAGTGATCATGAATTTAAAATGGGACCTGTCAACATGTTGCAATTTTTTCTTTAGCTGCACTGACAGAGGTGCAGAGTAAGCAAAAGTTGGATTTAACAAGTATTGGGGTTTTGTCAAGTGAATAAATTATTTTTTTTTTTTTTTAAATTTTTTTTATTGTTATGTTAATCCCCATACATTACATCATTAGTTTTAGATATAGTGTTCCATGATTCATTGTTTGTGCATAACACCCAGTGCTCCATGCAGAACGTGCCCTCCTCAATACCCATCACCAGGCTAACCCATCCTCCCAACCCCCTCCCCTCTAGAACCCTCAGTTTGTTTTTCAGAGTCCATCGTCTCTCATGGTTCTTCTCCCCCTCCGATTTCCCCCCCTTCATTCTTCCCCTCCTGCTACATTCTTCTTCTTCTTTTTTCTTTCTTAACATATATTGCATTATTTGTTTCAGAGGTACAGATCTGAGATTCAACAGTCCTGCACAATTCACAGCGCTTACCAGAACACATACCCTCCCCAGTGTCCATCACCCAGTCACCCCATCCCTCCCACCCCACCCCCCACTCCAGCAACCCTCAGTTTGTTTCCTGAGATTAAGAATTCCTCATATCAGTGAGGTCATATGATACATGTCTTTCTCTGTTTGACTTATTTCGCTCAGCATAATACCCTCCAGTTCCATCCACGTCGTTGCAAATGGCAAGATCTTATTCCTTTTGATGGCTGCATAATATTCCATTGTATATATATACCACATCTTCTTTATCCATTCATCTGTTGATGGACATCTTGGCTCTTTCCACAGTTTGGCTATTGTGGACATTGCTGCTATAAACATCGGGGTGCACGTAGCCTTTCGGGTCCCTACTTTTGTATCTTTGGGGTAAATACCCAGTAGTGCAATTGCTGGATCATATGGTAGCTCTATTTTCAACTTTTTGAGGAACCTCCATACTGTTTTCCAGAGTGGCTGCACCAGCTTGCATTCCCACCAACAGTGTAGGAGGGTTCCCCTTTCTCCGCATCCCCGCCAACATCTGTCATTTCCTGACTTGTTAATTTTAGCCATTCTGACTGGTGTGAGGTGGTATCTCATTGAGGTTTTGATTTGGATTTCCCTGATGCCGAGCGATATTGAACACTTTTTCATGTGTCTGTTGGCCGTTTGGATGTCTTCTTTGGAAAAATGTCTGTTCATGTCTTCTGCCCATTTCTTGATTGGATTCTTTGTTCTTTTGGTGTTGAGTTTGATGAGTTCTTTATAGATTTTGGATACTAGCCCTTTATCTGATATGTCATTTGCAAATATCTTCTCCCATTCTGTCAGTTGTCTTTTGGTTTTGTTGACTGTTTCCTTTGCTTTGCAAAAGCTTTTTATCTTGATGAAGTCCCAATAGTTCATTTTTGCCCTTGCTTCCCTTGCCTTTGGCGATGTTTCTAGGAAGAAGTTGCTGCGGCTGAGGTCGAAGAGGTTGCTGCCTGTGTTCTCCTTTAGGATTTTGATGGACTCCTGTCTCACATTGAGGTCTTTCAACCATTTGGAGTCTATTTTTGTGTGTGGTGTAAGGAAATGGTCCAGTTTCATTCTTCTGCATGTGGCTGTCCAATTTTCCCAACACCATTTGTTGAAGAGACTGTCTTTTTTCCATTGGACATTCTTTCCTGCTTTGTCGAAGATTAGTTGACCATAGAGTTGAGGGTCCATTTCTGGGCTCTCTATTCTGTTCCATTGATCTATGTGCCTGTTTTTGTGCCAGTACCATACTGTCTTGATGATGACAGCTTTGTAGTAGAGCTGGAAGTCTGGAATTGTGATGCCGCCAGCTTTGCTTTTCTTTTTCAACATTCCTCTGGCTATGCGGGGTCTTTTCTGGTTCCATACAAATTTTAGGATTATTTGTTCCATTTCTTTGAAGAAAGTGGATGGTATTTTGATGGGGATTGCATTGAATGTGTAGATTGCTCTAGGTAGGATTGACATCTTCACAATATTTGTTCTTCCAATCCATGAGCATGGAACGTTTTTCCATTTCTTTGTGTCTTCCTCAATTTCTTTCATGAGTATTTTATAGTTTTCTGAGTACAGATCCTTTGCCTCTTTGGTTAGATTTATTCCTAGGTATCTTATGGTTTTGGGTGCAATTGTAAATGGGATCGACTCCTTAATTTCTCTTTCTTCTGACTTGTTGTTGGTGTATAGGAATGCCACTGACTTCTGTGCATTGATTTTATATCCTGCCACTTGACTGAATTCCTGTATGAGTTCTAGCAGTTTTGGGGTGGAGTCTTTGGGATTTTCCACATAAAGTATCATATCATCTGCAAAGAGTGAGAGTTTGACTTCTTCTTTGCCAATTTGGATGCCTTTGATTTCTTTTTGTTGTCTGATTGCTGTGGCTAGGACTTCCAATACTATGTTGAATAGCAGTGGTGATAGTGGACATCCCTGCCGCGTTCCTGACCTTAGGGGGAAAGCTCTCAGTTTTTCCCCATTGAGAATGATATTCGCTGTAGGTTTTTCATAGATGGCTTTTATGATATTGAGGTATGTACCCTCTATCCCTATACTCTGAAGAGTTTTGATCAAGAAAGGATGCTGTACTTTGTCAAATGCTTTTTCTGCATCTATTGAGAGGATCATGTGATTCTTGTTTTTTCTTTTGTTAATGTATTGTATCACGTTGATTGATTTGCGGATGTTGAACCAACCTTGCAGCCCAGGGATAAATCCCACTTGGTCGTGGTGAATAATCCTTTTAATGTACTGTTGGATCCTATTGGCTAGTATTTTGGTGAGAATTTTTGCATCCATGTTCATCAGGGATATTGGTCTGTAATTCTCCTTTTTGATGGGGTCTTTGTCTGGTTTTGGGATCAAGGTAATGCTGGCCTCATAAAATGAGTTTGGAAGTTTTCCTTCCATTTCTATTTTTTGGAACAGTTTCAGAAGGATAGGTATTAATTCTTCTTGAAATGTTTGGTAGAATTCCCCTGGGAAGCCATCTGGCCCTGGGCTTTTGTGTTTTGGGAGATTTTTGATGACTGCTTCTATTTCCTTAGTGGTTATAGGTCTGTTCAGGTGTTCTATTTCTTCCTGGTTCAGTTTTGGTAGTTGATACATCTCTAGGAATGCATCCATTACTTCCAGGTTATCTAATTTGTTGGCATAGAGTTGCTCATAATATGTTCTTATAATTGTTTGTATTTCCTTGGTGTTGGTTGTGATTTCTCCTCTTTCATTCATGATTTTGTTGATTTGGGTCATTTCTCTTTTCTTTTTGATAAGTCTGGCCAGGGGCTTATCAATCTTGTTAATTCTTTCAAAGAACCAGCTCCTAGTTTCGTTGATCTGTTCTACTGTTCTTTTGGTTTCTATTTCATTGATTTCTGCTCTGATCTTTATTATTTCTCTTCTCCTGCTGGGTTTAGGCTTTATTTGCTGTTCTTTCTCCAGCTCCTTTAGGTGTAGGGTTAGGTTGTGTACTTGAGACCTTTCTTGTTTCTTGAGAAAGGCTTGTATTGCTATATACTTTCCTCTTAGGACTGCCTTTGCTGTATCCCAAAGATTTTGAATAGTTGTGTTTTCATTTTCATTGGTTTCCATGAATTTTTTTAATTCTTCTTTAATTTCCTGGTTGACCCATTCATTCTTCAGTAGGATGCTCTTTAGCCTCCATGTATTTGAGTTCTTTCTGACTTTCCTCTTGTGATTGAGTTCTAGTTTCAAAGCATTGTGGTCTGAAAATAGGCAGGGGATGATCCCAATCTTCTGGTACCGGTTGAGACCTGATTTATGACCTAGGATGTGATCTATTCTGGAGAATGTTCCATGGGCACTAGAGAAGAATGTGTATTCCGTTGCTTTGGGATGGAATGTTCTGAATATGTCTGTGAAGTCCATTTGGTCCAGTGTGTCATTTAAAGTCTTTATTTCCTTGTTGATCTTTTGCTTAGATGATCTGTCCATTTCAGTGAGGGGGGTGTTAAAGTCCCCCACTATTATTGTATTGTTGTCAATGTGTTTCTTTGCTTTTGTTATTAATTGCCTTATATAATTGGCTGCTCCCATGTTAGGGGCATAGATATTTACAATTGTTAGATCTTCTTGTTGGATAGACCCTTTAAGTATGATATAGTGTCCTTCCTCATCTCTTATTACAGTCTTTGGTTTAAAATCTAATTTATCTGATATAAGGATTGCCACCCCAGCTTTCTTTTGGTGTCCATTAGCATGGTAAATGGTTTTCCACCCCCTCACTTTCAATCTGGGGGTGTCTTTGGGTCTAAAATGAGTCTCTTGCAGACAGCATATCGATGGGTCTTGTTTTTTAATCCAATCTGATAGCCTGTGTCTTTTGATTGGGGCATTTAGCCCATTTACATTCAGGGTAACTATTGAAAGATAGGAGTTCAGTGCCATTGTATTGCCTGTAAAGTGACTGTTACTGTATATTGTTTGTGTTCCTTTCTGGTCTATGTTGCTTTTGGGCTCTCTCTTTGCTTAGAGGACCCCTTTCAAGATTTCTTGTAGGGCTGGTTTCGTGTTTGCAAATTCCTTTAGTTTTTGTTTGTCCTGGAAGCTTTTTATCTCTCCTTCAATTTTCAATGACAGCCTAGCTGGATATAGTATTCTTGGCTGCATATTTTTCTCATTTAGTGCTCTGAATATGTCCTGCCAGTCCTTTCTGGCCTGCCAGGTCTCTGTGGATAAGTCTGTTGCCAATCTAATGTTTCTACCATTGTAGGTTACAGATCTCTTCTCCCGAGCTGCTTTCAGGATTTTCTCTTTGTCTCTGAGACTCGTAAGTTTTACTATTAGATGTCGGGGTGTTGACCTATTTTTATTGATTTTGAGAGGGGTTCTCTGTGCCTCCTGGATTTTGATGCCTGTTTCCTTCCCCAAATTAGGGAAGTTCTCTGCTATAATTTGCTCCATTATACCTTCTGCACCTCTCTCTCTTTCTTCTTCTTCTGGGATCCCAATTATTCTAATGTTGTTTCGTCTTATGGTATCGTTTATTTCTCGAATTCTGCCCTCGTGATCCAGTAGTTGTTTATCTCTCTTTTTCTCAGCTTCTTTATTTTCCATCATTTGGTCTTCTATCTCACTGATTCTTTCTTCTGCCTCATTTATCCTAGCAGTTAGTGCCCCCATATTTGATTGCACCTCATTAATAGCCTTTTTGATTTCTACTTGGTTCGATTTTAGTTCTTTTACTTCTCCAGAAAGGGTTTCTCTAATAACTTCCATGTTTTTTTCAAGCCCAGCTAGTATCTTTAAAGTGATGATTCTGAACTCTAGATCTGACATCGTACTAATGTCCGTATTGAGTAGGTCCCTGGCAGTCGGTACTACCTCTTGTTCTTTTTGTTGAGGTGATTTTTTCCGTCTTGTCATTTTGTGCAGAGGAGAATAGATTAATGAGAGAACAAAATGCTAGCAGGGTAACAACGTCCCCAGAAAATATACTCTAAACAAATCAGAAAAGACCTGAAGCAGTGGGAAAAGAAAGGGAAAGAGAGAAAAAAGAAAAGGAAAGAAAAAAAGAAAAAAGAAAAAGATAAAGATAAAAACAAACAAAAGCAGAACAAAACAAAACAAAACAAAAACAGAATGTGATCAAATATGATCAGGCTGGATTATAGATCAGTGCCACACACTAGATTTTGGGTGTATTTTGGTCTGTTAAAAGAAAGTCCCTCCCAAAATTTTAAAGAAAGAAAAACTTATATATGTACAAAAATAAGGGTTGATATGATGAAGGGATGGAATATGACTGTAAAGATGGAAATTATAAAAAATTTTAAAAAAGGATTTGATAAGTTGTTTGAAAAAAGAAAGAAGAGGATTAAAAAAAAAAGAAAGAAAGAAAAAAGGGAGAGAATGTGATCAGGCAGGGGAGTAGAAAAAAAACATACACTAGAGATTTAGAGTATATTTTGATCTGTTAGAAGAAACTATCTCAAGATTTTAAAGAGAGAACAACTTATATATATATGCCAAAAATACGGGTAACTACTATGAAGGGATAGAATATGACTTTAAAAATGAAAAATAAAAATGTTTTTTTTTAAAAAAAGGGATTGATAAGATGTTGGTTGAAAAAGGGAAAAAGAAAAATTCAAAAAAAAAAGAAAAAAGGAAAAAAGAAAAAAAGACAGTTAAAAAAAATAATTAACTTTGAAAGACTAAAGAATCATGGTAAAAAAGCCATGAATTCTATGTGCAGTGTTCCCCTAGCGCTGGAGTTCTGCCGTTCTCATTGATCGGTAAACTTGGTCTTGGCTGGCTGTTCTTGCTGATCTTCTGGGGGAGGGGCCTGTTGCCGTGGTTCCCAAATGTCTTTGCCGGAGGCAAAATTGCCCCGCCCTTGCCGGTCCGGGCTAAGTAATCTGCTCGGGTTTGCTCTCCGGAGCTTTTGTTCCCTGCAAGCTTTCCGTACAGCTTTGGAGGCGGAGAGTGAAAATGGCGGCCTCCCAGTCTCTGCCCCGGAGGAGCCGAGAACTCGGGGTCCCGCTCCTCAGCGAGCCCCCAGAGAAAAGCAGTCAGTCACTCCCGTCTCCCCGGTCTCCGGCCACACTCCGCGCTCACCCGGCCTGTGACCGCGCCTTTCTATCTGGCACCCGACCCCGGGTGGAGTCCCCAAACCCAGCAGATCCCCGCGGTGCGCTCCCGCACCTCTCCTCCCGGGGGAAGAAGGTGAGTCTCCCCGGATCTGCCGCTTGTTGGGTCCCTGCTGGAGGAGCAGTGGCCCGACTGTGCCGCGGATCACGGTTTATAGCAACCCCGAGCTGAGAGCCCGCGCCTGGGCTCCGTCTCTGCAGCCGGCTTCCCTGCTCCGATACTTGGGAGCTCTGCCGCACTCAGGCACCCCCGGTCTTTCTGTGACCCCGAGGGTCCTGAGACCACACTGTCCCGCGAGGGTTCCACCACCCACTTCGCCACCAGAGTGACGTCCCTCAGCGGAGCAGACTTTTAAAAGTTCCGATTTTGTGCTCCGCGGCTCTATCACTTGCCAGAAGCGGCCGTCGGAGGCCCCTCCCCCGCCGTCTATCCTCCCGAATATCGCCTCGGATTCACTTCTCCGCACGTCCTACCTTCCAGAAAGTGGTCGCTTTTCTGTTCAGAGAGTTGTTGCTATTCTTTTCTTCGATCTCCTGTTGAGTTTGTAGGTGTTCAGAATGGTTTGATCCCTATCCAGCTGAATTCCTGAGAGGAGACGAAATCCAGGTCTCCTACTCCTCCGCCATCTTGCTCCGCCCCCCGTCAAGTGAATAAATTATTAATTGAGGGAAGGGTACAATGGTTGAGAGTATATGAAAAACAAAAACATAAATGATGGTCCAAAGAAGTTACACAGGGAAATATGGGAATGGGAACATGATTGAGGTTAGGGGTTGTGAAAAATGCTATGATCAATGAATTCTAGGTTTTAGTGGGGCCCAAGTTCCCTGGAAGCAGAAGAAAACAGGAAGTGAGCTGGAAGTAGGAGTTAAATGGTTGAAATTGAGGTTATAAAGGGTTTGCAGTTACAGATAATGATATGGTCTATAATAATAGTATGGTCATAAGAATGAGTGAGAGTAGAGGTCATGGTCACCTGGAGGACAAACGTCAGGGAACTGAAGACAGAAACCAAGACATTAAAAGAAGATTGATGGGAAGAAGTGAGGAGGGAAGCGAGATACGCAATACCATCCTTTCTGTCATTGCATACCTGTCATACTTAATGGCCTTTGAGTCTATCAGATGGAAAACAAACCATGATGTTTAATGAGAATCCTGGGATTTAGACCTAGGTCAATAGGCAGTAGAAGAACAAGGTACTATAAGATGACACAAATCCTAAAACCTGGAAATGAGAAATCCTGGATAAACTTAGATGAGGGTGAGAGTCTGTGTGATTTAGTATGATTATTACATACTCTCAAGAGATCTGACCCTTTTAAGACTTTAAGTTTCAATAGTAAAAAAAGTATGATATGACTACTAAAAATGAAAAGAGAACCTTATTCCCAGGAAGAGAGGAAGCTAGGGCAGGTCTTTGGCTAAAGGGGCAAGAAGACACATTTTGTTTGGGAAGCATAACACAGTTTGTTATTTTTTCTTTTTCTTTTCTTTTGAATTGTCTTTGAATATATTTTGGGTTAAGAGGAAATTTCCCTCTCTAGATTGGTCCCTATCATTTCCCATTATCTTAGACCACCAAGCCTCACAATTACACAGTGCCACATATTCATGGTACATGACTACAAAGATTTGAGGGTTGACTCCTGCCCAGTACAAAGGAAGTGCTAACCCACTGTGCGTGGTTCAGAACTTACCTTGCAATTCTTTTTTTCTTTTTTCTTTTATTTATTTATTTGAGAGAGAGAGAGAGAACTCACAAGCAGGGGGCGCAGCAGGCAGAGGGAGAGTGAGAAGCAGGTCCCCCGTGTAGCTGGGATCCCGACGTGGGGCTCGATGCAGGGCTTGATCCCAGGACCCTGGGCTCATGACCTGAGCTAAAGACAGACATTTAACTGACTGAGGCCACCCAGGTGCCCCTTACCTTTCAATTTTGTTCAGTTGTATGCACCATGCTTTAATGACCTCGAGCAAACTTCAAAAACATTATGTTCAGCTAAAGAGGCCAGATGCAAATGAAGACAAACTGTGTGATGTCATTGTTATGAAATGTCAGTGTAGGGGACAGAAGTCATAATGTTTATTCATGGGGAAGATGGTGTATATTGATTGGAAAGTCACAAACAAAATATCTGGGTTGATGGAATTGCTCTATATATAGATTTGGGTGGTGGTCCCATGAGTGTACACATACATATAAGATGTAATATGTAAGGCTGTGCAAATAAGATTGGTGTAGTTCATTATATATAAAGTGCTGAAAAAAATTCATATAAAACACTGTGAAATAGCACAGTAGGACAACTAGATTGAAAACAGACCAAGTAAAATGCACCTCCTTCCCATCACTCACACATAAAACAAATAAGTACAAAGAAAAAAGGAGGAACCTGGGGGAAATAAGCTGAAGGCTGATTATTGGGGTGAATATGATAACTCTTCAAGTATTTAAGCAACAATAACAACAACAACAGGTTTGTCATGAGGAGGAGAGAATAAACCTATTGTTCTTTACAGCCGTTAGAATACAAGTAAAATCTGTGGGTAAAAGCCAGAAGAAAAAGATTCCACTTCATTAAGGAAGAATGTCCTAAAAATATTAACTGTCCATGGATAAGGTAGTTTTACATTTGAGCATTGATTTTCAACTATTTTCTCCAGAAAATTAATTAATTTTCAGAACTATTTGTTTCAGTGAAAACTAACATAGGAGGTCAACTTTTGAAAAATGGAAGTTGCAGTGGCTGAAGTGGGGTCTAGACATTTGTCTCCTTTCCCACCATCAAATGACTCCTTGGGGGACATCAAAGAGCAAAGATGTACAACTGTTTACTATAACATTACAGGAGGAATTCAAACATCTGATTTGTGCTTGAACTAGATGGTTCTTTTATCCCATATTCTATTTGTCTTTGACTTTGGCTACTTATGTTAAAGCATCTGGTGATCACAGTGTTCTTTTTTATATATGTATACAGTATTAAAAGATGCTATAGCCTTCTAATTCATAATGTTCACCTTGAAGAAAATGGGCAAATTAAAATTATGCATATGATTATAGACTACTAGTAACAGAAAGAGATTATCACTTCCCTGAATAACCAAACACATGGCAAATTAGTAGAATGTAGATATGGAGAAAGATTGGCAGGATCACAGCCCGAATGCCCTGGATAAACAGTCTAGTGTGAAGGTGTTGAACTTAAGGCTTTCTCACACAAACCAGAAGGAGACCTCTAATTTCACATGGTGAAAGGATGGAAGGGTAATCCTCAAGTTTGGATGAAAGCTTTGGTGCAACTATAATTTATTTTTACAGATAGTTCTTCCATAAGCTCATACTACTCTCATTTCTAGTTTCTTTTAAAGAAGAATGAAAAAAGATATTTGCTAACTATATCCTCAGATGCTTTTCTAAGTTAAAATAAAGCCACTATTTATATGACATATAAAATAATTAATATGAGGGATGCCTGGGTGGCTCAGTTGTTAAGCGTCTGCCTTCGGCTCAGGTCATGATCCCAGGGTCCTGGGATCGAGTCCCACATCGGGCTCTTTGCTCAGTGAGGAGCCTGCTTCTCTCTCTCCCTCTGCTGGTCCCCCTGCTTGTGCTCTCTCTCTCTCTCTCTCTGACAAATAAATAAATAAAAATCTTTAAAAAAATAAAATAAAATAATTAATATGATATATTACACAAAAATAATAATTATGAATGATACATGTTTTAGAGTCTATACTAGCTTCTTGGAAAAATATTTCCTTCAAAGAGATTATATGTTATTAGTAACAGTTATTAGCATTATGCTAGAATGGGATAGAGCCATAAGGATCTCATTCAGTCCCATAGCTTTAATTACCTATTATTTGTTAATGGTCCCAATTTTCTATTATAATTCTCAATCTTGAATACCTCACAGATCCTAACTCCAGAACTGCAAGTGCCAGAAAATTCTATCTGGATTTTTGACAGCATCTTCAAGACAGAATATCTTAATTAAGCTCATGCTCTTTCTTTCCCATCTGCTCTTCAGGGAATCTGTTTATCTGTTGGTTATTTCTTAGTTGATGAATCATACTTGCAGATACCCAAGCCAGTCATTTTGGCACTCTGTGGGCAACAGAGAACCACCAGAGTTTTGAGCAGAAAGTGAATTTGAAATTAGTGCATAGATCTAACCGAGGAATCCAAGGGTTTATAAGCTAGAGGTATAGAAGAGGTAGAAATCAATCAGCAACCTATTACAAAATTAGACACAATTTTAGCAAATGTCAGGGAACAAGAGAAGTTGCCTAATCCAAGGACTCAGGAATTAATTGTTATTTTATTTTTAAAAAGCAACTAATATATAAAGTATTTACTACATTTATAAAGGATGCTTCTAAAGATGGACCTTACGTATAGAGCTGTGTTGTAACAAATACTTAATGCTTAAAAGGTGAACAGAACAACAGATAATTTGGAAGACAAAATATGAAAGTGAAAAATAGAAACCAGGGGATTTGATGACACAAAAATGAGATCAGAAATTATACCAAGAACAATGGAATTCAATATATTAAGCCACTGGTTCAACTTTTCTCTTACTTTGTGCTTGGCTCAGTTATTTCAGAAAGATCATGTTACTAACAACCTTTTTTTTTTTTTTTTTCCCTTGTGATTGCATCTATCATCACCTGATATTAAGAATATGTTTTCTTTTCTTTGTTTTCTTTTCTTTAGGTATTTGCTGAAATAAGAAGGCACATTGTTCTCCATATTATTGGACTAGGCAGGAGAAGAGAAAGAATGAAATTTATCGCCCATTAAAAAGACATCTCTATGTTCAGGAAATCCCTAGATTTCCTGCATCTATCATTTAGTCATATATATATATATATATATATATATATATATATATATATATACAGACATATGTATATATACTTTTTTAAAGATTTTTATTTATTTATTTGAGACAGAGAGAGCACGAGGGTTGGGGCGGGGCAGAGGGGGAGGGAGAAACAGACACCCTGCTGAGCAGGGAGCCTGATGCAAGGGCTGGATCCCAGGACCCTGAGATCATGACCTGAGCCGAAGGCAGACACTTAACCAGCTGAGCCACCCCGGTGCCCCTATATTTATACATAATTATATTTATACATATATTTATATTAATATACATAGATATATTTACATTTATACTTATATGCTGATAAAATTTTCTTAATTAGGAGATTTAAGTAGCCATTTTGTGATATAATAAAGATATAATAAAGATAATCATTGGATACATTGTTATCAATAGAAAATAATTGGATAAATGAGTTAATTTGATTTAATTAAGTGGTCAGCATCCTCAACTCAAAATTCTAGAAAACCTTTCATTACATTACAGTCAATATTAGTGAAATTTCCAATTGGAATGCATAAAAGATAAATAATGGCTCAATTCATCATTGTTAAAACTAAACTATATAAATCTATTCAAAGTGGATCTAGCAGCATGTAGAACAGGAACACGTAGAGCGTGATTAAAAAGGCATTCCAACCCTTACTGATTTAATGGCAGGACTTAATTTTACTTTACCAATTTTGCAATCTAAATTTCAGGTCATAAGAAAAAAGGAAGATAAATGAAATTCAATAATATCTGTTGTCAATAGCTACATATATATGTATATATATGTGTATATATGTGTGTGTGTGTATATATATACGTATATACATATATACACATATTTTTTTCTCACGGTACCAGAATGGTTCTGTATGCTTCTTCATAAAGCTATTTAATTAAATCTGTGTTGTGGTAGGAGCATAAGATTGTATTAGAGTATTTTAACATTAATGAGGTGAATTTTAATAACACAGCTCTAGTTTTAACATTCCTCCCTGTTTCATCTCACAAAAATAATTCTAATTTCTTAAAGATACTAGTGTCAATATTGCCACAGCTTAAAGATACTAGTAAATGCTGACATTCATATATTGTAACATATAAAAAGTGTGAGCTGATTAATTTACTTGCGTGGGTTTTTGCTTCTGATCATTTTTGGAATTCAGATTACAGTTGACATCATTTTATTTATTCTCTGAAACTTAGAAATAAAACTTTTATAATGATTTTGGGCTTTTGATTTTTCATCAGGCCATTTTTTTGGTAGGTCAGTTTCTACAGGTCATTTCACTTTAGTCAAGGAATCCATCAATCTCGATCTCTCCCTCTTTGCCCCCCTTTCCTTCTCCCATCCCTATCCTCTTTGCCCTCTTTGTCTTCAAGACCTGCAATAGTTTTCTGTGTCAGCTCCATCAGACAAATTCCTTTCTCAGTGCCAAGTTCTAAGGACTAGCTTCAGTAAAGGATAATCTTATTATCAGCTTCCTTTAATATATTTTTTTCTCTCTTCCATTTCACAGAGCCATTTTTTTCTTTTTTCTTCAAACAAATCATATTCATATTAAGTGGTGAGAAAATCTATAAAATAAAATTTTATGTCTATCAGTTTTTTCACTAATACATTGCTTGTTTTAAAAAAAAATGTTTCAAGCAGTGAAGTGAATGGTATGGGTTTATGTGACAAGCAAATGCATAATCTGCATCTAACTCATTTGTAGTATTCATGGGCAATATATTATTTAATCATACATTTAAAAAATACAGTGTTCTGGTCAAGTATATTTTATATTGCTCCTTTCTTAACTTACTGTAGATTATACTATTTTCCAACTTAACAGATCGATTAGAGGATTTCATTTCTTTCTGTTTCCTCCTTCTCTTTCTTCATCTTCTTTATCAACCTTCCTTCTCCCCTCCTTCCTCTTCCCCCCCTTCCTCCATCTTAATGATGCCAAGGTAAAAACCTACACCTTAGCATCAGTCACAATAAAAAATTTTAAGTTAAACATAGCTAACCAGAGGAATTTGTTCAAATGATTCTGGTATAAAGGCCACATGCATTCACAATAAAACTCTGGAATATGTCCACAGAGTCAAACCGCCAGATCTGAGAGACAGTGTTCTGTTTCTACCAATTCTGTGACAAATATACTTTAGTTTTCATTTAATAATGATAACGTACTTTGGGGGGGAAATTGTACTGAATTCTGAGTCTTTGGAATCATCTCTCTATCTCCATTTCAGTTTTTCAAACTAAAATAAGAGTAGTTTCTGCAGAGCCTGCATTACAAAAAATTATGTTGTGAGGATAAAGGGAAGTAAAAATGATCCAAATGCATTTTGAAAAAAGATGGAATGACATATAGATTTTCCAGGATCAATGGAACAAATAATCCTCTAAGAGAATCAGCTGCTTTTAGCCTCCTTTTGGTGTGACATATATGTGGACTGATTGCAGTGCATGTGTGGGTAGATGCTATATTTTAGAGGATTTGTAATAATGATAATAAATCTCATTATATTTTATTTGATTTCTGTTTTAATCTCCCCCAACTTAAAAGAGAACTTAGGCAAATAGTCGTCAGTCCCCTCATGTTTTTTACTTTTTGTATTTTCATATACATTCAAGTACACTAATTTTAACACTTAGTTACTAATTTTCACCAAAAAAAGATCCATCCACCTAATATACATATTTCTTAATTCTTATTTTTATCCATAAGCTATTCAGGGCCATTATTATTACTAAATTGAAAAAAACATAGAAAATAGTTTATATTTTGATATTTCAAAAGGTAGTTATATTAATAATTTGATTTCAACAATCTAGGCTAACTGAAATCATCAGCATATCATAAATGATATATGTTTAAGTAATTTACCATAAAGCATTTGCCTGAAGTGCTTTCTCAACTTCTTTAAGCCTTTACCAAATTATGGTTCTGCTTTTTACTTTTCATAAAATTTTAATTCTAGTATAGTTAACATACAGTGTTATATTAGTTTCAGGTGTACAATACAGAGATTCAAACAATTCTGTATATTACTCAGTGCTCATCAAGATAAGTGTACTCTTAGTCCCCTTCATCTATTTCATCCATCTCCTCATTAACCTCTCCTCTGGTAACCATCAGTTTGTTCTCTATAGTTAAAGGTTTTTTGTTTGTTTGTTTGTTTGTTTGTCTCTTTTTTCTTTGTTCATTTTTTTTGTTTGTTTCTTCAATTCCATATATGAGTGAAATCACTTGTTTTTCTATTTTACTTAGCATTATAATCTCTAGACCCATCCATGTTGTTGCTAATGGAAAGATTTCATTCGTTTTTATGGCTGAGTAATATTCCAATATGGTTGAGTAATATTCCATATAAAACATACATATACATACATACATACATACAAATATATATAAATGGTATATATACATTATGTATACATAAATTGTATATATGTATACATATATATGTGTCTGTATATATATATACACACACATACCATTTCTTCTTTATCCATTTATCTATTTGTGGACACTTGGGCTGCTTCCATAATTTGGCTATTGTAAATGATGTTGCAGTAAACATAGGGGTACATGTATCTTTTTGAATTAGTGTTTTCATATTCTTTGGGTAAATACCCAGTAGTGGAATTACTGGATCATGTGGTAGTTCTATTCTTAATTTTTTGAGGAAACTTCATACTGTTTTCCACAGTGGCTGCACCAGTTTGCATTCTCACCAACAGTGCAAGAGCATCCTTTTTTCTCTACATCCTCACCAACATTTGTTGTTTCTTGCTTTCTTCATTCTTGATGAAAACATTCACTTTCCTCTTTTCAAAAGGACATGGATTTATGGGTAGTTAGCAAAATATATTATTCTCACAAAGCATGCATAATAACCACAGCATATTTCCTTTTCCTCATGGGTATTAATCTCTTTAAGTGACATCCTTCCTTTAACTTTAAATATAGACGTGATGTGTTAATACCAAGTAAAATGAACAGTAGTGTCATAGTGAGAAGCCTGAACATGGCTTCAACAATAAATGTGGAAGTGTATTGTTCCACTTCATTCTGGGACTTTAACTTAAAAAAAAATCTCTTAAAATAGGTTTATAATCCCTATGCATTATAAAGCACATGAAAGCTTCATAAATTATGCTTTAAATTCCATGATTTTATTTAACATTGTTGAGCATCACCAATGTGTTTGATACAAAATATCTCTCTTCCTCCCTCCCTCCTTCCTTTTTTCTTTTCTTTCTCTTTTCTTCTCTCTTTTTCTTTCTTCCTCTCTCCCTCCCTCCTTCCTTTTTCTCTATCTTTTTTTTTTTTTAAAGATTTTATTTATTTATTTGAGAGAGAGAGAGAGAAACAGCATGAGAGGGGATAGGGTCAGAGGGAGAAGGAGGCTCCCCGCTGAGCTGGGAGCCCGATGTGGGACTCGATCCCGGGACTCCGGGATCATGACCTGAGCCGAAGGCAGTCGCTCAACCAACTGAGCCACCCAGGCGCCCCCTTTTTCTCTATCTTTAAAACTTTGTATTTTATTTTATTTTTTTTTAATTTTTTTATTGTTATGTTAATCACCATACATCATTAGTTTTTGATGTAGTGTTCCATGATTCATTGTTTGTGCATAACACCCAGGGCTCCATGCAAAACATGCCCTCTTTAATACCCATCACTAGGCTAACCCATCCTCCCACCCCCCTCCCCTCTAGAACCCTCTGTTTTTCAGAGCCCATCATCTCTCATGGTTCGTCTCCCCCTCCGATTTCCCCCCCTCATTCTTCCCCTCCTGCTATCTTCCTTTATTTATTCTTAACATATATTGCATTATTTGTTTCAGAGGTACAGATCTGTGATTCAACAGTCTTTCACAATTCACAGTGCTCACCATAGCACATACCCTCCCCAGTGTCTATCACCCAGCCACCCCAACCCTCCCACACCGCCCCCCACTCCAGCAACCCTCAGTTTGTTTCCTGAGATTAAGAATTCCTCATATCAGTGAGGTCATATGATACATGTCTTTCTCTGATTGACTTATTTCATTCAGCATAACACCCTCCAGTTCCATCCACGTTGTTGCAAATGGCAAGATCTCATTCCTTTTTATGGCTGCATAATATTCCATTGTGTGTGTGTGTGTGTGTGTGTGTGTGTGTGTGTGTGTGTATACCACATCTTCTTTATCCAGTCATCTGTCGATGGACATCTTGGTCTTTCCACAGTTTGGCTATTGTGGACATTGCTGCTATAAACATCGGGGTGCACATACCCTTTCGGATCCCTACTTTTGTATCTTTGGGGTAAATACCCAGTAGTGCAATTGCTGGATTGTGTGGTAGCTCTATTTTCAACTTTTTGAGAAACCTCCATACTGTTTTCCAGAGTGGCTGCACCAGCTTGCATTCCCACCAACAGTGTAGGAGGGTCCCCCTTTCTCCGCATCCCCGCCAACATCTGTCATTTCCTGACTTGTTAATTTTAGCCATTCTGACTGGTGTGAGGTGGTATCTCATTGAGGTTTTGATTTGGATTTCCCTGATGCCGAGCGATGTTGAGCACTTTTTCATGTGTCTGTTGGCCATTTGGATGTCTTCTTTGGAAAAATGTTCATGTCTTCTGCTCATTTCTTGATTGGATTCTTTGTTCTTTGGGTGTTGAGTTTGATGAGTTCTTTATAGATTTTGGATACTAGCCCTTTATCTGAGATGTCATTTGCAAATATCTTCTCCCATTCTGTCCGTTGTTTTTTGGTTTTGTTGACTGTTTCTTTTGCTGTGCAAAAGCTTTTTATCTTGATGAAGTCCCAGTAGTTCATTTTTGCCCTTGCTTCCCTTGCCTTTGGCGATGTTTCTAGGAAGAAGTTGCTGCGGCTGAGGTCGAAGAGGTTGCTGCCTGTGTTCTCCTTTAGGATGTTGATGGACTCCTGTCTCACATTTAGGTCTTTCATCCATTTTGAGTCTATTTTTGCATGTGGTGTCAGGAAATGGTCCAGTTTCATTCTTCTGCATGTGGCTGTCCAATTTTCCCAACACCATTTGTTGAAGAGACTGTCTTTTTTCCATTGGACATTCTTTCCTGCTTTGTCAAAGATTAGTTGACCCTAGAGTTGAGGGTCCATTTCTGGGCTCTCTATTCTGTTCCATTGATCTATGTGTCTGTTTTTGTGCCAGTACCATATTGTCTTGATGATGACAGTTTTGTAATAGAGCTTGAAGTCCGGAATTGTGATGCCGCCAGCTTTGCTTTTCTTTTGCACTGAATGTGTAGATTGCTCTAGGTAGCACTGACATCTTCACAATATTTGTTCTTCCAATCCATGAGCATGGAATGTTTTTCCATTTCTTTGTGTCTTCCTCAATTTCTTTCATGAGTACTTTATAGTTTTCTGAGTACAGATTCTTTTCCTCTTTGGTTAGATTTATTCCTAGGTATCTTATGGTTTTGGGTGCAATTGTAAATGGGATCAACTCCTTAATTTCTCTTTCTTCTGTCTTGTTGTTGGTGTATAGGAATGCAACTGATTTCTGTGCATTGATTTTATATCCTGCCACTTTACTGAATTCCTGTATGAGTTCTAGCAGTTTTGGGGTGGAGTCTTTTGGGTTTTCCACATAAAGTATCATATCATCTGCAAAGAGTGAGAGTTTGACTTCTTCTTTGCCGATTCAGATGCCTTTTATTTCTTTTTGTTGTCTGATTGCTGTGGCTAGGACTTCTAATACTATGTTGAATAGCAGTGGTGATAGTGGACATCCCTATCATGTTCCTGACCTTAGGGGGAAAGCTCTCAGTTTTTCCCTATTGAGAATGATATTCGCTGTGGGTTTTTCATAGATGGCTTTTATGATATTGAGGTATGTACCCTCTATCCCTATACTCTGAAGAGTTTTGATCAAGAAAGGATGCTGTACTTTGTCAAATGCTTTCTCTGCATCTATTGAGAGGATCATATGATTCTTGTTCTTTCTTTTGTTAATGTATTATATCACATTGATTGATTTGCAGATGTTGAACCAACCTTGCAGCCCAGGGATAAATCCCACTTGGTCCTGGTGAATAATCCTTTTAATATACTGTTGGATCCTATTGGCTAGTGTTTTGGTGAGAATTTTTGCATCCACGTTCATCAAGGATATTGGTCTGTAATTCTCCTTTTGGATGGGGTCTTTGTCTGGTTTGGGGATCAAGGTAATGGTGGCCTCGTAAAACGAGTTTGGAAGTTTTCCTTCCATTTCTATTTTTTGGAACAGTTTCAGAAGAATAGGTATTAATTCTTCTTTAAATGTTTGGTAGAATTCCCTTGGAAGCCATCTTTTGTGTTGGGCTTTTGTGTTTTGGGAGATTTTTGATGACTGCTTCAATTTCCTTAGTGGTTATAGGTCTGTTCAGGTTTTCTCTTTCTTCCTGGTTCAGTTTTGGTAGTTGATACATCTCTAGGAATGCATCCATTTCTTCCAGGTTATCTAATTTGCTGACAGAGAGTTGCTCATAATATGTTCTTATAATTGTTTGTATTTCTTTGGTGTTGGTTGTGATCTCTCCTCTTTCATTCATGATTTTGTTGATATGGGTCATTTCTCTTTTCTTTTTGATAAGTCTGGCCAGGGTTTATCAATCTTGTTAATTCTTTCAAAGAACCAGCTCCTAGTGTCATTGATCTGTTCTACTGTTCTTTTGGTTTCTATTTCATTGATTTCTGCTCTGATCTTTATTATTTCTCTTCTCCTGCTGGGTTTAGGCTTTATTTGCTGTTCTTTCACCAGCTCATTTAGGTGTAGGGTTAGGTTGTGTACTTGAGACCTTTCTTGTTTCTTGAGAAAGGCTTGTATTGCTATATACTTTCCTCTTAAGACTGCTTTTGCTGCAGCCCAAAGATTTCAAACATTTGTGTTTTCATTTTCATTGGTTTCCATGAATTTTTTTAATTCTTCTTTAATTTCCTGGTTGACCCATTCATTCTTTAGTAGGATGCTCTTTAGCCTCCATGTATTTGAGTTCTTTCCGACTTTCCTCTTGTGATTGAGTTCTAGTTTCAAAGCATTGTGGTCTGAAAATAGGCAGGGAATGATCCCAATCTGTTGGTACCGGTTGAGACCTGATTTATGACCTAGGATGTGATCGATTTTGGAGAATGTTCCATGGGCACTAGAGAAGAATGTGTATTCTGTTGCTTTGGGATGGAATATTCTGAATATGTCTATGAAGTCCATTTGGCCTAGTGTGTCATTTAAAGTGTTTATTTCCTTGTTGATCTTTTGCTTAGATGATCTGTCCATTTCAGTGAGGGGGGTGTTAAAGTCCCCCACTATTATTGTATTGTCAATGTGTTTCTTTGCTTTTGTTATTAATTGCCTTATATAATTGGCTGCTCCCATGTTAGGGGCATAGATATTTACAATTGTTAGATCTTCTTGTTGGATAGACCCTTTAAGGAGGATATAGTGTCCTTCCTCATCTCTTATTACAGTCTTTGGTTTGAAATCTAATTTGTCTGATACAAGGATTGCCACCCCAGCTTTCTTTTGGTGTCCATTAGCATGGTAAATGGTTTTCCATCCCCTCACGTTCAATCTGGGCGTGTCTTTGGGTCTAAAATGAGTCTCTTGCAGACAGCATATCGATGGGTCTTCTTTTTTAATTCAATCTGATAGCCTGTGTCTTTTGATTGGGGCATTTAGCCCATTTACATTTGGGTAACTATTGAAAGATAGGAATTTAGTGCCATTGTATTGCCTGTAAGGTGACTGTTACTGTATATTGTCTGTGTTCCTTTCTGGTCTATGTTGCTTTTAGGCTCTCTCTTTGCTTAGAGGACCCCTTTCAATATTTGTTGTAGGGCTAGTTTCGTGTTTGCAAATTCCTTTAGTTTTTGTTTGTCCTGGAAGCTTGTTATGTCTCCTTCTATTTTCAATGACAGCCTAGCTGGATATAGTATTCTTGGCTGCATATTTTTCTCATTTAGTGCTCTGAATATATCATGCCAATCCTTTCTGATCTGCCAGGTCTCTGTGGATAGGTCTGTTGCCAATCTAATATTTCTACCTTTGTAGGTTACAGATCTCTTCTCCCGAGCTGCTTTCAGGATTTTCTCTTTGTCTCTGAGACTCGTAAGTTTTACTATTAGATGTCGGGGTGTTGACCTATTTTTCTTGATTTTGAGAGGGGTTCTCTGTGCTTCCTGGATTTTGATGCCTGTTTCCTTCCCCGAATTAGGGAAGTTCTCTGCTATAATTTGCTCCAATATACTTTCTGCCCCTCTCTCTCTTTCTTCTTCTTCTGGGATCCCACTTATTCTAATATTGTTTCATCTTATGGTATCGCTTATCTCTCAAATTCTGCCCTCCTGACCCAGTAGTTGTTTATCTCTCTTTTTCTCAGCTTCTTTATTTTCCATCATTTGGTCTTCTATCTCACTGATTCTCTCTTCTGCCTCATTTATCCTAGCAGTTAGTGCCCCCATTTTTGATTGCACCTCATTAATAGCCTTTTTGATTTTGACTTGGTTAGATTTTAGTTCTTTTATTTCTCCAGAAAGGGTTTCTCTAATAACTTCCATGCTTTTTTCAAGCCCAGCTAGTATCTTTAAAGTCATGATTCTGAACTCTAGATCCGACATCGTACTAATGTCCGTATTGAGTAGGTCCCTGGCAGTCGGTACTACCTCTTGTTCTTTTTGTTGAGGTGATTTTCTCCATCTTGTCATTTTGTCCATAGGAGAATAGATTAATGAGAGAACAAAATGCTAACAGGGTAACAACGTCCCCATAAAAGATACTCTAAACAAATCAGAAAAGACCTGAAGCCAGGGGAGAAGAAAGGGAAAGAAAGAAAAAGAAAAAGAAAAAAAAGAGAAAAAGATAAAGATAAAAACAAACAAAAATGGAACAAAACAAAACAAAAAAACAGAATATGATCAAATATGATCAGGCTGGTGCATAGATCAGTGCCACACACTAGATTTTGGGTGTATTTTGGTCTGTTAGAAGAAAGTGCCTCCCAAAATTTAAGGAAAGAAAAACTTGTATATGTACAAAAATAAGGGTTGATATGATGAATGGATGGAATATGACTGTAAAGATGAAAATTATAAAAAATTTTATAAAAGGAATTGATAAGTTGTTTGAAAAAAGGAAGAGGATTTAAAAAAAAAAAGAAAAAAAAAAGTGAAAGAATGTGATCAGGCAGGAGAGTAGAACAAAACCATACACAGGAGATTTAGGGTATATTTTGATCTGTTAGAAGAAACTATCTCAAAATTTTAAAGAGAATAAAACTTATATATATATGCCAAAAATAAGGGTAACTACTATGAAGGGATAGAATATGACTCTAAAAATGAAAAATAAAAATGTTTTTTAAAAAAGGGATTGATAAGATGTTGCTTTAAAAAGGGAAAGGGAAAAATTCAAAAAAAAAAAAGACAGTTAAAAAAAAATTAACTTTGAAAGACTAAAGAATCATGGTAAAAAAGCCATGGATTCTATGTGCATTATTCCCCTAGTGTTGGAGTTCTGCTGTTCTCATTGATCGGTAAACTTGGTGTTGGCTGGCTGTTCTCGCTGATCTTCTGGGGGAGGGGCCTGTTACCGTGGTTCCCAAATGTCTTTGCCAGAGGCGGACTTTCCCCGCCTTTGCCCAGTCAGGACTAAGTAAGCGGCTCGGGTTTGCTCTTGGGAGATTTTGTTCCCTGCAAGCTTTCCGTACAGCTTTGGAGGACGAGAGTGAAAATGGCGGCCTCCCAATCTCCACCCCAGAGGAGCTGAGAACTTGGGGCCCCACTCCTCAGTGAGCCCCCAGAGAAGAGCAGTCAGTCACTCCCGTCTCCCCAGTCTCCGGCCGCACTCCATGCTCACCCGGCCTGTGACCGAGTGTTTCTATCTCTGGCTCACAACCCCGTATGGAGTCTCCAAACCCAGCAGATCCCTGTGGTGTGCTCCCACGCCGCTCCTCCCGGGGGAGGAAGGGGAGTCTCCCCGGATCTGCCGCTTGTTGGGTCCCTGCTGGAGGAGCAGTGGCCCGACTGTGCCGCGGATCACGGTTTATGGCAACCCCGAGCTGAGAGCCCGCTCCTCGGCTCCATCTCTGCAGCTGGCTTCCCTGCTTCGATACCTGCAGCTCTGCTGCACTCAGGCACCCCCGGTCTTTCTGTGACCCCAAGGGTCCTGAGACCAACACTGTCCCACGAGGGTTCCACCCCCCGCTTAGCCACTGGAGCGACGTCCCTCAGCGGAGCAGACTTCTAAAAGTTCCGATTTTGTGCTCCGCAGCTCTATCACTTGCCAGAAGCGGCCTATGGAGGCCCCTCCCCCGCTGTCTATCCTCCAGAATATCACCTCGGGTTCGCACCTCCGCACATCCTACCTTCCAGAAAGTGGTCGCTTTTCTGTTCAGAGAGTTGTTGCTATTCTTTTCTTCGATCTCCTGTTGAGTTTGTAAGTGTTCAGAATGGTTTGATCCCTATCCAGCTGAATTCCTGAGACCAGATGAAATCCAGGTCTCCTACTCCTCCGCCATCTTGCTCTGCCTAAAACTTTGTGTTTTATAAAGTCAAAATGAAATTAGTTGAAAATGATCTCTCTCAAACTATGGGATGAGAATCATACATAAGTTACAATTCAGATAATTTATGCATAATTACATATAATAGATTATATAGAAAATATAACATTTTGATATACACTTTATTTAACCAACTGAATATGAATAATATATTTAGATATTTAGATATGAAGTTCCAAGTCATTCTTTTTTTTTTTTTTTTTTTTAAGATTTTATTTATTTATTTGCAGAGAGAGACAAAGCGAGAGAAGGAACACAAGCAGGGGGAGTGGGAGAGGGAGAAGCAGGCTTCCCGCCGAGCAGGGAGCCCGATGTGGGACTCGATCCCAGGACCCTGGGATCATGACCCGAGCCGAAGGCAGACACTTAACGACTGAGCCACCCAGGCGCCCCCCAAGTCATTCTTACTTAGAAACTGGCTAAGGAATATTTTTATGCTGGTCTAATTTTTCTCTTCCTTTGTCCCTTAGGTTCTGCTGTTTCTCTTCTGGGTCTGGGTGCCCCCTGCTTTTCTCTCTCCCCCGCTTTTCTCTTTTTTGCCTAGTTGCACTGGAAAGTTGTTTCATTATTTGGATCTTTGCTATTATTTGTAGAAAAAAGTTCAGTCTTTACATCAGCAATTAGATCAATGTTCAACATAAGGTTAGATTCTACCATAAATTTATGCTTTTCTTCTGTACTTTGTAAATGGCAGTCAGCTTGTCATGAATTGTAAACTCATTTTTTTCTTTTAATTTGCATGGATCTGAAGTTTTGTTCAGTGTCTCTCTTGCTCAGGTGCCTCTGTGTTTTCTGTTTCTATATTTTTCATGTTTACTTTCCCTCTAAATCATGATAAAGGGATGGGGTTTTTTTAATTCAACTGTTTTTCTCCTGGCAATCAATACTATTTAGAGACTGGATCCAAGCTGAAAGCCAGTTTCCTATGTGGGTGCCATTATAGTCCTGATGTGATACTGTTGAACGTTCTTAGCCAAAGCAGCATGGGCATTTACTGTTTCAGCATTTTAACACATTCTACTATGAGCTACTATTTCACCATTGTTGTTTCATAAAATATTTTAACAACTATGGTATTATTACTATCATTTAATAGTTAAAGAAAGTATAATGTAGAGAGGCTTTGTCACATATCTAATAAAGTTACAAAACCACCCTGTACAGGATGCTGATATAGAGATAAGTAAAAAGCTTTTTTGGGCCTCTTTTTTCTTCTTCCAGCTGGATATTGATATCAGGGCTTCTGTGGAGGCCTGAAGATATGAGAGTCTGCACCAGCTTGGCCCATGAATGACCATATGGAACAACCTCTTACCTCCATATCCTGCACCCACTGGTCTAGAACTGTCCTGGTTATTATGTGAGTGAGAAATAAATATCTTTTATATGAGTCATTTTTATAATTTGAGCTTATTTAATACAATAGTTAGCTCTCCCTGACTTCCTCTAATGATTACAGTTTGTTTCTTTTAAGATTTTATTTATTTATTTGAGAGAGAGTGAAAGAGAGAGAGCATGAGCAGGGGGAGGGGGAGAGGGAGAGGGAGTCACAGACTCCCTGCCGAGCAGGGAGCGAGACTCAGCTAGATCTCCAGACTCCGGGATCATGACCTGAGCTGAAGGCAGAGGCTTAACCAACTGAGCCACCCAGGCGCCCCCAGTTATCTAATTTTTTGAGTTAGATTTAAAACACACCTTTTCACAGGTTAAAGACTTAAAAACAGTTTCTCTACTCTATGATCTCTGTCTTTGAAATACCAAAGAATGAATTTATCAACATGACAATCATTTTATTTTATACATGTCTGGGGATGAAAATTCAGGAACCGCAGGAGACAATAATGGCTCTCTCCTGTTATTCCGAGATTAAATGTCAAAAACAGAAATTAGTTCCTCATTGTTATTTCAACAGAATTTTATTATTAATCTCTCAAGTAAGACAATCTAAAACATCCCCCCAAATTTTTAAAAGAACATTCCTTATGAAGAGCTATCTAAAAATCTTGTTATATATAACATAAATAATTTTTAAATTTTTAAAATTTAATATTTTATTAAATTAAAATATTAAAGTTCACTTGAAATATTTAAGTTCACTTATATATTTATATCTACAAACTTATAGATTTACTTTTAATTATTTTCTTATTTTTTCTATACCTAGTTTTCTCTCTTAGCTATTAAAACTTTTATATGATATTTCTAAAGTATAATTCTTTTTATGTGATTAAGTATCCAGCATATTCTGGCACACAAAACCATGTGAAACTAACATTTATAGCTATTAATTATTGCACATCTATGCTCCAGGAACTATTCCAATTTGTATTAATCATCGATTTAATTTCATTTAACCTTCATAAAAACTTCTGTGGTAAGAACTATGATTATTTCCATTTCACGAATGAAGAAACAAATTTAGGAGAGATAAATAACTCATTCACTCTTGTACAGTGTCAGAGCCATCCTGTGAGATACCCTGACATTTTGAAAACCAACAAAACTTTATTATGACATTACCTGGACTCATACACACTAAGGAATAATTGTATTTTAATCACAAATAACTACATATAAAATATTTATTATATTGTATAATTATTCTATGTATTGGCTATATTACATACTAATACCAGTTATCTCTTCCCACCTAAAAATATTTCACAAACTTTAGTTGCAACATTCACTATTTTCCCCTTCTAATCTGATCCATTTGGATCTAGTATACATGAGACATTCAAATTCACTATCATATTGAGCCTTATTGAGAATGCCATGAGAAAGAATGTACAGCTAGTTCAATCTCTTCCAAATTTGCTTTGCAATGTATTACTGCCTGTATATGTGGTTACATTTATACTAAATCACTTAAAAAGCACATTATCCTTTAACTTCATGCTGTGCACACTACCATATGGTGCTTGTGTAGAATATATTATACTGTGAAGTGACTACCAGTAAAGACTGGAAGTTATTGCTTCCAACACATTTTTTTTTTTTTTCTGGAGTTCACAGGGTGTCCTATGGATCATCCGTTATCACTTCTGACCCAAAGTAGGAGGTCAACATAGGCTTAAATGATCCTCCTATCACAACGTTCATGCTATTTCTTTTCAGAAAAATATCTCACTCATCACAAAGAGCCAGACAGTGAAAACTCAACAGAGAGAGAAAATTACATGAGTTCCATCCCATTATCTAGTAAAACAGACAACCCGCTTTTGAACAGATAATTATAGACAAGTAGAGACTTTCATAAATAAGCGTATAATGGTACAATATCTAACGTTTATGCTTTAATCAAGGACATATTTAAATCCACATCTCTCTGTCACACAAAATTGTAAACTTCTTAAGAGCACAGCCCCTGTCTTAGTCTTACAAATGTCTGGAATCAAGTAAAATCACACCATAAATGTTTTCTTAAAGAAATATTCCTGAACTTTTCTGCAGTTAGTGATGACATAAACAAACAAAATTCAGAGGCAACAAATATATGCCATAGATAAATAAACAAATCAATCTTAATCCAACAAACACATACCTCAGTTGGAGGTCACAGTTGGTCTGGACAAAGATTTGTCCCTTAGCCACACTGCTAAGGCTCAAAGTATGAGAAGGAACTAGATAGACACAAAACTCCCTTTATGTTCTTTGTATTGGGCAGCATAACCATGTCTATCAAAACTTATATAGTTCTCATTTCTGACTGTGATTTTAGTTATACTATGAACTCTTTTTTGTTGACTTCATAAAGCCTCAATTCAAGAGTCACTTCAGAAATTTGTATCCATAGCAGCTTAAATTTATGGAACCATCACATTATTATAAAAAGTCAGCAACCCAAGCCACAAATGACACAAAATTTATTAAATGTTGCAAAGATATTACAAAATATGTGATGTCTTTAAAATAAAAAAATCTTGGGACACCAGGGTGGCTCAGTTGGTTAAGCATCTGACTTTTGATTTTGGCTCAGGTCATGATCTCAGGGTTGTGAGATCAAGCCCCTCATGGGACTCTGTGCTGGGCATGGAGTCTGCTTGAGATTCTCTTTCCTTCACCCTCTGCCCGTCCCCTCTTCCCCCCACTCCTGCTCGTGTACGTGTGCACATTCTCTCTCTAAAAAGAAACAAATAAATATTCATAAATATTTAATAACTCATTATTAAAATAAACATATTTAATTGAGCATTTCCTGTGTGCCAGTCACTGTACACATTGCCTCACTTGCATGATCACATTCATCCCTTCAGCAAACCTATGAGTTAAGTATTAATATCACCCAATTAGGCAACTGGAAGAGCTGGGGCTAGGATTGAGGCCCAGGGCTGCCTGATTTCAAAGCCTAGTCTTTAATCAACAGGATATCAGATAAAATATTAGGATTATGTTTTTGAAAAAAATCCTGATTTACAAGGAATTCACTTATCTTTGAAGAACATGCATAACCACAAAGTTATTAGATAAAACACACACACATATACACACACACACATATTTACATATAACACGCTCACAAACCCTACAACATCAGCAACAAAATTCTCTAGGCAGAGAAAGCCAATTGATTTCATCCATGATAAGGAAAAAAACAACAAAAAAATTCCTATTGATGAATAATCTTGTAGAAAGCTGCTGGTTGTCTTTTTATTTTAATAACCCTTTCAACCATTAAATTCAGTACTATCATGAAAAAAAAATCACTCTGAATTCAAAATGCTAATGATTCCAGGCAATGCTGTCAGGAATTAGAAATCATTGTCTTGTACACAACCTAATGTTGACATGATCTTCCTCCTTTGTCATACAGATGTACTTCCTCAGCCTATGTATCACAGTATAATGAAGACATTCAAGAATTATTGCATTAGATGATATATCAGTCAGTTATTGCCACAGTAATGCTGCATAACAAACCACTCCAAAATGCAGCGGCTTTCAATAACAAGCATTTAAGTCTCTTCATCATAGATCTGTAGATTGACTGCAGTTTGGATGATCTAGGCGGATTTGGTCATTCATACTACCTTAGGCTGTGGGTTGGCAGGGCTTGGTTCCAAGCTGTAGGTTGGGTTCACATCTCCATATGTGAGTGTTTTAGAGTCCAGACCAAAGGGACTGGGGCTACCTGGGTGGTGTATAGTTCTCATTGCTATAAGCGGGTGCAGAAGCGAAGCCAAACAATGCAAGGACAATTAAGTTCTCTACTTGTGGTATATCTGCTAATATTCCACCAGCCAAAGCAAGTCACATAACTAAGCCCAGCACTAATGTGGGAGAAAAGCATATTTGAGACAGAGAGCTAAGTAGTGAATATTCACTAAGAGTAAATATTGATGAACAAGAATATAGACCTAGAATAAGCACAATGTGATGCTGGCAGCTCTAAAATAACACCTGAAAAAAGAATGGATAACTTTACTATTTTTCATTCTTAAAAATTAATAAAACAACAAATAAATGAAATACAACATTTATTCCAATTTGGCATGGTAGAAATTTTGTTATGGGGTCCTAACTACTGTTGTCTGTTTGCCTTTAGTTGTTAAAGAGATTAAGACAATTGTAAACTACACAACTGATGGGTAGAGAGGGATTAATGATGCTCAGTCAAGTGAAACCACTAACGCTATCTGAAAGTTGTAGAGGTATCATAAAGTGACATCAAGAAATAAAACAGGCTGGGGCGCCTGGGTGGCTCAGTCGTTAAGCGTCTGCCTTCGGCTCAGGTCATGATCCCAGGGTCCTGGGATCGAGCCCCGCATCAGGCTCCCTGCTCAGTGGGAGGCCTGCTTCTCCCTCTCCCACTCTCCCTGCTTGTGTTCTTCTCTCGCTGTCTCTCTGTCAAATAAATAAATAAAATCTTTAAAAAAAAAAAAAGAAAAAAAGAAATAAAACAGGCTGGAAAAAAATTGAGTAATTTCTCACTCATTCCTAGAAATTTCTTTAAATTGACATCCTGATTCTACTCTTTTGAAGTAATAAAGGTATATGGATGTACTTTTTTGTCATATTGGAATAACATCTGCTTCTAGAAGTAAATTGAACGTATGGAACTGGAAAATCAATGCAAAGTTAACAGACAGGATACATCTAGAGACACACTCTAAGCGGTCAAAGCAGTTCTAGGTCTTGGAAACTGGAGGGGAGGGGAGGGGAGGGGGTAGTACAGGAAATACATAAAAACCAATCATATTTTGAAAGCTTAGGTAATTCTTAAAGTTCTTCATGAGCACTACGTTTATGATCTAAGGATGTTGTCTGAGTGACAGCGATTAGGAATGAGACAAAGACTACAGACCACAGAGGAAGAATCATCTATCCCAAGAAGTATAATAGATGAGAATCAAGAAAATTTCTTTATATTTGGGGAAAAAAAAGATTTTTAACCAGGCATCTAGCAACAAACTAAAATCTTAGACTTGAATTGTGTGCATAATTTTCCTTGGAGAATGAGGGCCATATGCGGCTTTCATTAGATAGTCGAGTGGATTTTTGAAATAAACAAAAGGAACTACTACATTAGAAAAGATAACTCTTTTATTTAGAAAGGGGATTGGTTCACAAAAATGTAACAGAAGGAGAATCAGACACAATCAGAAGTGGCCAAGTTTTTAAACACTATTTCCTAGGTTTATCACATTGTTATATACTTCACATAGAAAGCCAACTATGATAGAAGTTAAATTTACACAGTGTTTTCTTATTGATTGCCTGGGGCTGTTTTTATTCATAAAATTACAATCAGAGGCTGCAAACAATTATAAGGTTATAAGCCACAGACTGAGAACTTTAGGGGGAATATAAAACAGAAGCTTATGAATTTTCAGGAAACAATTATCCTGTTTTCACAGAAGTCTTTAATTTCAGTGAAATAAGACAATGATAAAAAAATTAAATGAGAAAGGAGACTCGTTTCTAAATTAAATGTTTCATGTCTCATGTGGCATCAGCTGCTCTTTAGACCACATTTACATTACTATAATGATCTCTACTTTTAAAGGTTTATTACCTTAATCAAAATATTCATTAGAGGGAAAAATGTTCATTCAAAGTTAAATCTTGTATGTGCTTTTTACATATTTAGGTCCAACATGAATTAAAATTCCCTTCATTTATACCAATAAATATTTTTAGTACAAAGAAATTTGAACTGTGCTTGGCACATATAAAATGTCCTTGATTTTAGTTATTATTTTGAGCACTTTGGAACTTTTTTCTTAATTTACAAATATGTACTCTTAAATATATGAAGAGTGAAAAATTGAGTATGATAATGATCATGGTGTTATTTTACCTCTCCTAAAACACACATTTAATTAAAAGAAATCTTGTTAAACTATTTTTATATAGTTTATAGGACAAAGAGAAATGTCTAGATATAAGTCAGACTTCTTTGAAAAGTTAGACTTCATTTGTATCGGTTTTGAAGATTGTTATTCTTTGACAATTCAGAAATCCAATTGTCTTTTCCTGATTTTAAATGCACTGAAGCCAGAGTTAGTTAGGGGGACCTACTCTAATTAAGGTCATTTCTTCACTTATTCTTAATGCTGTGTTATCTGAGACTCTATTACAAACATCTAAGAATCTTTCAAAATGAAAATTCTTTGAGCTTTTAGAGAATCATATTCCTAATATATTTATAGAGCTTCATATAAACTGACTTAGGATTTAGGAGAGTGTGGCAAAGACATAAGGAGTCACAAAATATTCTATGAGTATCCCTTTCCTTAACAGAGCACGTTTTGATTCGGTTTGGGCATATAACAAGTGATGGGCAATGAGTCAAGAATATTTAACCCAGAAGCCACATAGCCTCACAAAATGGTAAGGTCTCCAGAACCTCTGAGGATTATTTGGGGTAGAATCCCTCACTGGGCTGTGTTGGCCATGTGACAGCAAGAGCAATAAATTTCTCATGTGATATGCTACTGAGATTTGGGGACTAATTGTGTAACTAGTACTGAAACCAGATACAGAAATAAAGTAATAAACTAACAAAATTTCTCAACAACATTGCATGCCTTAGCAACTGGGCCACAGGCTGTGAATAAATTGCTTTTGGGTTCTGAAAAGTTACTGAGCTATGTGATCCAATTGCAAATTATCTGGTCCAAGTTGTCTGTAATAACTTTGAAGGTAGAATGTTCATTTCTTGGGGAAGACGCTGGAAACAGAACCTTCGTAGTATGTAAAAGCTGTTACTGATAACACTTTTCAAGGTATTATAAGAAACAACTGGATAATCAATAAGCCTAAATGAAAGGGAATAGATCAGAAATTTGGGACCCTGCAAAGCTGGGTCAAAGGAAACATCACTTAAAATGAGCCAGGAAGCCCGGACGGGGAGCTCTGATGCACACACCACTCCTGTGGTCTGCATAACCAGCAGGAAGAATGAAGATAAGAATTACTTTAACAAGCAAAGACACTTTTCACATAGGAATTTCATCTTCTGCTTTTAAGAAGGAAGATCCCTCCCTGTCCTGCTACAATGCATTAAGCACCTACTTGCAGCCGATGAAAAACCACAACAATCTCAAACTACTGTTCTCCAATGAGTGTGTGTTTAAAACAACCCTCCTCAATTGCCTCCTAAAATGTAATGAAGGCTGACCTTCCCTTTGTGTCTTCAGACTTGCCTATGGTTTACCTGTTTGCTTGTCCTGAATTGCAGATCTCCTGCTATTCCGAAATAGACTCATTTTTCTAGGGAAGTAATTAGCTGTTTTATTTTTAAGGTTGACAGTTTTAAAATTCTTTAGTGGACAAAGGCCCAATAATACTTTACGTTGATTAAAATATTTTAAGCTAAAGGTCAGTGTTAAAGCTGTGGCACACAATTAAAAAAAAAAACCCAAACTCTCAACTGATTAAAGTGCCTCTGGGTAAAATCAGATTATGCCTTCTTACCTAAATCTGAGAGCTGTGGGATAGCTTCAGTAAGATCTGAAATAACTAAGAAATAAATATTTGAGAACTTCTAGGAAAGCACTCTGGATGTGGTTACTGGCAATTGGACGCATCTAAAATCAAATGAATCGGAAGTCTACTGAGTTTCTGAGCCATTTGTTTTGCAAAGAAATCAAGAAGCAGGTCAAAAAAGACTGTGACTATCTTTAACCTCTTGTGGCCTAACTCAGGGCTGAGAATTCCAACACCAATTTTCTATGTGATCAAGCAGTATACTAAAATACTAAGACTCACCTAGCAGATGGAGGCAGGGGCCCTGAAGAATAATGGGCATAGGACTTCATCTCAAACAGTAAAATCAGGGACTAATTCCAATTTTCTGCCACTCCAGGGTAAGGGTTTTTCCTCAATGTCTTGTCAGTAGAATTTCATTGTTTTTACAGATCAGCAACTAACATACAACACATTATCCCCCTTTCTAGTTGAGTATGGTACTTACTCAGTTTTCCCATCTCGTTTCCACCATTGCATATTGTGTGTCTCTCTGTGTGAGAGTATGTGTATATTTCAATGGGGAGGGATATTTGTCTTTTTAAAAATTCGTAGTACTGTAAATCAAGAGGACCAATACCTAAACATAATGGAGGTACTACAACATGCTACTCAGAGATCTTAAACTTTGAGCTAGGTGTGGGGGCTGGCTACTTCTTTGGCATATCTTCTTCGGGGAGGTAGTAGGAGCTTTCCATGTGTGGGAGAATAGGAGTAAATGGGTATTTAGTATATAAAAGGGTAGACTATGGTAGAAATAGAAAAGCTTATCAAATTTCCTTTGGGTAAGCCTCTAGCTTACCATGAGGGTAGGTGGGGCCAAGAGCTTGTCAGTGTAAAACTTTTAGAGACTAAGACTCCAAAATACCTAATGTAAAAGAAAATATATTCTCTGATTTATTCTCCTGAATTACTGCTTCATTATTCATAGACAATCTGTTGTGTTTTGGAATACAAAAGTAAAGGGGGAAGGTATTTTTCCTATACCATGCTCTCTTTCTGCAATTATGCTAGTCACTCTTTTATGTCAGGCGAAGAAGACGGGTCTCCAGGTAAGTGTGCCTCAATTGGATATGACACCTGCGTGGGAATTAAGGAAGTCAGGCAATGTTTTCTTATTTTTAGTTATGGGATTCAATTTTCTGTAGTTTCCTAGTTTTTATAAAGCAATCCCACATTTCAAGTAGTTTAGTGTGCTGCCTATGTTTGAATAAACCGACAGATCAATCTTGAGCATGAAATACAATAGAAAAGCCAAACCAAATTATCTTTCATTCTATATCAGAAGAATCTCTAGTAAATATTTAGCATCCCCAGGTCAAAGTTTTTATTGTATGGAATATATTAGGTCTAGAGGTATAAATCATTTTATAATTATATCAAATATACATACACACATGCATATAAATTAGAAATATATACCATTTGGGAAATTTTATAATTGGCACATTTTAGATTATGGCAATTCTGTATGCAAAGTAGAGAAGATAGCATCATCTCTATGTTTTTAAAAGAGAAAGTTGAGGTCCAGAGATTTTAAGTGACTTTCTAAAATTAAAAAGCTAGTAAATGACAAAGCCATCATTAAATCTGCATATTATGACAACTAATTTAGGTGTTTCTATTATATCACTGTATGTTACAGTGTGGTCAGGGAAGAAAGATATTTAGATGAATTTTGAGAAAAAAATTGGAATCAGAACTAAGTGTTTAAAATACCCTATAAGTTAACTAATATTTTTGGAAAATACAGAACTTTCCTGTGATTCAGTGTCTAAACAAACAAGTTCATAAAGCTCTTTCACAGCTCTGGAAACTGATGGAGATAAAGTCTCTATCTTTGGTGCAGGAGATGAAAAACAGAAAAAAAAAGGCCTACCTTTTATATTGTTAGATATTCAAGGAAAGATCAGGATATAAAGATAAATGGAAAAGAGATCTTAAAAAAAGTACCAATGAAATTTTTCTGATGCGTCAAACAAACCAACAGCTATTTAATGCATGTAATGCATTGAGCACTTTGGAAACACAGAGCACTTTTCCTTTTCAAGTAATCTATATAATCTCTATAAGGGACAGAAATGTTACTCTAGTTCCACAGATAGCAAGAAAAACGAATGCAAAGAAGATAAACTACTCCCTTTAATGTCAGGTGGAGTTCCTAGCACATTCATTTTTGGTTGGAGTCAAAGCCCTAATTCCTATGCCTAATCTCAGTTCATGCTGCCACGTGGAAGTACAGTTGGCTATAAAACAGCTCCATCTACATCACTCCTCATTTTTTCTGGAAACCTACAGAGGAATATTTGTTATCATGGCATATGCTTATGAATAATTGCTTTCAAGTATTATACATTGCTAGACCCAATTTTTATGTTAAGTTAGAACTGCCTCCAGGGAAATGTTATACTATTAGTTGCCAGGGTGTAAATGCAATTCAAAATCAGATGCTCCAATCAAAAGTACAGCCACATGTAGAAGGTGATAGTGTACCTACTTGTGGTAGATATTCATAGCCAGCATTAGGGAGAGGCCAGAAGAATTTAGAGATATCAGCTTAACATTATTGGTCTACTTACCTTCTGATTTTGTTATATAAACAAAAAATACATTTAAGACTATGAGGTTGGGTTTTTTGTTACTTGCTGTGGAAAACAACCTTAACTTACATATTTTCCAAATTATGTCTCATAAGGTTATAAGATAGCTGATTTAGGGACTTCACAAGCAAAGAAGAATTTCCTGCCTAATACTGAAGATTTAAACTGATGTGACGTAGACTTGTGTACTGTTACTATTATTATTATTATTATTATTAATTTTACATTGTGTCCCATACTTGATTACATTCAAAAAAAAAAACAAAACAGGAAAGTTTAACTATTAAAATATTTAAAATCTATGCTGTAGAAAACCACCCCAAAGGTCCTCAACCAACAGTCTGTGAATATCTGGAATTCCACAAGCGTATTCTTAGATTTTACTCTATCATTTCCTAATGTTAGATAATTTTTATAGTAATTTAAAATGTATCACATTCTGAATCATTTAAATGACTTCTTTATAATGGACTACATTTCAGAGACTGTGTTTGCTTTTTTTTTTTTAATAACCAGTGATGCTTAAAAATGATATCATGAGACTTTTGATGTGTTAGCAAACATGTCAAAATGGCATGTTTCTGCTGTTCAGCTCACATTCAATTTACTTTAACTTCTTACAGAGAAAAACTTCTTACCTGAATATATTTCTTAATTAATTAATTTTTAAAAGATTTTATTTATTTGAGAGAGAGAAAGAGAGAGAACACAAGCATGAGCAGGGGGAGGGGCAGCAAACTCCCCACTGAGCAGGGAGCCTGACATGGGGCTCAATTCCAGGACCCTGAGATCATGACCTGAGTTGAAGTCAGATACTTAAATGACTGAGCCACCCAGGCACCCGATATTTCTTAATTTAAAGGACAATTTCATGAAATAGGTGACACAGCTCATGTTATATGGCCGTGAGGAACTGCCAAAAATTTGTGTGTGACATCTTTCAGATTGCTTAGATACTATATTGGTAGCTACTAACTTTGCCCCAATTTATTAGTAGTAGAGATAACAGAGATAATGGTACACGTTCACCAATCCCATTGATAATTTGCAATTAGTTCTGGTCCTATAACTGAGTTCAATGGATTGTGGACAGAAGAGATGCTTGCAATTTCCAAGCCCAACCCACCAAAATGCCTTTTTCCATTCTCTCTTTAGTCTCTTCCACTGGTCTTCCATTGTTGACATCGGATGACTTTAAAGCATAAAATGGTGGTGCCACCAGATTTGAGTGGCTTGAATCCTCAAGTCACCACTTGGGCCACAGCTACCCAGGAGCTGCCCCACCAGGAATATATGGGCAGTGAATTGTACGAATGAGGAATAAACTTTTTGTACATGAATCCACTGAGAATGGAGGTTGATTTTCACAGTGACTAATTGTATCAGATATCTATTGTTGAATGCAAAGTTACCCCAAGTTAGTTGTTCAAAACAGCAAATGTTTATCATCTCCTAGGTCAGTAATCTTGAAGTGGTTTAGTGAGGTAGTTCTGGCTCAGAGTCTCTCATGAGGTTGGAATTGAAAAGTCACCTAGGGATGCAATCATCAGAAGCTTGCCTGGGGGTAGAAGAATTCACTTCCAAGCTCACTTATGTGGCTGTTGGCTGGAGGCCTCATTTCTCACCAAATGAGTCTCAACATAGGGCTGCTCCCAACATGAAAGCTGGGTTCTCCCAGAGCAAATGATGAGAGGAAGAAAGACAAAGAAAGAGAGGGAAAACAGGCACTTGTGATAGAAGCCATGGTCTTTGTAATATTTTACTCTGAAGTGACATATTGTAACTTCTGCTTTACCCTACTGAGCACACAGTCCAATCCTGGTATAATGTCGTTGAATACCACACACGGGTACAAATTCCAGGAGGCAGGGATAATTGTGGGCCATTTTGGGGGCTGGACACCTCATTGATTTAAATACACAGACTGATACATTAAAAAAAAAAAATAAAGCCTAAAATTATCATGGAACAGAGTAGTTCAGCTGATTTTCTATTTTCCTCTCACAAATTTTGTGATGTTTTGTCACCATTTTCTCATTTGTTAGTGAAATTAATATCCCGAAGTTTAATTTAATTTTATTTTTTTAATTTAATTTAATTTTATTATGTTAGTCCCATACATCATTAGTTTTTGATGTAGTGATCCATGATTCCTTGTTTTCATATAACACCCAGTGCTCCATGCAGTATGTGCCCTCCTTAATACCCATCACCGGGCTAACCCATCCCCCCCAGTTAATAAAATTATGAATGAAAGGGGAGGGATCACAACTAACACCAAGGAAATAGAAACAATTATTAGAAATTATTATCAACAACTATATGCCAATAAATTAGGCAACCTGGAAGATATGGATGCCTTCCTGGAAACCTATAAACTGCCAAGACTGAAACAGGAAGAAACTGACAACCTGAATAGGCCAATAACCAGTAATGAGATTGAAGCGGTGATCAAAAACCTCCCAAAAACAGGAGTCCAGGGCCTGATGGATTCCCTGGAGAATTCTACCAAACATTCAAAGAAGAAATAATACCTATTCTACTGAAGCTGTTTCAAAAAATAGAAATAGAAGGAAAGCTTCCAGACTCATTCTATGAGGCCAGCATTACCTTAATCCCCAAACCAGGCAAAGACCCCATCATAAAGGAGAATTTCAGACCGATATCCCTGATGAATATGGTTTCCAAAATTCTCAACAAAATCCTAGCTAATAGGATCCAACAATACATTAAAAGGATCATCCACCACGACCAAGTGGGATTTATCCCCGGGATGCAAGGGTGGTTCAACATTCGCAAATCAATCAATGTGATAGAACACATTAATAAGAGGAGGGAGAAGAACCATATGGTCCTCTCAATTGATGCAGAAAAAGCATTTGACAAAATACAGTATCCTTTCCTGATTAAAACTCTTCAGAGTATAGGGATAGAGGGAACATTTCTTAAGTTCATAAAATCCATCTATGAAAAACCCACAGTGAATATCATCTGAAGTTTAATTTTAAAGAAGCTTGAAAACGTGATATGGCTTTTAAGGCAGTTTACAAAACTTGATCAGAACTGCAAAACTGACTCAATTGACATTTATTGAGTGTCTACTACATATGTACCTTGAGTATTTCTATAAACGATTTGGCATGAAAATGAGCTCATCTCATTATCATCTACTTTCAAACCTTTGCTCTTATACAGAACATGTGAAAAACAATTTCACTGAAAACCTTTTTTTAGGTGGGGAAATTCAGTCACGATTATCATTACCCAAGGGCAAATAAATGACTCATTTGGAGTTTATTTTGAAGGCCAAACCAGATTCCAACTGCATACTAATGTGGTAATTGCATTACCAGCTTCCTCTGATATATATAAACTACTCCAACTCTGCATTAGTGGTTTATGACATCAAGAACACCAGCTGATTTAATCATGTTTTTTCCCTTTAGTAAAGAGTCATATATCATTCTCCATAATAAGAGCATATCCCATAGTGCCTATATAAATCTTCACCAATTCCTTACTACATCAAATTCCTGTGGTTCTAATGTAACTCCTTCATCATCAGATACACATTCATGTTTGCTGACTAAACATATTCATATTCATATATTAAAGATGAATAATTAAATTCACAAAAAAATTAAAACAGGCTTTCCTTCAATTTTAGGATGGCACAGTTCATTTACTCAGGAATTATTTTGTGAATTTACACAATCTGTGACCTTTCAAACCCCAGGATCACTTCAAATGTGGCTTGCATTGCCTAAAATAAAAAGCCACTCTTTTATTTATTCAGTTTCATAATAAATGGGTTGGCTGCTGTGCTGTTATATTACAATAAAGATATTTTATTTCCTATAGACTTTGTTAGTGTAAGGGGTAGGAGGGAAAATCAATGTGTCACAACATCATAAAGCAACCCAGAAAATAAAGTAAGATATAAAAGAGCCAATAAAAAAAACCAAACAATACAATTAACTGATGATGTTTGAGCTTCCATACATATAAAAGTAAACTCAAACATAAGATACATTTGTGTTTTTGTTGTTGTTTAAAATCATTTTAGGGGGCCAGACAAGTAAAGTTAAATTTCTAACAACTTCTGATTAGGAAATTATTTCACTAAATAACTCTGCAGACAATAAGAGATGGCTTTTCCAGACTTGAAGGCAGTCAGCTAATTAGTAAGTCACATTTCCTATATAACACCAATTTCCCAAACTAAATCTCCCTGTAATACCCAGTGGTATTGTGTCACTCACCTCATCTAATGATCTATAATATTTTAAGAAATATTTTTAAGAGCAGTAACCAAGATTATGTGCCTGTTTTATTTCCTAAATTTATATCTATTTAGGTATTAAATTTAAAAAAATTACATACTGGAGTTCTGGAGATTGGCTACACAACAATGTCAACATACCTAACATCACTGACGTGTACACTTAAAATTGGTTAAGATTGTACATTTTATATTGTGTATATTTTATTTTAATTTAATTTTTTTAAGATTTTATTTATTTATTTGACAGAGAGAGAGACAGCCAGAGAGGGAACACAAGCAGGGAGAGTGGGAGAGGGAGAAGCAGGCTTCCCGCGGAGCAAGGAGCCCAATGTGGGGCTCGATCCCAGGACCCTGGGATCATGACCTGAGCCGAAGGCAGACGCTTAACGACTGAGCCACCCAGGCGCCCCTATTGTGTATATTTTAACAATTAAAAAATAAAATTATGTTTTAAAGGAGTAAGGTAATAAAATAAGCTTCGTGTTATATATAAGTTCTTTAATGTTAAAAAGTAAAATGATAGTCATACTTAAAATATAAAATTAATTGTATGGGATTACAGAATCACTATATTGTACCCCAGACACTAATATAAAACTGTATGCTAATGATACTGGAATTAAAATACATTTTTAAAAATATATACAATTAATGAATTAAGAAAATTTTTATTTTAATTTTGAAAGTTACTGCATTTTGTGTTTGGTGCATAAAAATTTATTCTTGTGAGTATTCTAGAATAATTAGCTTAATATGTGAAAGTAGAAAAATTTGAAAATTTTTGTCTCCCCACATTTCTGAGCCTTGGGGTCTTGTACAAAATATCAAGTCTAAGTCTTGATTTCTACCTTTTTACAGGATTGATGTGTGGGTTCGTCAAAATAATCTGGCACAGTGTTTGGTACATAATAGATGTTCAATAAATGTGAGCTTCCTTCTTTCCAGGTAAAAATCAGACATGTCTATCCTGAATTAATAAACAGTGGGTGGTGATGGCTGCAAGTCAAGTGCTGAATTTCAAAAATCTATAGATAAATTTTTAAAAGAGCCTCAGGGATGCCTGGGTGGCTCAGTCAGTTAAGGGTCCTGCTGTTGGTTTTGGTTCACATCATGGTCTCAGGGCGTAAGATGGAGCCCGATACAGGGCTCTGCACTCAGAGGGGAGTCTGCTTTTTTTTCTCTGTCTCTCTCTTCCTCTGCCTCTGCCCCCCTCACACAAGTGCTTGCGCTAGCTCTCTCTCTCTCTCACTCTCTCTGTAAAATAAATGAATAAATCTTTAAAAAAAATAAATAAAAGGCCTCAGTCAATGATTGCAGCCTTTTAAGACTCTAAGCAGAGGACCCAGCTAATACTGGCTCTTTACCCCAGAAACTGTGAAATAAATATTTTTTGAAGACACACACACATATATATATATATATTCATCAATACCCATCTCTAAAAAATTTATTAATCATTGTTTTAACTTTTAAATAACAACATTGGAAAATGTGTATGGAAATATGGAACACACCCTCAGATGATATTTTTTTACTTTGTATTTTATAATAACTTTTCCTCATTGAAATATTCTCATTAGTGGTATATGATCTGAGAAGTTCCTCAGTTTTGATATTCAAAAAGATCAGAGCCATTCAAATTCAGAATTGCATCCCTTACAATTGTAAGCTCATTAGAGTAACATCAAATACCAATTCATATGTAATACTAGATGAAATAGGATAGAGATTAATAATGCATAAAATCCAAATATTGTTTGATGTCAGTAGCATGCAAGTATGTCTGGAAAAAGAAATTAGACTTTTGATGATCAAGCCTAATAATTATTTCTATTTATTTTAAGTTCTTTGAGGCATATATTGATAATGGAAACCCTATAAAATCTATTACTACACTTTGTGTAACTGTTGACCATTGTGGTTAGTAGTAGCATCAATAATACCTACTTGTTAAATGGTGTATCTCATTTGGGATTTAAACTGCCAGTTAGCTACATCAAACGTTGGCTTAGTCTTCAACTGAAAGTATTACTTTTTGAAAAGAATCACTAAGAATTTTAGCTGATAATCACATATATTAAGTAAGGGTACTTATGTTACTTTCAAATATTGTTTTCTTTCCAATTAGGGACACCAGGATTCAAAAATTTCTTCTCTTAATAAAATATTTTAGAACTGAAAATACTCAACACACTTTTAAATTAAAAATGCCTGATAATATTAGGGAACAGAATATAGTGCATAGTAGCTAGTTTATGATGCTTGCTTTTAGAAATGCAATGTTTGGTCCTTGAAGATTTTCATTGATAAAGATAAACTCCTGGATTACAGAAATTTTCAGTGTGGAACTTTTTTTTTTTTTTTAAAGATTTTATTTATTTATTTGAGAGAGAGAGAGCGCGCAAGCACAAGTGGGGTGGGAGGCAGAGGGAGAAGCAGACTCCCTGCTGAGCAGGGAGCCTGATGCAGGGCTCGATCCTGGGACTCCGGGATCATGACCTGAGCCAAAGGCAGCTGTCCAACTGACTGAGCCACCCAGGTGCCCCTTCAGTGTGGACCTTAAATAAAATGATTCCCTCATAGAGCTGAGACAACCAAGTAGGGACTGTGAACAAGGGGACAGTAACAGTCAGCAGGCCACCCAAATAGTTTCCATCATGTCATCTAGCCCACGGTTTCCACTAACGCAATACAGAGAAAGATTTCCTCACCTACTAATGCCATCAATTTAATTTAAAAAAGATTACTATTTGCCTCAAATATTTTATGGTTTCAGGTTAAACAACATGGGTATAATCTGTTAAAATGAAAAGAAAAGCAGAGGGAAGGCAAATATATGTGTGTTTACACAGACGTGTGTGTAGAAGTACTTTTACTTTGAATATGCAATGTAGATATTTTTATGCATTGTATATGTATAAATCACACACATATAAATATATTATAAAATATTGCTAGTTGCGTACACACTCATATTTGTATATATTTTTAAATTTTGCTTATATGCTAATTTTGGTTAGGAGTCATTCCAATCCCAAACATAGGTCTTTTTCATTCCCTACATATTCATACTATGCCGATATGCTATATCTGTATCTGTATAGATATAAGTATATGTATAGGTATATAAATAACAGACTAAATGTACTATCATTTCTGTTACAGATAGAAAATTCATAGAGAAGACAAATGACAGCACTCACATGGGTTCAGAATACACAGTTTTTGTTCTAATGGAATACATTTCCACTATTCACACATAACAATATTTTATGGTAGATGTTCAAATTCATGGTTCAATAAAAATAAGGATGCCAAGAAACATTCTCAAGGTGGTATTTTACCTAAATCCCCAATTGCTGTGACAAAAGGAAGAAAAAAACCTGGCTACAATTACATATTAGCAGCAAGAAGTAGAATTTCCTAACCTGCCTTCCTATATATTTTCCAGTTTCAGTGGTCCATTTAAAAACGTTTAGCAAAATAATATATTGGTAAATTATTGTTCATAGAATGAAGACTTGATTCTATATTCTACATAGTAATCTTGAAGAAAACAATCACCTTCTTAGGCTACTTGCTGCTTGTAAATTATAGGGTAGTGTAACTATTATACAGAATTTGGCTAAACATTCAATTCCATTTTCTCTTAATTGAAGCTAATTCTATGTAGAACAAAATGCAGTGTGTTTTAATGATGGATATGGTTACTTTAGACTCTTAATAAAGTCAAATATAATCATTCAGCCCACAAAGTCAATGGACCTTGAGTCTGAATCATCAAATAAAGCAAGTATTAATTCTATGTTTTGTTGTGTAGACATAATTCAAAAGTGAATTCATTATACAATGATTGATCTTCTTCCCCAATATAAAGTTCAATATCTTACAAAGAGTTATTCAAATAGATTCTTAAAAAATCAAAACAGTGAAGTACTGATACATGAAATGACAGTAATGCCCATGAAAGAAATGCTACATTTGCACATTGTAGACATTAATATAAGTTTGTGGCATTGTTGCCACAGAATCTGTCACATGCCTGAATAATTTTGCATCTTCATGAATTTTTTATCACTTAGTTCGGCTCACTACATTGCCATGATTTTTGAATAAATGTTGTTTTCAATGTGGACCATAACATTAATCATTGGTCTACTGTCATTCACTTGGTTTTCCTGCTCACACCCTAAATTGGAGTATTGATCTTATGAAGTTCATATTGGATAATATGATAAGTAATCATAACAATGAAAATTAAAAGGCTAATTTGAAACACAAGTATACAACAATGATAAAGTGCTAATGACTAGAATAGGGCCTACAAACTGTAGAATCAAATTATATGCATTTCAGATGACCCTGAAAGATCTTGAAAACTTCATAAATTTTGCTGTAATGGACATTAATGATAAAGATTTAAACACACAAGTCAGGGTCGCCTGAGTGGCTCAGTCATTAAGCGTCTGCCTTCGGCTCAGGTCATGATCCTAGGGTCCTGGGATCGAGCCTCACATTGGGCTCCCCGCTCAGCGGGGAACCTGCTTCTCCCTCTCCCACTCCCCCTGCTTCTGTTCCCTCTCTCGCTGTCTCTCTCTCTGTCAAATAAATAAATAAAATCTTTAAAAAAATTAAAAAAAATAAATACACAAGTCAAAAGATTGAATTGTCTAAAGTGATTTTCAAAAAAAATAATGACACATATCTGATGATTCTGTAACTAATTACTGGGAGGAAATAGTGAGAAATACAAGCTGGGATGCTTACACATATGTACAGACACAAAACTATTTAATATTTGGATCTCTTCTTATAAGCTCTTGAAAAGAGAACAAACTTTTTTTTTAATTTAAAGAGTAAGAAAAATAAAGAAATACTGTTAAAAATTATTTATATTTACTGTAGCAATAACTTACGATGTAAAATTGGGTAGGCACCACACTATATAACAAACTGAGCTTAGTAAACTCAGAGTAGTGGACTGGTGGTCAGAAAATAAAGATCCCCAGCTCTGCATTGGCATTAATTAGTTGTAAGAATTTGGACTTCTAACTTTTCCTCCTGCCTCAGTTTCTTCATCTATCAAACTTTCTAAAGTTCCTGAGCTGCGAATTAAAAAAGAAATTCAGTTTTATGGTTAGGACTTTAGAAATAGGAAATGGGTATCTGACACTTTACTCAATTTTCTTCTTTTCTCTCTTGAGGACAGTATTTTTTGTGTTGCTAATGAACTAAAGTCCTCAGCTCCCAGGTTAAACGAGAAAGTGAGTATGATTTAGGTTTGTACATACCAAGATCATCTGTATACATGTTTTATTTAAATTCTCCAGTTAGTATGCATATACATTTTCTTACAATTTATCCCTTACAATATGTTTCTGACTTAATCTTTTAGTTCTTTAAAAATACATATTCTTATTAAAGAACTCATACCAATTAGCCTTCATTTAAGCTTTGCATTTTTAAAAGATTTTTAAAAATTTATTTATTTATTCATTTATTTATTTACTGAGAGAAAGAGAGTGAGCACGCATGCACACACTTGTGTGTGGGTGGGGAGAGAGGGGCAAAGGGAGAGGGAGAGAGAGAATCTCAGACCGTGCTGAGCACAGAGCTCCAAGCGGGGCTCAATCTCACAACCCCAAGATCATGACCTGAGCTGAAATCAAGAGTTGGTCATTTAACCTACTGAGCCACCTATGTACCCCAAGCTCTGCGTTTTTTTTTTTATGATTTCCTTTATTAAGAAAGAGAATTAAAGTGTTTGGAGATCAGTAAGATTAGATTTAGTTGTTAAGGCACAACAACTTAAAATCCAATAACATAAATTTGGAAAATATATGTGAAAGTTCCTTGAAAATTAATAAATATAACTTCTTAGTTGTAGACCCAGTACAATCAATATCTTTGGGAGGGGGCTTTTTCCATTAATGTTATACTAAAAATTATGAAGCAACATCTTGACTTGTTAGTAATTCTAGAAAAGTCTGCACCTTAAAGCTCAATTTTTGAATAAGCACGGAGAAAGAAAACTTCGTGATTATCAATAAAATCAATAAAGTGAAAAGAGGAATGAGCAGTTTGGGGTATTCTGAATGTGAAGGTGTTCTGGGACTGTCAAAATGGCACAGTGGCCATCTTAAGACCAACCCAATCAGTTGACCAAACTTTATAAAATCCAGCTGCATGAGGTGGGGGTTGTCTTAAAACACAAGGCTTAGGTATTTTCCATCCTAATTCGAAGAAAAAACTGTGTAGCCACAAGTAGGCAAGATAACATGGAGCTGCCTATAGCTGTTGACCATAGTGTTGTTTACCTTGCAAGAGCTTCACTTACTTGCATCACTTCAATGCAAGGGAAGGAAATATATATGTATGTGTGTGTGTGTGTGTGTGTGTGTATATATATATATATATACAGAGATTCCATTTGGATGATGAAATGTCAAAATTCAGTTGTCAGGAATGGCCTAGCATCTAAAAAAGCTTCTTATTAAATGGGGTTTCTGGGGCACACCTGGTCTAATGAAGCACACATCAAGCCTGACAAGAAGCCTTTCCAAACCATTTTGGTTTGCTCTAAAAATGTCTTTTAGTTCTTTTTAAAAATTTGCCAAAACCTAAATCCAACACCGTTTTCCTAGTAATTACACGTTGAAGGATGTAATCAGTGCAGCCTTCTGAAACTGAGAGACCAGTCGCCCTGCTTTGGGCATTTTTCCACAGTTGCTTTTGTTAACGTACTAATGAGCCATTGTCACAACCGAGCCAGCCTGGCATTAGCACTTATAATAAATTTACTGCAAGAACACTGCTGTTTGTAATTAGCTCTTCATTACACAATCAGGCTGATTTAGAGAAACTCTCATATGATTTGCTCAGCAAATGAAGCAATATAATTACACCTCACTTCAAATCAACAAATTAGACTGCTGTTTGCAATTGGCTATATTATGTACTATTAGTGCCCGGGCAATTGCAGGCCTGTTGCTTCCTTTAACACTTAAGTAAAGTAAGTCTAATTAAAGCACTGAATATTTCTGTAGATGCAAGAATAGATACAGCATGGTCACAGTTTTTATAATTAAAGAGGGGACCCAAGATTTATGTTCAGAATATTTTATACTCAACTCAAGCCTTGGCCATTTAAGGCTCTTGTGAGAGAAATCAGAAACTAAAAACATAACAGGATGGAATGAAACATTTTCTAAACCGAATTATTTCCTAGCAAGGGCACATGAAAATTGAGTAAGATTCAAATTAGGTTAAAGCAGAGTCATGAGTTATCCATTCAGCTGTGCATTTCTCAGTACTAGATATTTAGTATCCATCAGCTAGTGTAATGGCTTGTGTCAGTTCCTTTTCCTCATTGGGTCTTTGACTCTGGAGCAATCTACCCACCGGCTGTAGTAATCATTGGGAGAGGAAATTGGTAGGAGTTTTAGAGATGGGTTGCCAGATTTAGCAAATAAAAATTCAAGACATCAGTTAAAATCAAATATCCCGCATTTTATCTGGCAATCTTGTTTTAGAATATTTGAAATACATTCCTCTGTGTTAAACTGAGAAACTGAAAATCCAAAAAATAATTTCCCCAAAAATAATGGATTAAGAAAATAACTGTCAATGATTCCATGAGTTTGGGTTAGGATCGTGCCTCTCCATTAACAGTGTACACTTCTTTAATTGAAAGTCTATGTCACTTCATTTCTAAATTCCAAATTGTTGACATTTGGGAAGATTACCAGTCACAATTGATGAATGAATCAATAAAGAAGAGAAGATTCAGTGATTATACTTTTTTTATAGTAGACTGATATTGTCTTCAATGGTAGAGTAATACTCCTCTTCAAAGGCCCATTGCTTTATAATTCTAGTGTAGATTTCTCTATCAAGGCATGCAGCTTTTTAAGAGTGGTGTGTGTGTGTGTGTGTGTGTGTGTGTATGTATGTGTGTATCCTTCAATTAATGTTTTTTGACCTATTAAGGGATACTGTATATTGTGCACATTCATGATATGCGGTTCTGTTATAGTTTCATGAAATTCAGCTGTTTTAAGACAATTTTTGTCTAAAGTTAGGAAAAGACTTCTATATCCTTGCCAAATCCTAAATTGTTTTATTTTAAAATTTTGTTTGGTGAAGTAGTTCTTGAAAGATTTAGAACTCCTTAAATGTATTCAGTGAGTTCCATTCATGGTCCATATGATCAAGTTGACTTGTGTCTCCCTCATCTATTACATGGACTGTTCCTCATTCTCAAATTGGGCAACTATAAGACTGGCAGCTTATACAGCCCGCTGCTAAAGCTTCACAATCCGGGCGCATGTTTAGCTGAGACAGAAGGACCCCATTCTACTGTTTTCTGATGCCCTTTGCTTGAGGCCACAAGGAAGTTTGAAAGTCCATTCAGATCAAGAGCCCATGCCTGGGCTGTGCTGGCTCTGAGATGTGTTAGTGATCAGACCCTGTGAAATGAGCAGTACTATGTCCATGAACAACTTGCCAGATTTTAGTTTTATAATTTTTATTTTGAAAAGTATTGCATTATCACACTCCTTTTCACTATTTATTTATTTACTTATTTATTTAAAGATTGTATTTATTTATTTATTTGAGAGGGAGAGAGAGACAGTGAGAGAGCACACAGACAGGGGGAGCAGCAGAGGGAGAGGGGGAAGCAGGCTTCCCGCTGAGCAGGGAGCCTGATGCTGGGCTGGATCCCAGGACCCTGGGATCATGACCTGAGCCGAAGGCAGACACTTAACCGACTGAGCCATCCAGGAGCCCCGTTTTCAGAAATTATTTAAAGATATTGACATGAAGATACTTTACATCATCCTAGAAAGTTACTTTAAAAAAACAAGTGTCCAAGTTTAAATGTTAGAAAATTAGGCTACAATTTGAAATGTAAAGACCTGACATATTTTCTAAGAACTGCTGATCTGAGGTCATTCATTTTTCTACATAGTAAAAATAATGTACTTTAAATGTGTTCCTCTTCTTTCCCCTCGATTTCTACATTTCAGAAGAGTATCAACATCGATTATTAGTCAACATCTTTAAATAACTTTTAAAATGGAATGAATCAATGCAAAACTCTTCAAAATAAAAATTATAAAAGTAAAGTCTAGTAAGTTGTTCATTTGAACATTAGCATATCAAATCAAATGACAGGGTTCAGTGTTAGTGAATGTTTTCCTTTTGCTTTGTGGAAGATTTTGTGTTCATTTGCATTCTTACAGTGTTATGGGGAAGTGATATTTTTTTTCCATAAGGTTAGTCAAGAAATGTTTTTATAACAATTAAAAAAGAACTGTCTTGTTGAAATCCTTCTTATCTCTGGTGCCATGTTATTCTCCAATGCAATAGTAGTGATTTATTGAAGAAACCTGGTAACATTTAGGAAAATGAAATATTTCTCTCTAAAAATTATATTCTTTATTTTCCAACAGTGGCAGTTAACTGCTTTGGATATTAAATTATGCTTTAAGTGTATTTCAATAGTGGAAATGATGTTACTGAAAGGTAGCTGTGCCAGTGACCTCATTGAGAGATTTCCCATATTATCTTTTTAAAGGACAGGTTTATAGGACGCCAGGGTGGCTCAGTTGGTTAAGCGACTGCCTACGGCTCAGGTCATGATCCTGGAGTCCCGGGATAGAGTCCTGCATTGGGCTCCCTGCTTGGCGGGGAGTCTGCTTCTGCCTCTGACCCTCCCCCCTCTCATGTGCTCTCTCTCTCTCTCTCTTTCTCAAATAAATGAATAAATAAAATCTTTAAAAAAAAATGACAGGTTTATAAATCATTCTGTAGAGAGCACTGAGTCTACCAGTTGAACACAGATTCAATTTCAAGAATATAAGGGAAAATCATTTTAGTAATCACAGGGACAACATCACAGTGTTAAGCATATTGCACTAAGCCACACAAACAGCAACAGCATAGAATAAAGCCTGCAGCTACCCAAATAGAAGAGAGAAAAAAAAATGTTATCCTCCCTACGTACCCATAGACTGCAGTGAAATGGCACATTGTATGAAAAAAATTCATGTGAAATAGAAGTATCATAGAAAGCATTATTGTTAAACTACTTAAGTATAGTGAACAGAGAGATTGATGTTGGAAAATTGGGGGAGGGGGTTCTGTGTCTGTTAATAAGAACCAGTCTCTCGTCCCTTTTTTTTTCGTCGTCTCTTTCTCTCTTTTCCCCAGATGCCAGAGAAGGTGTACTGCTAATACTAAATGGCTTAAAAAGATTCTTCAATGGATTTTGCCTTCACAAGAAAATAAAAATTTCGACTGCATATTACCTCCATTTCTGTGGGTCTATTTCTAAAGTTTATGTGTCATATCCACAGTATAATTTAATTCAGACATAAGTGTAATGAGACAACTTGCAAGAAGCATAGTTTCTGTGTCAAAGTGAATTAAAAGAGTATGTGTATACTTAAATAAGCAGGCCATAAATTCATAGAAAGACAATGAAAGATAAAATTGACCTGAAAGTTATTTTCAAAAAGGGCAAAAAGCATAAAAGAAAAATAAACTATTTTCTCTAGTTTAAAACACTTGTAGTGGATGGGAATTTTACATATCGAGAAATGTGCTTTGGAAGATTAAAGCAGAGTGTGGTTTGGCCTATAGAAATGGCCATAGCACAGGCACCTGGGTGGCTGAATTGGTTAAGCGCCTGCCTTTGGCTCAGATTGTGATCTCCAGGTCCTGGGATTGAGACCTGTGTCAGGGCTCCCTGCTCAGCTGTGTCTGCCTTTCCCTCTGCCCCCCCTCCTGCTTGTGTGGGATCTCTTTCTCTCTCTCATAAAAAAATAAAATCTTAAAAAAAAAAAAAGGAAATGGTTGTAGCAAAGCCAACACCTTGATTAGATTCTGAATGCCATATGGAATATTGAACTTAGCTTTATTTTCCCCTCTTTGGGAATGAAAATTAAGTTAATAGACAATATAATTCACTAATTGTAGATTTCAAGAAGTAAAATTATATAGAAGCCAAAATTAAGAAAAGGATAAAGCTCTATATGATTTTCACACAGTTCTGTGTGTTAGTGTGCGTGTTTCAAATGCGATTCATTGTTCATGTGACAGAAAAAACACAAATAAAAGAATATGGGAGTTAACATAGAATACAGAAATTAAAACTTGAACTTGGCAAAAAGACAAGAAAATTACCCTGAATAGAGTCACCTGTATGTCCATCTCTAACACAACAAAATATTGGATTTGCTTTCTTTCTATTTTCTCCATTTCTGCTAGACAGTTTGGTCCCCGATTCTCATTCATCATTCATAGTGAAATGTTTGCATTTACATTTCACTTCACAAAAAGAATAGCTCTCCCGGGCAATGTGTGTCTGTTCCTCTTAGTAAAGGGAAACTCATGGTCAAGGATGTGATAGTCATGTGGATATGTCTAATATACATGCTCGTTAAAGACCTGACTGACTTCATAAGGCCACTCCTTCAGAAGCACACATCGTCAGAATCTCTCCGGCTGGTTTCCCTTGGATCTTTCTTCTCCAGCCTTCCTTCCAACAGTAACCCCCTCTTGGCCTTCAGTCTCCTCATCACTGAGCCTTTGTTTATGCTGCTCCTCTGTTTGGAGCCTGCCACTCAGGTTGGACCTAAATGTGACAAAGCCTCTGAGAAGGTGTCATGAGTTGTAGGTGTCCCACAGTCTTCCACTTCTCAACTCTTCTGGAATTCCTGTGGCAGTTATAGTCTAACATCATGTATTTTTAAAATATGTCATCATTCGGTTTTGCTCACTTGCAAGACCACGTGTATCTTGCCCATATCAATCTTTTGTCCCAGATGTATCATTATATAATGCTGGGGATTCATCATTTTATCAATGTATGTTTTGATGGTTTCGTAGTTAGATCTTTGTCCATATTGATAAAATTGGGGTGGCAAATCAATTTTGTAAACTTAAAATTGACTGGAATTCATTCTCCTGACAGGTTAACAATAATCTTGCAATGTAAATATTGTGTAAGTGCCAAAGAAACTTTAGCTGAACATTGGCTTTACCTAGCCCTTACTAATTATAACAATACTCACAAAAAGCACCAAAATATATATATTTGTTAAACTCAAAGGACACAAATAAATCACATAGGTGATAAGTGAGAACTGAAAATTCTAATTAGCACGATTGATATTTTTTTCTAGTTTTAAAAGAGCACACATCCTAGGACTTTTAAAATCCTGTTGTGATACTGTTTAATCCTTACGATTTTTCAGAAAAAGTGAATGGCTAAATCTTCCAATTGGTTTATTCTTATAAAGCTGACAACAAATGGTATAGGCTTAAGTGAGAGAAGCAAGATCTTTAAATACCTATATGTAGATAAAAAGAAAACTTTCTTGGTCAAATTGAATAAAATTATCATTATAAATAGATTAGGATGAGAAAAAAAAATTTTAAAGCAAGTGGGATAATATTAGTCTTCATTTAAGTGTTATGTTTTGATTTCTCAATTCCCATCTAGGATATTTTACTTATAGATGAGAAAAAGTCAGTGATTTAGCCCAATAGTTTTACTTTTCCACAAAGTAAATAAAATAGGAAAATAAAATCATATGACTATAGAAAAGACTTACACCTAGGGTTTCTTCCATGTGATGTAGAAATAGACCAGAAATAATATTTAACAATACCTTAAGAAAAATATATTTATTAAAATTAGATTTTTAGAATATAGTATGATGGTCTATAAATGATTTCTTGGGTCTCTGAGTTGCTAATATGAATACATACTACTTAGTGACTCCTGGAAATTTATAAAATTAAGGGAAGAAAATAACGTTCCTGAGAATGAAATCACATTAACGAAGATTCAGCTTGAACTAAAAGCACACCTCATGCAAATCAAAGTGTTCCTTGTTTACTCTGTGTGCACTTATTTTCTCCACAAAATTGTAAAGATTAATACAGAAATTTTCAGAAAATAGAGGCTAGCCAGAAATAAAAATCCACATAATCCCTTGGCCAGAGTAAACACTATTAGCATTTTATAATATATACTTGTAGTTTTATATATATATGTACATACATACACACATATACATATAACATAACATGTATGTCAATATATAATTATATATAATAATATATAAATATATAAAATAGCATAATATATATCAAGAATATATAATATAATATAAAATATATAAAATAACATATAATATAAATACATATACATATACATGTACATATTCATGTAAACTTACACATGCATAGATATTTTATTCATAAAATTGAGTTAGTTTATGATGACATAAATAATTTTTCTATACTAACTCCACATGCAAAACAATATCTGTTTCACATGCTCTGCTACTCAGTAGTCAGAGAGACCATATGTTCATGTCATTAAAAAAGTGTGGTAACAAAATATATATTTTTACAATTTATATTTATTTTTCAAGAAAAAGCATTATGAGCCAATTTAAAAATTGGATTTTCTTAGGCTAACTTTAGTATTACTTATTTTGAATATATATGAAGGTGGAACACTGTAATATTTCCAAATATTAGAGTTTCTAAATAGCTCAACTCAGTTTGTCCATAATAATAAAAAAAAAAGTTGGCAATGACAGGACAATGGTATAAGAATCTCAAAAACGTATTTATGAAACCAAGCCCATAAATACAAATTAACACAACTATATTTCTATGCCATTGAACATACTTCTACAAAGTTATTTGTAGGGATTGAGTACATTTGTTGAATTGATGTACCATGTTTTATTGAACCAATCCCTTGTTGTCGGGTGTTCAGTTTGTTTCCAGTTGTCACTATTATAGAAAATACCAATATACTTTCTTATGATTTACTTTATCACAGTAAAGAATACAGAATCTTTTCCTTAGTACAGTCAATTTCTTTCTTTCATCTCAACACATAACTCAAGTAATAAACAGATTGCTAAAGGCTAATCTCATTTTGAAAAGGACAGTGCCAGCCTCGAATGGATCAAATCTAATAACGCTTCCCCCACATTGGATGAGGATTCTCTGAACGGAATGTGAAAAAGGATAGCACTCAATTCATCATCTGTCATTTCTTTCATAAATGCCATTTAAATATTTATTCATTTTATTGATAAAAGATCAGTACCCTTGATATCTTGGTATTTTGACAACTCATTTTAACACTAGTCAGTCAGGATCAGTTCTTAAGTTGACATTGACTAATTATTTTTAATAAGCATTAGCTCCTTTTGCTCTTGTTCTATTATCATAATTTAAGAATATTTAATTGCTTTTATAAATTTCCCTCCACAAAAATTGGAATTCTAATACCTAGAAGCTGTTTTTCATGTGGAATTATTTTGTCATATTAGGACTATGTGGTGAAGAAATTTACAAAGTATATGCTGCTTTAGAAAAAGAATAGGAAAAATAACTAGCTAATGGCTGGCATGAAGTTAGAGGAAATGATAGAGTTAAGAAAAATAAAGAACCCACAAAGAACAGACAATCTAAAAGTAAAGTGAAAGAAAGCCTATACTATACCAACTATAATCTTATTTGGGAAAGGAAAAGGTAGAATAAGAAATACTTATATTTAGAACATACATTTATAATAAGAAATACATTTAAACACGTTTTTATTCCAGCTACAAAGAGAGAGTCCATGTGAGGTGAATCAATTAAATTGTTATATAATTACTCAGAAGTTCCTTGAACTTGTAAGAAATTGGCATGTGGTTCCCAGTGTTTCAAAGATTATGCACCTTCACATTACAACTGCAGGACAAAATACTACTCTCTAAATAATGCTCAAATTCCAGCAATGCTTCTCTTATCTTAACCCTATCATGGATCTCAAGGAGATGGACTAATTTCTATTGTAGCTAAGGTGAACTTTAATGTGAAAAAAATAATAGTAATACATGAAAAGGAGTTCATACGTTCATATATGCTATGGTCTGAAAGTTTGTGTCTTCCCAAAATTCATATGTTGACAACTTTAATGCCCAATGTGATGGTTTGTGGAGGTGAAGCTCTGGGAGGTGATTAGGTCATGAGAGCATTACCCTCATGAAGGGGATTAGTACCCTGATAAATGAGGCCTCGGAAGCCTTTATCCCTTCTGCCATGTGAGGATACAACGGAGAAGTCCGCTACCTGGAAGAGGGCCCTCAGGTTGCCATGCTGGTACCTGATCTTGGACCTCCAGCATCCAGAACTGTGAGAAAAAATAAATTTCTGTTGTTTATAAACTACCCTGTTTATGGTGTTTTTGTTAGAGCAGCCTAATATAGGACAATATATAAATATGAAGACTTCTAAAGAGTTTATGTTAACTATCATAAACCCATTAAATATGATAGGTTTTAATGATCACACACACATCTATAGAATCTCTTTCACATGGACATACAGATACAAAAAGACATTTATGTATCCTGCCATTATACATTAATTTCATCTCAAGTTTGCATCTTTGTGATTACCAAAGTTTTCTGACTTCATTAGGAATTTCATAATAGATATCATGGTAGAAAAAATCCACAATAAATATTTGATGTTGAAAGATCAACTATATTATTATTTTACAATTAGTAAAGAATATTTCTAAATTTGAAATGATGGATCTTTTTGTTACTAAATCCGGAAGTAAGTAGACAAAATGAACTGAACCATGTATTTAACCACTGCATTAAATAAAATGCTCAAGTTTAAAATTTTTTTTTAATTGGAACACAGTGATAATTACATAAAAATAAAATGGCATTCATGCACTTTTATGAATACTTTCTATTTTTTCCTTTGAGCGATGGCAATATATTCCTACTGAAAATCTCACATTTCCTAGAAGTTGGGACTACAGTTTTGTTGAAACAGAGCTATGATTGTTGTCCAAGTTATCATAAATATAATTATTCAAGGGAGTGGTTTTACTGGCAATTGGTTTTAATAAAAGAGAAAATACATCACTAGATTTGGCCACAGAATGGGAACCGTATGCCATTTTCAGAAAACCCTCATCTGGTTTGTAGTTGCATAAAAGCTATTGGAAGCTATAGCTATGTTCCAAGTTGTTGGTCAAGAAAAAAATTATAAACTCAGAAATAGTAAATCAAGACAAATAAGATATAGAGGCTGGGGACTAGATAAAAGAAAAGAGTAATTGTAGTTACACAGGCTGTAGACTGGAAGAAAGCAGATCTCCAGGCAATATGAAGTAAATAACAAAGGAAGACTCTTGGTAACTTAGTCTGAATGAAGAAGGATCCAGGTCAGGGAGGAAGAGGAAACTGCACAAAGTATTTGGTAGTTAACACAAAGAAAATACACATATTCAAGATACACAATTTTTGGCTTTTGGGGCAGGAGTCTTTTCTGAGGTTGGTAATATGTGGGGATGCCTGAGTGTTTCCTGCAAACTTTTAGGATGGTGGGAGGAACACTAGGACAATTTTCATCACTTCTTGTTCTGAAAAGGTTGATCTAGCCTCTGTGGTTGGTTGACCTAGGCATGAGATTAGAAGATAAAGCAGTTAACTCTTAATATTTATAGACTCATTTTCACATCAGGGAGGCAGCTGCAGTTTGTATATTAACAATTAATGATTTAGGCTAATTTGCAGGAGAATTATGTTGATGATGAAATCTTAAAAAAAAAAAACCCTTTGCCCATTTCATAGGAAATTTTTCTATTTATCCCTCTTTATTTTTTTTTATTATGTTCAGTTAACCAGCATACAGTACATCATTAGTTTTTGATGTAATGTTCAATAATCCATTAGTTGCATATAACACCCAATGCTCATCACACGTGCCCTCCTTAATACCCATCACCTGATTATCCCTCTTTAAATCTATATTTCACCTCTGATGTCAATAATTATCTTGGGCAGTTGGGAGCACAAAGATTATTCTTTTTCTTTATTATTTATCACCAATATTAAGGCATCTTGCTTATCCCTCTATAGGAAACAAAATATACATGATCATCGCTGTTTTCAAAGGTCTGATACCTCAGAATATATTTTACTTTAGGAAAAAAGTCTAAAATTGTTAAATTCCCCTAATGCTGGTAACTCAAAAGACTCATATATTCAAGAGAAAATCATTGCCTATTGCCAACGCAACGGTAAGATAGGAATTAACTAAAACTTAACATTCTAACAATGAAAAATATAATATTAATTTACATCTAAAAAATTCTAATTAAAACTAAAAACAAAAATATACAAAAAATAAATGTTATAACCTTTTCTGCTTATCCTTATTAAATAAGATAAAATTATATTTTTTCAGTCGTTGCACATATTATTTATAAATCTTCATGAAAACAAAACTACTGGCAATTCCTTTAAGAGCTAAAATGCAACTAAAATTTATTACTGTTGTATTAAACCTTAAATTATGGAATCATATAGATATGAGTGCAACTATTGACCATGGGATGTTGGTGATAGCCTCTTGGGACATAATTTGATTGTCAATTGATTCATAAATATAGAATGCTTCCAGAGTTAGTGAAAGCATGTCGATATGATTTTCCTTGGGGAATATTCTAATGTTAAGATACTTTATAGTATCAATAATTCCAATAATATAGATTTAAATCATTTAAAATTGGGAAGAAACTTCTGTTTATCCTAATAACCTTCTTAAAAATTAAAAGAAGACATTTTAAACATATTTAAGTGTACCTTAAAATATAAATGATATCAATGGCTATAATTTTGGTGTGGCAGGTACTATATAAGCATCCCAAACAAACCAAATGAACCCTGCCAAAATTATTTCATATATAAGGACTCTGTATTAGTAACACCATAAAGGTGTTTGTCAGAAAGGCTTTCATTAGCATGTTTAGAAGGGAACTTATCAGGTTCAACCTTTTTTCTTTCCTAAGTGATAAAAGGAGAAAATAGTTTGCAGGCCTACTGTGAACTTACATATACATTGCCTTTAAAAGAAAATAGAATCACATGTCTTCATGTCACATTATCTTATGTGAATAAAAATAGTAATTTTCATAGTTATAATTCATTTTCATTAAAATGTTTGAAAGTCATTTTCAACAAAAAGAAAAATATGGAAAATGAAAGTCTAATGTCAACTAATTATAGGACTAATATAAAATAGTGGCAAAGTGAAACTCACCAAAATTCAGAAATTCTTATAGACTTCTAAATTCAGATTACCTGTATACAGATTTTTTTTTTATCATATTAACCATGAACACCAAACATCTTCATCTCTTTAATCTGACACAATTTTTCACTGAACTTTTATGTGTAGTTTCTTTGGTAAACAGGCTTCATAATAAAAATTTAGAATAATGTATACCTACTTATCACATTTTTTATGCCTACAGTGTGGGCAACTGAATTAAAATTATGGTGGAAATTGAATGTAAAGATAATATAAAATTCCCCTAACTTTTTGAGTTCTCAATGGAGGCCTGAATAAATTATCATTAATAAATAACTTGAATAATTAAGGATATCCTAGGAGTGAAAATCCCAGGAGTGAAAATCCAGTATCTTATGAAAGTAGTTAAATAAAGCCAACCAGTCAGGCACTCATGATATTTAATTGAGTATAACAGGATGACTGATGGGACTATCACAGAGAAATTTTGTAGATTATGTATATAATATATTATATATATATCATCTTATACCCCCAAAATATTTTGTATGCAATATAAATATTTTTGCATATTATGCATATTATAAATTTTCAAGATAAAGATGGGATTTTTTAAAAAAGACATCATTCCATGTATTTTTAATGAACAATGATGTTCCCTGAAAACGAAACTGATGTTACTAATCTGTTACGCAGAGTTGTTGGAGTCTCTCTATTTTGCAAATTTGGCCTGACAATAACTATGTGTGGGTTCCAGGGATGGAAATCAGAAAGTAGAAGAGGTGGCAGTTTTGACAACTTGGGATAGATATGTGGAAGAAGGGTAATGTTGCCCAGTTCTTATAAGTGCTTATCTTGTTCTTACCTTTCTCCAGTTCTTTCTGCCAAGAGCTAGGCACTTCCAGTTGGCAAGCAAATTTATATCAGTTCCTTTGAGACTTTGTTGGATAAGATTCTTGAAATCATTTCATAGACCATCTACCTAGTAATAGGCAATGTGCACTATCTGATGACTAAGTATAAAGTCTTTCTTACTTGTCCATGTGGTTGGCAATACAGAGTTAACAAATGAGGGGTAGTTTGAGGGGAAGATATAGTTCCACTGTATGCCAGTAGCCCCTTATTTGTCCATAGCAATACTGACATCAAGTTTATTAAAATAATTTGAAGAATATGATTGTTCCTATACACCCAGTCTATAAGTTAGTTTTTGTAACATTGTAATATGTTAATGGGTTTATAAATTTTAAATAATATTGACTTGTTTTAAGACAACTAACCACTCTTTTGCACCATTTTCCTATTAGAGTCTTTTACCTTACTGTTTGAATTTTATCTTTTCATTATGACTTGCTTAAGAATACCAACATTTCTGTTTTATATGCCCTGTGTGTAATCAAAATTCCAAGGATCCTCAGTGTAAAACTTTTGTGCATTTCCCATTTCTCTGTGTTAATTTAATATTGCTAATTAACCTTTCTATTTTATGCCTCTAATTTAAACAAAGTATATATTTTAAGTCATTTTTAGTTATATTTATTCTTTTCCCTAAATAATACCATTTTTGTTCTGGTAACTAAATTCCAAAGAGTCTGTAATTGCTCTATTTCACAGATAATCTCTGAAAACCTGAAAATATGTTAAAAGTATCCTTTGGAAACAGAGATACTACAGAGTTGAAAAAATAAATTAAATTTTCAAGATATTAGATTGTCTCCCCCCAAAATATTTCACGTTATTTTCTTTTTGTTAAAATATACAACCTTTATTTTGCTAAAGCAAATTTAACTAATAAGGAAAAAATAAAATCAAAGCAGCAAAAATGCTTCTATCAGCAGTTTCCAGCACTCAACCACAATACATATATTAGAAAATATATCATTAGTTACTTCCAAGCAATCCATCATACAATGTGAATCTGTCACTAAATTAAATTCAAATGATTAAATGGAAACATAGGAAACTATAATAGCCAGTGGACTGAATTTGGATTTCAGCATTAACTTATGCTATATATGTCTATTCATTTTATTTTGATTACTACATAAACAGAATTATTATTAGTTTTCTACTAATTGTATTTCCTATTTAATTTCTAACCTTTTAATAAATATGTATAGTCTTCATTTTTGTAATTGATCTTGGACAAATCTGCCTATTAATTTGTCTTTAAAAAGGAAGTAATTATTTTTGTGATAATACATCATTACAAACTTTTTTACTATCTTAATTATTTCTAGTCTTATTTTAATTATATCTTTCTTTTCTCTTTTTTCTTTGTTGTTATTTTTAAAACATTTTGATTTGGACACAGCTAATTAATTTATCCTGTTGAGAAAGTTTTAAACATTTTGTCCTATTAATTTTTATTATTAATAGTTTCAGGAGATACTCAAATAATTATTAAAATGTCAATAATTTAGGCACAAATATCTTATTCCATATTACCCTAAAGGATTTCACTTGAATGCAAAGTAAAATGTAGGTCATGGATCTTGAAATTGTGTCTAATATAATCATACATTTCTGAATTTTGAATTTGGAGGATGATTAAAAGCAGTCCTCAAGCCATTAGGGATTAGGATAACCCAGAAAAGAAGTTTCATAAGGAAAAATATATACATATGTTACACAATTTTTCTCGTTGCTTATTTTTGAATGGCTAATAATAGAGATAATGATTTCTTTTTTTGTGTGGTGTGCCACTCAAGTATGGTTCAATTGAATTTTTCCCCTAAAGCAGGTAGCTAACACCAAGTTTAGTGTTTGAAAAGTTAATCAGATGTTCTATATGAGATATAAGTGATTTCCTCATAGATTATTTTAGTCAACAATAAGGGTCTTATTACTAGGACAAAAGCACCTCTTCTAATAAGCTGAATATGAATCTCAGAAAGTACTTAAATGGGGATTGTATAAACTAATATAGCCAATTGCAGCTCAGGCTGAAGCAGATAAAATGCTAATACCAAATCTCAGTAAAATAAACTTGATTCTATTTGACAGGATTACCTTTTGAATATGTAATGCCTTTTGCATGTTGAAGTAAATACTTCACAGAGATTACTCTCATTTAATATTTTCCATACAACTTACCTAACAAATGCTTTTATTCTTTCACAAAATTCTTCCTATAGTATATAGATAGGTATAAATATATATATAACTTACACCTCTAACTTATAAAAGGCACCAAAACAGAGCTCTAGCAACTTTGAATTGAAAAAGAAAACAAAAAAAAAGAATTGATTCAAATATCCAAGGCACATTTTGTTCTGTTATTTCAAATTGACTACAGTGTAGTCTTTCTAAAAGAAATGAGCAAATAGCAACAACAGCTAATGAACATAATATTTCATCTAAATAAAGTTCTTCCAGTGTGCTCAATTATCTGAGAATCAAGTGGCTGAAACCGTGAGCTCTGGAGCAAATAAAACTGAGATTTTTAATACTACCTTATGATAGTAATGTAGAAGGATCTCTTCATTTCTTCAATAACATTAACAGAATAACACTCAGTTGTTGGAAGCAGGAGAAGAGAAAGTACATTAAAATGGTGGCTATTGTGGTTTGACTTAACATGTAACTGAATAACTACACTGCGTGATAGAAGGTGAAAGAGGTCCATTTGTATGGAGAGTATGGAGAGAAAATGTGTTTGGAAGGAAAGGGCAGATGTCTATGCTACAGATAAAGTTTGAAAAACAAATAGAACATGGGGGAAATGTTGGAGTATGAAGAAACAGTGAGAGCAAAGGAATGGAGGCAAGAGGGTAAGAGAAAGATGCAGTAATGGGAAGAGCATTTAGTTTACATGAATGGGATGCAAACTTAGCCATGGAGGGTGCAGAGGGAAAGACAAGATCTTGGAATATTTTGAAAGTAGTTGAAGAAATAATGACCAAGATGTCCCAAATTTGATGAGAAACATCAAACCTACACATACAAAAAGCTTAAATAACTCTAAATAAGAAAAACTCAGAGATCCACACCTGGACACAACATAGTCATATTATTAAAAGATAAAGACAGAATCTTGAACACAGCAAGAGAAAACTGACTCATTGGGTATAAGGTGTCTTCAGTTAGGTTAACAGCGACTTCTTATCAGAAATCATGGAATTCAGAAGGTAGAAGGATGTCATATTCAAAATGCTGAAAGAAAAAGTCAACCAGGAAGTTTGTAACCAGCAAATCTATTTTTCAAAAATGAAGAAGGAATTAAGATCATCCCACATTAAAATTTACTATAAAAATATAGTAACTAATATAGTGTATTATGCATAAGGATAAATAAATAGACTAATGAGATAGGATTGAGAGTCCAGAAATATGCATTTTCATTTGTGGGTATCTGATTTCATATATGGATGCCTAAATAATTCAATGGGGAAAGAATAGTCTTTTCAATAAATTTTGCTGGGGCAACTGGTTATCCACATACAAAGAATGAATTTGGACCCCTACCTTACACAGTATGCAACAATTAACACAAAATGAATCAAAACCTAAATGTAAAAGCTAAAATTATAAAACTTTTAGAAGAGGGAACACAGGAGTAATTTCCCATAACCTTCTGTTAGGCAATGTTTTTTAAGATATGACACCAGCACAAGAGACAAAAAAAGAAAAAAAAGAAAAGAAATTGGACTCCACCAAAATTAGAAACTTCTGCATTTCAAAGGACACATCAAAAGAGTGAAAAGGCAACCTATGCATGGCACAATATACTTATAAATTATACATTTAATATGACACTTGTATCCAGAATCTATTAAGATGCTTTACATCTTAACAATGAAAAGATCAAATTAAAAAATGGTATAGGATTTGAGTATATATTTCTCCAAAGATAGATAAAAGGCCAATAAGCACATGAAAGGATATTCATCATTATTCACTAGTGAAATGCAAATCAAAACCTCAATTAGATACTATTTCATACTCGACAGAATGACTAAATATCTAAAAAAGACAGATTATAGCAAGTGTAGGTAAAGCTGTGGAGAAATAAGAATCCTCATAAATTACCAATAGATTATAAAAATGATGCAGCCATTTTGCAAATCAGTTTAGCAGTTCCTCAGAATGTGACACATATATTTGGCCGAGCAATTTGACTCCTAAGTATACACTCAAGAGTAATAAAAACTAAGTCCTTGGTAAAGCTTGAACATGAATGTTAATAGTTGCATTACAGATAGTAGCCAAAAAGTAAAAACAATCCAGACTGCCCATCAACTGATGAATCAATAAACATGATGTGATTTAGTCATACAGCAGAGTATCTTTTTTTTTTTACAAAAGAATATTAACTCATAAAAGGGAATGAAGTATTTATACATGCTACAACATGGATGAAACTCAAACCATTATGAGAAAGGAAAAAATCTCATTATCTCGTCATGAAAACTACATATTATATAATTCTGTTTATAAAAAATGTCCAGAATAGACAAATACAAAGAGACAGAGGGTATATTAGGGGTTACCAGGAGCTGGGGGAGGGAGAAGTAGGGAATGACTACTAACAGGTACAAAGCTTTTTTTGGGATGATGAAATAAATATTCTTAAATTGAATGGTAATGATGGCTGCACAACTCTGTGAATATTGTCAAAAACACTGAACTGTGTATTTTAACACAGTCAGCTTTATGGTTTGTGAATTATATTACCAAGAAATCTTTCAACAAAAGAGACCAAAAAAGGAAATAAATTTAAGGAAAAGAAACAATCAGTTGTGTTTTATTCGAACCGCGTATCTCAGCTTCTCTGTCCAAAATTCTTAGAGAAAATGGCAAGTGATAAAAATAAAGAATAATCTTCATGGGAATTTTTAGAACTTTATTCAACTTCCCTTTACATTATTGTTTGCAGTAGAGTGCCTTCAGCAAATTGTATGAATTCATAAAGCTTGCCTAACCAGGGCAGTTAAATAAAAGCTAGAGTTCAACGTATGACAGAAGTACAAACTGTTAACTTTCAGATTTGTTAAATTATCTCTTCAATTTAACTGTTATAAAAAATAAATTTATTTTCACACAAAACAAAATTTATTTGCATTAATGTTCCACTGCAAAAAGGAAAAGGAAATAAACAATTTGATAAGTTGAAAAGCAACAAAGAAACCAAAATTACTTTAGGATGAGATGTTCTAAATATCTTCATTGTAAAACAACAAAACCACAAAAATTGGAATGTGACCATATTTATACTTTCACTTACTTCTCTTTCATGGTAAATTATCTGGAATATGTTTTACAGATTTAAATTACATTTTTAAAGCTTTAAGGAAATAGCTTTCATTGTTGTGAAATCCCATTAAAATAGATTACTTATCTTAATTGATGCATATTAGAGAGTGTTGATGTTCTTTTTTTTCCTATTGAACTTAAGTGTACATCTTTGTGTACTTAAAAAAAAATAGAATATATACACTAAAAGTAAAAAATTCCACCAGAGTAACATCAATCTTATTCTGACCCATTCTGGTGTTGAATACTGAAAGGATTTAGATAAAGCTACCAAAAAGAGCAATATTAAATACTTAATAAAATTTTATAATTGTATTCATGCAAATAAAACATAAACATCAATTTCATCTAGTTCATAATGCACACTCTCTCAGAGATACATTTTTAAAAACTTGTGGCTGATAATATATAGACCTCATAAATCAATGTGTATGTAGTGTACTTTCTTCACTTTGTATGTTATAAAATTCATAATTTATGTTATTACCAAGCACTAGGATCCTATTGAGACAGGGAAACTGAAGGGACCCCATTAAAAAAAAAAAAAAAGCTGTTTATTTTCTTCGATCCTTTTCCTGCTTCTGTTCTGGCTAGGACCTGCACCCATGCCGTACCTACACCTTAGAGAACAGATAATATGTGTCCTCCTTATAAAGGTCAAGGAGTTAAAGGCTTCTTTGGAGTCTTCCAGCAAATAGATAACATCTAAGGAGTGACCAAGTGAGGTCTTCATGAACATTCTCTAAGACCACAGACTCCAAACACCTTGACACGAAAACCCCTGATTCCAGGGCATAAGGAACTTACGGAGGACACCAGTTCCTGGATGCCTGAGAGGACACATACGCCCGACCACTATCCTCCATAGAAACTCCAATCCCCAAGCAAATATGAGACTCTCTCTCCTTTCCTTTCTGAATCTCCCAGACACTCTATATATCTTCAGTAAACTCTGCTCTCACTTCCTTTCGGCTTGCATTTGATTTCCATCCTGCACAAAGCCAAAGACTATCTTAGCTGGTCTTGTGGGACCCTCTCTGGGTCTTCGGACCCTGCACTCCTGCATCACTATAATAAAAGAAAAATTTATAGAGTATCAACTATAAATTATGATAATTTTTATTCATTTGAATACAAAATAAGAAAAATCAACAAAACAAAAAAACAGCTTTATAATTTATTTCAAAGGGTGTTAATTTGAATTCCATCAAATCACTGGTATTTCAATAATTGCTTCTTTATTTTTATATAATATTTTTTCATTTAAATACACAATTGCTTATTATTTAAGTAATTAACATTAATGTTATGCCAATGCTTACAAAGTAACCAGGTGATCTTTTATCCAGACTTTGGAGGCTGATAACATTCTTACATTCCTTTTTGAGGATAATGAAATAGAGCCTGAATCAGAGTCTTTTCTTATCTCTATTTTGCTGATTTCAAGCATTAATATCTATTCCTAGGAATTGTACTTGAGCTCTGGAACTGTTAGTGTTTCTTTCACATGCAGTAAGGAATTATTTAAGAAATATTATTTCAGGGGCGCTTGGGTGGCTCAGTTGGTTAAGCATCTGCCTTCTGCTCGGGTCATGATCCCAGGGTCCTGGGATCCAGCCCCATGTCGGGCTCCCTGCTCAGTGGGGAGTCTGCTTCTCTCTCTTTCCCTTTGCCCCCTCTCCCCTTCGTGTTCTCTCTCTCTCTCTCTCAAATAATAAAATCTTTTAAAAAAAGAAACATAACTTCAATATTAGAACTTCCTATCAGAATATACAGTATATAACTCAAGTGGCTCTTTTGGTGAAGGGTGACCGAAAAAGCACTTCCAGAGTCACAGCACTTGCATTCTCCCTGTGCAGTCTTCTATAACAGCTCTGGGATCATCATTATAAAATGATTTCCACACCTGTTTATATGGAAGGGAAGTAGTGCTTGAAGGTGACATAAGGTATTTAATACTTGTTGGTGTGTCATAAAACCAATGCAAGTTTTCCTGATAATATTATACCCATGATATTTCTAGGCACTATTTTGCTGGTATTCTTTTTTCCAAAGTTTCATAATGAAAGATAAAATGACTTCTTAGACATATTTTTACTATCATTTTAAGTCCTCAGCTAATACTGAAAAAAATAAACCAGAATCTTTATCATTTTGTAGAAAGATTAGGATGTTGACAAAAAGGGTTAAAAATTTGGAGTTTTATAAATTTACATGAACTTTCTGAGGCCTACTAATGAGACATATACATATTTATGTCTCAGGGGGTTAAATTAAGTTTGTTTTGAAGAAAACATGTATGCATTAAGATTTATATGGTATAACAAAATATTAATTCAAGGAGACTTTTGTTCATTTGCAGAAGTACAAAATAAGAAATCCATCCACATTAATATGTCCATTAAATAAAAGATTTAGCACAACCCCTACCCTAATTTCTTGCATGTAATTCAGAACACTGGGGTATTTAAAAAAAAAATAGAGCTGAATGAAATTAATTAAGTTATATTAACAGCACATAGCAGCATTTTTAACACAGTTTAAAATCGTTTTTCCAACATGGGATCATATGCAGAAATACAAATGAGAAGCTTACACCCTTATCAGTTATCACCTCAAGAAAACTTGTCCATCTAGTGGCCTTTTAGGGGAATTCATTATTTGATAAATTTACCAAGGTCTAATGAATGACTGAGCTGCACGACGTCTGAAACCCAGTTCTGTCACCAGACCTCAGCAAAAGGTTCAAGTTAATCATTAATGAGGGTGAGCACCTAGAAATGAAAATACTCACATCCTCATAAATAGATTTTTTTCATCCTCACAGGAAGGCCAGAAATGGGAAGAAAATAACCAGCCTATTTATTAGTCAACACACAGAAACAAATACCAGGGGTATCAAAATACTAGATGCCCATAGGAATAGAACTTCCTTCCCCTCCTTTATTTTCTCTCCTAAAATGAAAGGTATCAAAAAAAAAAAGCACTGTTATCTGTCAGGTCTCACACGTTTGGCATCCTATAACGAGGGGCTTTGCTCCTCTCTGCTAGGAATTCTAGGGTGTTAATTTTAAAGCTTAAATCTCAGAAACTAATTCTAATTCCTTAATGAAAACCTCGTGGAAGTCCTCATGTACTGGGTATGTACTTGAGAACTTTCATGTCTGTTCAATTCATCTACACGTGGTAATCAATCAGTTAACATCTGAAGCTGCCAAGGTGTTAATTTTTTTAAATCCTAAGAAAAGCAGAAGTATTTTATGTATTTATAAAAGAGACAACCTAAAAATAGGTCAAAATGTGTCAATAGGGCAATTACAATTATATTATTCATATACTTAATTGAATGAATTTAAATAGTTATAACTGCTTTTGTAGTTTGTATCTATAGATAAATCTACCAGACTTAGCAAACAATATAGTAGGATACAAGTTAGATTTGAAATTTTTATCTGAAATTCAAATTTAATTGATATACTGTGCTTAACCTGTCAGCCAGATCTATACAAAGCCTTATCAGAAAACTATATACATGTAGTTTCTACATGACCTTAAGTAATATGGATATGGAATATAACCTTTAGTAACCAAAAGGGGAAAAAAAAAATCAGAAAATCTCCCATAAGCCATAATAATCACCAAAACACATGCTGTCAAATTATTTCATATTCACCACTAGCAGCTTTCAAGTTGAAATGAATGTAGATGAATTGCTGCTTTTTCGCGGTGATATAAGGCTTATCTCAGTTTTTTGACAGGGCCTCACATAACAAAGCTCCTAATGGAAGCGGAAATTGTCTTCAATTATACCCGGTGTCTAAAGGTGGGTCAGCCTAGCTTTTTAAGCTCTTAAAATGTCTCTGATTTTTGTCAGGGTTACCAAATTAATAGGACTCAATGAACTTTTGTCCTTACTTAAAAGTTAAAACTTGGAGGAAAGCACTACATACATTATGATTTTTTTTAAGCTTTCCCATATTAGGTTTGGAGATGAAATCACAAGTGTATGCATAAGAAGGAATTTGAAGAAGAGCAAGACAAGGATTGAAATTGAGGTGCATTGCAACTGTGAGCGCTACGGGAGTTCTGACACCTGATTTCAGAAATGGATGGGGGTGTTTTTAAATTCATCATTTATTAATTTATTTAACGAATATTAATTAAGCATCTACTATTCTATATCCTAGGCAGTAAGGACACAGCAGTGACAAAAAAGAGCAATTGTGTCTACCCTCCATGGAGCTCACAGTCTAATGTGGGGAGATAGGCCTACACATGCTACTTTAATTTGAATAAAAATTGTTCTGAAAGAAAAAGTTTCCTGTTTCTTTTTCACATATATAGGAACTATATATTACATACTTGTTATATATAATACATATTATAATTATACATAATATATAAAATATATATTACATATGATATATAATTACACAAATATATATATATATATATATATATAAATTTATCTCATTCTGTTCATTAATTGAGCATTATTATTGTATCTTTTCCATTCCATTTGATTAGGAATAATCAGGTAGGAACATATTCTTCTGCACATTTTTTATTTAAAATTCTGAATCTTTGTATATAACATCAGATCAAATATATTCAACACATGTTCTTTTCTTCCCATCCCATGCTATCTTGCCACTGAGACTCAGTGTTAAAGGAAGAAATGTTATTTTCTTTCAAATATAAATAGATTCATGCTCTTGGAATTCAAAATTCCTAGAAATCGAAAGTTTTTCAATCAAATAAGTAGAATTTATTTTGTATTTAACATAAGACTCTTCTGACATTGACCTGGGACAAGTTCTGACCCTGATTTTATTAAATCTACTATATTCTGTTTTCTTGAAATTCTCTCACCTTGGAAAAATCAAATAAAATATTCAAAATAATTAATACCACACCTTAAATTACTTACAAACTCACTCAAATGGGATAACCATATCAATGGGCTTATGAGTTTGTGACGTTTGGAAATCATTATTGCAAAGATACAGTTTGTTCCTGGAAGCTCCATTATCTCTGACAAAAGTCAGTATTGTGCAGTAGCACAGTTTTCTATTCTGCAGAATCTCTCAATCACTTCAATTAATTAAAGGAACTGAAGAAATACACTCACCTAATAGGTGAACCTATTTTCGTACATTTAATTTTAAAGAAGTGAATAATTTCTATTTCCGTGGATGAATAAATGAGTGAACATAAAGATTGATTCAACCAACAATAATTTCAGGACTATGACCCAGACTCAGAAAAAAAAAATTAACATGATAATCCTCTTCTTCAAAGAGCTCATTAGCTGGTAGTAGGCATAGATACAAACTCATATCCAAATAATGTGGAAATTGCAATGATATTGACTCAGACTATTAGTATAGTAAAGAGGAATCCCTGCAAAGGTAGTTGCCAAAAACTGTTACAGACCTCTATGTGCCAAGTACTACCTAAGCACTTTACACATAGTGACTTTAACACTTACAGCCGCCCTAGGAGATGGGTACTATTATCCCCATTTTACAGCTGGGGAAACTGAGTCACAGGTTTTTATTGTTGTTTGTTTGTTTTAAAGTAAGCTTTTCAAACAACCTCCCATATAACCTGACATGGCAGGTTTTCAAGGAAATTGGGCTAAAGGTGTTATACTAGTCTTAAAAGATTAGTTAGAATAAGGGGCACAGAAGGAAAGGAAGTGTTATGGAGATGCATTTCAGGTAGAGAAAACAGGCTTTTAAAAAATCACAGTGGGGACACCTGGGTGGCTCAGTCAGGTAAGTATCTGCTTTTGGCTCAGGTCATGATCCCAGGGTCCTGGGATTGAGTCCAGCATCAGGCTCCCTGCTCAGTGGGGAGCCTGCTTCTCCCTCTGCCTGCAGCTCTCCCTGCTTGTGCTCTTTCTCTGAGAAATAAATAAATAAAATCTTTAAAAAAATAAATACAAAAATACAAAATCACAGGGGCAACAAATATATGCTGTGTGTCAGTTTGGTTTTGCAATGACAAAAACTGCAAGATAGACTATAGAGAAAGATGAACTGGAGGGCTAATTAATAAAGGGCCTCTTGAGGAAGAGTGCACTTTGCTTGACATGTTAAGGGTGGGAATTTGTTTAGGCCTTCACAAAAGAGAGGTACTTTGGACAGGGGCCCCTCATAATTACAATTTTTTAAACATTTTTAAATTTAAATTCAATTAATTAACATATAATGTATTATTGGTTTCAGAGGTACAGGCCTGTGATTCATCAGTCTTTTATATAATACGCAGTGCTCATTACATCACATGCCCTCCTTAATGTCCATCACCCAGTTACCCCATCCCTCCACCCCACACCCCTCCATCAAACCTTCAGTTTGTTTCCTATGATTAGGAGTCTCCTATGTTTTGTCTCCCTCTCTGGTTTCATCGTTTTATTTTTTCCTCTCTTCTCCATGATCTTCTGTTTTGTTTCTTAAATTCCGCATATCAGTGAGATCATATAATTGTCTTTCTCTGATTGACTTATTTCACTTAGCATAATACAATTTTTAATGGTAGTTGTACAGCTTCAGAATCATCTATATGAAATCATAGAGACACCAAAGGCCTATGAAGATAGTATGTTTGTTCTTTGTAAAGGTTTACAGGATCTTGCCACCACTGTGCTATACCTATTCAAAGGTAACAGTTTTATGAGGATGGATGGAGGGAGGTGGGCAGCGTGGGCTAAATGGGTGGTGGATATTAAGGAGGGTACTTGTTGTGATGAGCACCGGGTGTTATATGTAAGGGATGAATCACTAAATTCTACACCTGAAAAAAAAAAAAAAAAAAAGGAAAGAAGGAAGGAAAGAAGGAAGGAAGAAAGAAGAGGTAACAGTTTTAAAGGAAAGAAGCAGTTACTTATTTAATAATTTCTAATAATCTAAAAAACATAGATATTAATTCTATACTCGAATTTGCCAGAGCTAGAATTAGAGGTCATCTACTTCAATTCTACCCTTTTATAACAAAAACAATAATGGCCAAAACTAACTGAGTGCTTACTTTGTACCCACTCCAGTTCTAATTGCTTTCCATGTAGAAACCCAATTTCCCAATGAGTATATGACAAGTGAGATAACTAACTTGTTCATGGTTACAAAGCCAGTAAAGGTAAAGCCACAGTTCAAACCTAGGATGATGCCCAAATAAAGTACTTAACCACCACCATTCATGACAGAGAAAGAAAGGTAGAGTGCCTTGCTGATACGTGTGGTTGATTATCAGAATGAAACACGACCCAGGGTCCCTTCCTCAAACACCCTGCCCCATTTTCTTTTCTTTTCTTTTTTAAGATTTTATTTGAGAGAGAGAGAGAGGGAGAGACAGAGCATGAGATGGGGGAGGGGCAGAAGGAGAAGCAGACTCCCCACTGAGTAGGGAGCCTGATGTGGGGCTCCATCCTCTTGAGGCTCCGGGATCATGACCTGAGCCAAAGGCAACGGCTTAACCCTTAACCAGGGCTTAACCGACTGAGCCACCCAGGTGCCCCTCATTGTGCTTTTAATTTGCATTTCCTGATGACTGATGATGCCGAGAATCTTTTCATGTGCCTATTTAAGGCCATCTATATCTTCTTTTGTGAAGTGTCTTTTCAAGTCCCATTTAAAATATGAAGTTTTCTGTCAATTTGTTATTGATTTGTAGTAGCCATTTTCTGCACCTTCTGACTCAGTGTTGATAAAATAATTAACCACATTTTCGGACACCAATTGAGGAATATGCTGATATTATTCATCATGCATTGACTTGGCAAAAGCTTATTTTGGGTTCAATTTTGACCAGGTATAGCACCGACTGTCATAAGCATTTTCTCAATCCTACCAGGTATGAAGCCCAGCACTAATGTGAGGTACTGCGGCAATTTATTTTTTCACTGGGAACATTGGACTTCAGCAACCTTGTAGATTTTCCCTGATCTTAAAATGGAAAGCAGCTTAAAGAATTTGAAAAGAGTATTTGCTGTATCTGTTACTAGTGATGCCTTAGAACGTCTCTTGCCAGAAAAGCAACTTCACCATACTAAATCATCAGAAACACTCTTGACCTACAGTACCAACGGTTTTAAGTTTAACATAAAGTATTACTACTTTGCAGTATAGACTGACAGTTTTCCCTAAAATTAGCAGAATGGGTTACATTTTTAAATTCTGAACTAGGTAAAAACAAATTCTAGATAAACCAAGTGGCCATCATTTCTAAAACTTAAACGTGTTTGACATGATACATTCATTTGCTATGCTATTTCATATACTGTCCTTGATCATCTGGTATCAATACAGAGTATGTTCGCTCTGTTTGATTATAGGGAAAGAGGGAGGAAGAAAATTAGGCTATGGACCAAAGAACTGAATGCAAGTTTCTATACAGGGCTTGACAGTAAATACCTCTGGCCTGCAAGAGAATTCAGTCTTTGACACCTGGACCTGAGCTGCATTCTTTCACATATCAGATTTGCCTTCTTTTGGATGACAGTCTTATAAATGGAGTTTTATTTTAATTGGGTGTCCACTTCTATTCTCTTACAAATTCTACCTACTAGTAATATCCCAGTTTCTTCTAAGAACAGCACAATCGCAAACAGTTCTGAAGTAGGTCATTCAGTCAAATGCAGTCATCCTTCTGATTTAAGTCCCCTCCTTTTCCTGTCCTCAGTGAAGAATACCCCATGATTCCCCTGTGCTTGGTGATTCAATTTTAGAAATTAATCATCAGTTCCCTGATGACTAGTAAATGTGGACTTATTATAACTCAGCAACAATGCTATTCATTTAGAAGGAGCAAGTCATCTGTACCATACAAATTAAAAGAGTTGGCAAGAGCTCCTTTAAAATTCTGATTTACTATACAGAATATAGGATACTTTTGAAATCTGTCATGTCACTGTAGATGAAAATGTAGTTTTCTAGATATCATATGGCTAGATATCAAGGTAGTCATCATTAAGTGGACCTTCTTTATTGGTACCATAGGCCAGCTGTAAGAAAGCACTCCCATAAGGAAAATGAATATATATTAGAATATATACATCATTTAGGAGCTTATAGCTTTTAGTATAGCCATTTTGGCTTATTGCCTACTGGTTAGAAGCCATAGATATCTAAATATAGACTTGGATCTTGGGGATTATACATCCATGACTCTGCTCATCAGTATGACCTCTTTTGATTCATAAATCCTTTTGCAGTGAGGGGCCTATGTGGTTTTAGAAGATGACCACATCATCTATGGTCTTAGGTAATTCATCAGGACTGCCATGTCATTTGGCTACTGGTGCATAGGGATCTTGAGTAAGGGACAACACACAAGACTAGCTAGCAAAAACAGTATGTCGGGGATTCCCAGAAGCTTACCATACCACCAAGAGTCATCTTGCTAGGACATCTTTTGGACTTGGCTTGATATCCATTTCAGTGGAGGCACCTCTACCCATGCATGTCTCATTTTTCATAGAGAAGTGTGATTAAGGGGCACATATAGGCTGCTTGGTGTCAAGCAATCTGTGGTAATCACAGATGGTTATAGGAGTGACCTAAGAAAACTATATGCCCTGTACCTGGGATCCAAGGAGCAGTATGATACATTGGGTCTCATGGGATATTATATTAAGGTCACTCCTGTGGGAGAAGGAAGTTCCAGTTCTAATAGAATCTGAATTTGAAAGTCATACCTCCCACTGGGATAATGTTTGATTAATATCTAATAAACCTGTGCTCACTCATAGTACTTAACGTATCTCTTATTACTTAAAACATATAGCTGCAATTACTTTAAAATTTTTCCGAAGATCAAAAACAAGTGCACTCAACTTTGGAAACTGAAATTTGTCTTTTTGTACAATAGACATTTTTTGTCTGACTCGAGTCTTGGGAAGTTATTTCCTTCATCATCATTTCATGAAGATTATCCATGGTTAAAAGATAGATGTTGCAATTTCTTTGGGCATGTAGCAATGGTTTAGATCTTCAAGCATGAACTTATTTGAAACAGTCACAGATAATCCTGCTATCTCCTCTCTGTATTGGGTGACTTACTTTTCCTACACTTTGCAGTTTAGAGACAGTTTTTCTTGAGTAAAAAAAAAAAAAAATGAAATTATATCTTGTTGTTTCTATAATCTCCTCTCATACCTAATCCTTTCTAAGTTTCCAAGACCTTTAAGTGACAGAGTTGGGACTTGAATTCAAGACTCTCTAACACCTAAGCTGTTAACTACTCACTATATTTCTACCTGTCCTGTGAGTTTATAAATTTACAATACTCAATAGTGTAAAATAAATAAATACTTCCTTTTCTTCATAGAGTCTTTATTTTCTAAGAAGCAGTGTTTCAACTTGGCAAAACCAGAGCGGGGGGAAATGTAACCAATCTGAAAAAAAAATCAATTGCTTAACTTTGATTTCAAACCCCAAATATATCCCTATTAAGTTGGAAATAGCCTTCATAATCCTGAAGAAACATATGCAGAAGTTAAAATGATAAGTTACAGAGTTAGAATTTATTCAAGATAGAATATTTAACTTTTTTTCATTGCCCACTATAGCATTGGGGTCAGCATTTTCTGTTCTGTGAGGCAACCATTAGTTTGTCAAGAAGCTTATGGATATATATATTCCATATAGAGTTCTTCATCAGGTTTTAGAAGACAAGGCAGAAAAAAAAAGGAAAAAGAAGTGATGTTTATCCAACTGGTGTCCAATCCAATGGCAGATATTTGCCCAGTCATGTCCCCCTTCACCCCCAGCCTAGCTTCTGTCTGTCTCAGAAAGACTCCCATCTTTGGGGGACATTTTGCACTAGTGTGATACTAGGCAATCTTGCAAGTGTCTTGGCTTCTACACAGTGAAGGAATTTTTTTAGAGTACCTAACTCTGGAATGATACATCCAGAATGAAGATATAATCTGATGACCTTCAGGAGTCCAGCCTAAAACCCATTCACTTACCTCAATAAGTTCTACTTTACATCAGTCTATGAAGCTACATGAAGCATATTTGTGTTTTATGGCCCTTTTGACTACTTTGTGAGCCCTTGAGAATGTTAGAAACACTGTTTTCTCCAGGAGGGAGGCTCTGATTGGCCCTCTATAGTCCTAGAAGACCATTATGGATACTGGAATTTGTATGTTCAAGTCATTATTATTCTCATGAATTCTCCATTCCAATACTTGTGTGTACACAGTGAAATGATAAGTTTCTATTATGATCCTGATCCTTAGGCTAAAAAAAGGGTAATAAATTAGATGCAATTATTTGAGTATCTACATAATTGTAGTACAGTTTTATTAAATTAAAGATAGTTATCAGAATAGTTCCAGTTTCTCAGAATTAGATGTCTGAGAAAACTACAGACAGAAAACCTATATAGCTAAGCACAAAACCCATACGTTTTAGTTTTGTCTGGCATTTATCTAAGTATATAAAATGGACCTAGTGTGTGACCCAGGAGGTCACCCTTCTGAGTCTTCATTCATTCATCTATAAGACGTTACAAATGTACCATATCACTTACAAATTCCTTCATCTCAAAGATCTTATCATTCTAATGTGGAATTGTTCCTCAGTTGATAGAAAATATTTAATTTTTATTACAATTTGGTTAAAATGGTTTCATAAACACACATGCATTTGATGTTTAAAATCTGTCAGTCTATCAAAGACCTTGACTATTTAGAGATTAATAATTTTCTAAGTAAATGTTGTAATTCAAGATAAAGGAGTGAGAAAAGGAGTGCAGGAAACCTCAATTAGAATGGAGTCAAAAATCCTCCAAGGGGGCACTGTCACTGGCATGCCATTGGTTGAAGACTACATAACCAGCAGGAAGAAGAAAAGTAAGAATTAGGTTGGTAAGGGCAGACACTTTTCGGATAGCAATTTCATTTCCTGCTTTTAAGAAAAAAAAGGAGTATCTCTAAATGCCCTACCAACAACCCAATAACCACCACTTGCAGCCAATGAGAAACCACCATGAGCCCAAACTCTTGTTTTTCTCCAATGAACTTTTGTTTAAAACAACCCTCCTCAGTTTCCTCCTAAAACCTAATAAAGGCTGACCTTCCCTTTGTCTCTTCAGACTTGCCTATGGTTTACCATAGTTGGCTTGTCCTGAACTGTAATTCTTCTGCTATTCCCAAATAAACTCATTTTGCTAGGAAAGTAACTGGCTATTTTATTTTTAAGGTTGACAGGAGGAAATATTTGTGCTTTTTTGCCTTGTGTCAATGCAGTGATTTTTTAAAAATTAAGAGCAGATGGATATTTAGACATCAAAAAGAGCTGCTTGAAATACTGAACACTGTATTATTAAAACTCACCAGCTCAAGTTTGCTGACAAGAGGAATAATCATAAAACATAACCTTTTATTTCATTAGAGAAAGTTATGTCTGCTCAAGATCTGAAGTCCAACATCCATAAAATGGTTTCATACAAGTGACATCCTACTCAAAACAGCTGTCTGCAAGGAAAATAAATGGGATTTAATCTGCCATAAAAGGAATTGCACAATTTATTTTTCTTGAGGAAGTCATGCCTTTGTGACATCGGCGAGCTGTAACAGTTTTGCTTTGAAAAGAAGCATCTCTTTCTATGCCAAACCCATATTAATTTAACCATGTGGAGTTTTCCTCCAAAAAAGCAGGTCGGCTTATCCACCACCTGATGATGGGAGTTGCTGCCCTCTACCTTTAAAAGCACTGATTTCAAACATGAGCCCTAAATAATCATTCAATCCAGAGATAGATAGGTCTTAAGATGCTTATTTATTAAGGATGAAATATGTAAAAATTGTCACTCAGCCACTTAATGTCCTACAAAAACTGGCAATTTCATATGCTTCAAACTAATATTTAAGAAGAGAACAAAACTGCAAGAGAACAAAATGATAGTTAGAAAAATGACAGGTAGCTGAGCCTTATCATCTCTTCAAAATAAAAATATTAAAAAAAAAAACTTAAGAGAGACTCATAGAGCAAATATAAGTACTTATACCCCCCAATTGACTGACTACACTATAGGATCATTTTAAAAGACATCTCACAATAGAGCTAGGGTATAGTATGGTATGGTATGGCCATGGTTTTAATTTGTTTATCCCATTCATTTACGTACACAAAATATTTTTTAATGACAAAGGAAAAGAAAACAATAACAAAATTTTCAGCTGTGAAATTTGTTCTAATATTATATAATCTAACATACAGTGTGTTTTACATTCATATTTATGACCCTAGGATATGGTGCCACTCTGTGTTTGATTCCCTTTCAACAACAAATGCTAAACTAATTGGTAAAACAGAACTCTTTTATTAAAACTATACATTTCGGCATGAAACAACATGATATTTAAATTTATCAGCAGAAATCAGAATAGCTTTCTTTCAATTCATGAGCAGGTGATGCTGAATTTCTAAATAGAAAAATATACTGTTGTATTTTACATTTTCTTAGTTCCTGCTACTACTTATTAGTACTTAATATTGTATTTTGCTTTTAAAGTACAATTATCCTTACAATTTAAAATATGAATATCAAATCTAAACAATTCCACAGTTCATCACAGTGACTCGCTCTCAATAAATCTGAGACATAAAAATTGCATGTCTCATAGTCTAGTGGAGTATCTGATGGAATACCGGCACTAAAACATTTTTGTTGACTGTCACTTCAGAATCTTTATATGCACTTTAGTGTTAGTATTTTATCACATAAAATAGAAATGCACTATCATTCTTTATCTATTTTACTACCTTTTCACACTGATGATATCTTCCAACTTTGAATAGTTGTAAAACGTGTGCTAACTGATTTGTCTGCTTAGGGAAACTTTCCTTAATGTCCACTTGGAGACTACTTGAGTAAAATAGAACCAAATTCAAGACTCATCATTACCATTTGTGAAGTGATTTAAAATATTCCCACCATTTGAAAGATGCATAAACACTTTCAACCATGTAAGGAATTGGAGATTTTAATGGTAATGTGGATCTTTAAAGAAATTGCTTTGCTATTGGTTGATTATATGTATTTTTCTATATGAATATTTCTATATATATTATAGATATATAGATATATATTTCTTTTCCACTTCCTGAAGTTAGCATGGGAATTATTGAATGATTCCAAAGCAAAATAGATCTACAAAATGTTAGGAAAAGGAGAAAAATTGGGAAGAGAGGGAATAATGGTAATAACCTGAAATTAAACATAAAATGCTATAAAATGAGTTCATCAGAAGGCAGAGCAAGGGCGCCTGGGTGGCTCAGTTGGTTAAGCGACTGCCTTCGGCTCAGGTCATGATCCTGGGGTCCCGGGATCGAGTCCCGCATCAGGCTCCCTGCTCAGCGGGGAGTCTGCTTCTCCCTCTGACCCTCCTCCCTCTCATGCTCTCTGTCTCTCATTCTCTCTCAAATAAATAAATAAATAAATCTTTAAAAAAAAAAAAGGCAGAGCAAATATCTACAAATTTGTGAAAATGCCAAAATCTATTAAAGAAATGTAATGATAAATGTAAAATTAATATCTAAAATAATGTAGGGATAATGCTATAGGACTTCCATCACAACCTTTTCTTTTTTTTTTTTTTAAAGATTTTATTTATTTATTTGAGAGAGAGAGAGTGAGAGAGAGCATGAGAGGGGAGAGGGTCAGAGGGAGAAGCAGACGCCTCACTGAGCAGGGAGCCCGATGTGGGACCTGATCCTGGGACTCCAGGATCATGACCTGAGCTGAAGGCAGTCGCTTAACCAACTGAGCCACCCAGGCGCCCCATCACAACCTTTTCTTAAGGATTTATAAATCCAGTATCAATTGCACACTAAACAGTAAAAACAAATAGAAAAATTTGTTTATAATAATATACACAAAAACCAGGAAGTTTTAAAAATTATGCTATTTATGCATTCATACTACTCATATTACTTCAACCCCAATTTTGAAATACATGAAAGTTATTCTGAAGCTTTGATTTTCATAAAAAGTACACAAGGATCATGTTGACATAAAGATTCTGATGTATCTGGATGGGACCTGAGATTCTGCACTTCTAATAAGCTTCAAAGTGGTGCTGATGCTTCTGGTCCGTGGACCATACACTGAGAAACAAGGATTTAAGCTATCCGCAGAGAAGTACACTGGATTTCTTCAAAGTTGTTGGCTTTGCTAGGTTGGGAGGATAGTTCTAGTCTCTGATTTTCCCTCTAACTTGTACATGGAGCATAACAGGTCTTCTTGAAACTGAAATACTCAACTCCTACCCTTCCTGACAGGAGGTTTGGAACAAGCAGGGGCAAGAGAGAGTGAGTGTGTGCGCACCTGTTTTGCATCTGTTTGCAACGGTTGTACCTTCATACTTGCATTAAGGGAAGGGTGTGTCAGCAATTCTCCTGTGACTATCCTAATGTGAACTTGCATTCATCTAAGCACACAAAGTTTAGAGAATTGTCAGGTTCAAATATGCCCTCTCTCTGAGGTTAAGCCCCAGCTTATTTCACACATTTCAACATTTTCCATGTGGATGCTGTTAAGGTTGCCTGGAATTTGGAGATAAGCCCAGGATTAGTCCTGCTTTAAAGTCATCATGAAGCCTTGTTATAGGCCTCAAGTTAAGTTGTTAAATGTATTTCTGAGAACTTACTGGAAAAAAAAAAATGATCACATTCACTAACTGGTAAGCTTCAGGTAGCAAAAACATAGTGCTGTTGTTGAAAACTTACCTGCAGGCCTGTACCTTCATGTTTCTGTAGACAGAGGGCTTCTGATAGGAGGCTAAAACAACATTCTGTTTACCAAGCTTGCTTTAGGAAGAATATCTAAACTGAGAACTGCTGGAGAGGACATGCACCGGTTTGGGTTTTGTTTTGTTTTGTTTTGTTTTTTCTTTATAGCAGGGTCAACACTATTCAAGCAGATTTTTAAAAATCATTTTGTAATATTCAAAATTATTCTATAGTTACAAAATACTTCAGTATTTTTTTTCTCTATTGCTATGAAAACAACTACTACAGAATTTGCCAATTACTAGAGGGCTTACATTTTTTGGAACTCTGAATTCCAAGTGATATTGAACTGGCGCTATTAAAATAGCTAACATGTTGGTTCTTCTTTTTTTATTTCTTTTTTTTCTTTGCATATGTAGCTATTCTATTGACCTAGAAGACATAAAATACAAGGCAGTAATATTTGATTAAGTCTTGTCAAAATTTTATTGCAGAATAACCAGAAAAGCTCTAATGCAAAGGTGTTTAGATGCATATTGACCAGACTTGAAAGTGGAATATATTTCTGAAAATAAAGTGTAACATTTCAGAAATAATTTCCTAAAGGAAGCTAAAAAATACAAACAAACAACAAAAAAAAAGAACCCTATCTTCCTATACTTTAAATTTGACTGGCCTACTTAGTTTGATTTTTAAAGAATTGGTGAAAAAGACCCTACATGTTGCAGGCTTACAATTTCTGGGTTGTCAAAAAATGTATAAATATACTTTAAAATATAATAATTTTTAACAGCATGTGTAGAGATAATATCAGAATGAAAGGAGCAAAAAAGTCTTCTCGGTCTTAGAATCTCTGTAAACGAGATGTTCTAAGATATCTTCCTTCTTTTATAATGGAGAAAATAAACTTGAAAGGAATTTTGATAAACATTCATGTAAGGCCCCTCATGTAATATAGGCAGGTAACATGCTCTTTTTATTCTCCTTTTGATGAACCTCTAGAATGTAATTTTTCTTCCACATCTGTAATAAGTTACTTGCTGTTTGGTAAAATTTGATTTTTTTTTAAATGTTAAAGAAGTCTTAATTTTTCTAACATGCTATGAATTACCACAATTTGTCTTCTCATGCCCTCTGACTTCTGTTGGTTCTGGAGATGATAGGTAGATAGATGATAGATGATAGATAGATGATAGATAGATAGATAGATAGATAGATATAGATAGACAGATGATAGAGATTATTGTGGACTAGATTTGATTAAATTAAGAGAGTCACCACAAAGAAGTATGGAGACTATTTATATTATAGTAGTAGGGGAATATTTGATGAGTAGAAATCAGTAGTTGAGAGCAATTACTCTCCTTTGCAGTGCACCATTCGCTCAACCATCCAAGGCAAGTTTCCATCCTGACCTCTCTATGAGGAGTTACTTAGATAACTAAGGACTTATCTCCATTTTGATAAAAAAAATTTGAGACACAGAATTCATTAACCTGATGTCATATAGTTAATAGTTGGTGTTAGAACTCTAACTTATATTCATCATGTTAATGTTCTGTATTTCCCATAATTCAGGAAGCAGGACTGATGCTTGTTAAGTCCACCTATTGCCTCATATTCTGTCACATGAGATTTTTAAAATCTCAAACAAAAATCTGGAAGAACAACCTTTCCTATTCCATGCAACTTTAGAATTATGACATATTCTAAAAGATTACAAAAGTATTGTTATCACTTATTTCTTTCAAAGTTTATTTTTAAACATATCAACAGGTTAACATAATGAAAGGCAATATTCAAATTTTTTTAACCTTTTGAAAGTTTAATGTTCATAAAGTAATACTTCCAACTTGATAGTTCATAGGAAGAGAAATCTCTAAATTAAAGACTTACTAGAACTTTAAAAATCTTTGTTATCCTTAAAAATGTCCAATAGAAAAGTCAAAATCACCATTACTATCCCAAATAATCCTTTTTCTGTTGTCTTACTTCTTTTACACTAATCACATTGACAGTCTTCTGTCATTTACTTCCCAGTTAACATTATATGCAGAAAGATAGTCCATCAAAGTTGCTACTGTACAAAAGATGACAGTGATGTGAAGTCAAGACAAATGTAGATGCCACTACTTTCTCTCTCTTTAAAGATGTTCAAGTGAAAAACGCCTCTGAGAAATATTCAGCAAAAAATACTCTATAAACCACAATTTTCTGCTACCAAGTGTTTCCTACTATATTATCCCCAGGTCAAAATTCTGCTGTAATGAACAGTTTACTAAGACAAAGTTAATTATGTAGAAAATGCTCCACAGGTACACTATCTTATTTCTCTTAGTACCAGTCAACCCCAAAAGACCATTTTTTTGGTGATCACAGATCTTTATGCCCCCTTTTCATTCTTTTATTTAAAAAGAAAGTTTAAAGTTTTAGCTTTAATGCATTAAAATGCTTATTTTTAGCCTCAGGTATAATGACTACCTTGAAATATTAGCCTCGATTAGAATAAAAAAGACATCAATGTGTTATTTAAATAAATTTTTAAGTAATAAATTTCAGTTTTAGATACTGCCTTACACTATTGAGTAGTATTGAGTACATATCTACCTAAGCAAGGCACGGCAAAAACTGCTTTGAAATCAACCTAAATTACCAAGTTGGTAGTTTATTACTTTAATAGAATGATGTTAGACAACCTCATTTTTGTCATATAAACTTCAAAACATAATAATATTAGGTAAACCATGAATAAGTATTTGAAGTATATCATTAAAGACTGGAACTCCGTTAAAGAAACCATAAGATTAACACACTTTTTTACAGAATCTTTGGAGACTATGAAGAAGCTGACATTTTTGTTGCAAATGAAATTTCCAAAACTTCAATTAACCCGTTTGATTTCAAGATGCATAAGGATAATATGCAATTAAATTCTTTTACTGCCGTTCTTTTTTACAGATACACAGTACAGTTAAGCAGTGCTCCTCCATGCAATGAAATATAAGGTAGAACACTGTATTCCCAAGTAGATGAACATCATTAGAAAAGGTTTCCTCCTATCCACTCACATCTGCCAAAAAAAAGAAACTTTACCTTCCCCACAGTATTAACAATTCTCACATTCAGACCAAAGATGATGAATGAAGTCCTAATCTCAGGAAACTGTCTATAATTTTATTCTCCTGTCTTTTATAAACCATATCATGTTTCTCAGAATGGTAGAAATATTAAAACTTATGTCACATCATCAAATTTTATGATACATACTGAACTTTTTGGTTATTGTTCAGATATGATAAAATAGCTAGAATTGCTAAGTAAAAATATTTGTGTTACTTACAATTTCTAGTGTTTATAAAGTAACACAAGCACAGCCCAGAAAATGTATCATACTTTTAAGTAATAGAGCAGATGCCTTTCAGAAACAGGAACAGATTTTATAAATCTACTGGAATATTTCCCCATTCATATGTACTTACAATAACATATTTTGCAGTGTTTGTCCTGACGCTGAAACTGGAATTTGAGGCATTTCGCCAACACCTGTCTAATTTACAACAGAAATGTAATGCAAATTTCTTATAGTTTCCCAAACAACACCAATACCTTCTCATCCAGTTTCTTTTGCATTTGGCCAACACTTTATGAAATCACAGCCTAGTCAAAACTTCATAATTACCTTTCAGATAAAATCAGAAAGAAACATCACAATAATCTTCTGGCCTTTTTTTAAAGCCTGTAATGATTATGTCGGTAATAACAGAACCAGATAAAATACTATTAACTGTATCTTACCTCTATCACTGAAGTCATCTACCAGAATGATTTCTGCTATCAGACTCTCTGGGGTTCGGTTAATTATACTGTGGATGGTACGCAGGAGTGAAGTCCAACCTTCATTATGAAATGGGATAATGATGCTGGTGTTTGGAAGCCTTTCAAGGTACATCTTGTGCTTACAACTAGAGATGATAGAAGAAGAAAAAAGCAATGTCAAAAGCAAAACTCTGCTATTTACTCACTGTTATCAAACATCTGTGAAAACTAGACTTTGTCTAATGCTTTTCCAACCAGAGCTTGTACATCATAATAATTACTCAGTTCATTCACGGAATTCACTAATGATCCCTTTCACATGTGCTCTTAATGAAATAATTATTTATCGTTTTTTGTATCAGGGACTCAGACACTAGGTAAGAAGTGCACTGAAACATGTTCTTGTTGATGTAAACTTTTCCTAATGTTACCTAATAGCGAGAAGAACAAATTTTATGAGTCAAAATTGTTTCCACTTAGTACACCGTTAAGGTTTAGATGGGTTTCCTGGGAAGTTCTGGAAATCCAACTTCTGTAATAATTATGCTTAGTTAATCAGTTTGGGTTGTGGTGTGTTTTAATGGCTGGGCAACATTTAAGCTCTACAGGGGCAAACACAGTTTTACAATGAAATAAATGAAGAGTTAATCTTAAATAAGCATATACTGATACAACCACATAATAAGATTACATTAAGATCCAAACCCAGACATTATCACATTTCTAGTGGAAATTATAACCAGAAATCCCACGTTGCTTTATTCATTATGAAAAAAATCTGAGATGCCAAAAAGAACGTAGACTTTAACTTTTGGCATTGTTAAAAACAATTTACTATGTGTAATTGTTATTTTTGCATATTTATGATCTATTTAATTAGTTTCTAAGCCACACAAAGGCAGGAACTTGGTCTCAAATCTCATTTACTTCCTAGTTCAGCAAGTTGACCAAGCCTTATTGAGGGTGATGAATTCTCTTAAGTTTGTGAAATCTTTGAGTTACTTTAAAACTAAAATAGAGTAAAATTTCAATCAGTTATCAAATTCAGTGATTTTCCTGATATGGATAACTTGAAAACAAAAAACAGAGTGGAAATGTAGAAATAGTTTCGATTTAAATGCAGAAACATCTAATGCTTTAGCTTTTGCTAGGATACTGGCTACTATTTAGTCTAGACGAGGAAACAAACCATAGCATGACTTGAAGTATGCATAGATTCTACCAAGATGTATAGAAATGCACCAGAATTTTCAAAACATTACTTAAAATATTTTTTCTCAATCAGTCATTTCAACACTTTATTTTACTATATCTTAACAGGATATATTAAACATTGCTGTGGATCTACAACAAAAGTTGCCTTACAGCTTGGGAAAACATGACAATGCAATTAAAGCCAACAAAACTAACCATCCTAGAAAATAAAATTAAATATTTTAGATAAATAATTTGAATACACAAATATAAACATTTCCTTTTTTATTCTGCCCATTTATTTCAATTATTTAATCTCTGAATTTATTATTTGTAACAATATCTATAAAACAAGTAGATTTTAATGTTTTTAAATATGATGAAAAGAGTTGGAAAAAACATCACAGTCATACCATGAAATGGGCATTAAGTGCTAGAAAAAAATCTGAGATTCATTTTAGGATAACACAGAATGGTTAAAAAAATATAATAGCATATGAAACAGATCTGTGAGTGATTTCCAAGGAAGTATTGTGAGATGGATGCTTTCACATATAATGCACAAGTCTGGAAAAGAGTGCTAAAGTAATTCAACACACCTGATTATAGTTATGTAGGGCCATCCATTCTTCTCAACAAAGACAAAGGCCCAGATAACTGTGCTTCACTATATTACTATCCAGGATAATTGCACCTACTTGTGCAAACCATCATACCTAACAACGCAAATGGGAATGGAATTGATATTCCCAGAAAGGCAAATTATTTTTCAAACATTAAGATGAGACATTGTACATATCACTTGCTTATTAATTAAATAAGAATTGCATTCAGAGCAATACCCTATAAGCAATCAATAGTGATGTTTAACAGCTCTCTACTAATCTATTCAGAAAATAGGCAGACAAAAAGACTCAAGGCTGGTCCTATGCAAATAAGGCTTTCCTTCATAAAAATGTTTTCAATAATTTCTATCTCTGTGAGCTCAAACTTTTACCACACATAAGATGTGAAAAGATCTCTTCTATTCATTCATTCACTTAAGTTACAATGATCTACTGAGGTTTGATATAAGCCAGGATCCAAAATGGAGAAGAAACAATCAGCAAAACCTAATCCCTGACTTCAGGACATTTACAATATAATAGCGGATACAAAATAGAGAGTTACAGTTTCAAATTTAAATTTGGAAAGTGCTGCAGAAATTCAGGTGAGAGCGAAAGGTGGCCTGTAAAGACAGGTTCAACATATATTTAGGAATACAAATGACATGACTTGGTAACTATCTGGGAGAAGTAGTTTAAGGAGGACTCCCATGTTTTGGACATAGGCGATTGATCTTATGAAATACAGACCTACATAAGAGCAGAGTGTGTGAGGAGCACATCTCAGGGGTGCAAGGCTTGAGGGTGAAGATGAGTTGAATTCTGATCACGTTAAGGTTGAAATGTCAAATATCCTGTTGAACACAGCAATTATATCTATGGTATACACATCTATTTGTCTATGTGTGTATGCATTTCTGTATGTATGTGCATGTATACGTTTTTGGCTCAAGAAAACCTCCGTTTTACTGGAGGAACAGGCTTGTGAGTGCTAGGATATAGCAGATGGTACCAGTGGCCCACCAAGTGTTATTTAGCATTCACCAGCCCAGTACATGCCAAGAGGATCCTTTATAAATACCTGCAGATCGCCACCCGACTGCTTTCTCTCATCTCTGAACAAAGGCAGATTAGAAGTTCTGGGGGAAATTAATGCCCCCCTGAGCATGTATCAACCAACAAAGGAGGGAAGTTGGAGAATAAACAGTCCTATGGTGAGAAAACTCTGAGGTGTTTTCTATATTGTGGACCAGAGTTTGCCAGCAAGACTGAGCCTCAGTTGCCCACAGAGATAAGCATCTTGACAGTGTATCTTTTAAGGGCTTTTTCCCCTTCCCTGTCTTACTTCCTCATCCAGCCACCCCAGGTACTTTCTGTGATTCCTCTTCAAAATTACTACAATCAAAATTTGTCTCAATGTCTGTTTCTCAGGGAACCTGTTCTTAGACATAGGCATATAAATTATGCTGTACTTGTCAAAAACAGTCTCTTCAATATAAAGTGATGGTCAAAATTCTTTAAGAAATATTACTTTTGCTGCATTATGAAACTTGCAATTTGTTACACCTGGAGATATTTTTAAAATAAGTTTTTTTAAAAATATTTTCATACAAGCCATTTTTGTACAATCCATATTTTCATATAAGCCATACAAGCCATTAAGTTAAGTAAGAGATGTTTTATTTCTTTCAACTTCTTAATTTCTGATGCTCTGCTCAGAGCCTTCTCCATGCCTATGAAATACAGCTATCAGGACTTGACAGAGTGTACATATAAAAATAGCCTTACCCTAATCAGCAGACTATTAGTAGTAAAGTTACCTTCTTTACATGAATGTGTGTAATTTATTTTTTTCAATTAGACCAAGATGGAAAACTCTCTAATATCTTGTGCTGATAATCATTTCTCAAATATTGAAAAATCATACTTTATGCATCACACTATCTAGGTTCACATGATGGCTTTGCCACTTACACCTGTGTGACAATGGGCAGGTTATTTAACTTCCGTAAGACCAGTTCTCTCATGTGGGGCAATGCAGGGGCAAAAACAAATAATTAAATAAATTTTAAGTTAAATAATTAAATTAAAAAATAAACAACCTTCACAATGTGTTCATGAGAATTAAGTTACATAATCCATGCAAAGAACTTAGTACAGTAGCATATCTGATCATAACGAGGGTTTGATAAATACTACCATTATTGTTATTGCTGTTATTGCTTTTTAATTGTTATTATTTTACCTGTCAAGTCCTCTACGGAAGGAGTGAGGAAATTAGGAGAGACAGGGACTGCACGAGGGAAAGTAAGAGATACTTAGGATACGAAGATGAATAAATTATAGTTTCTTCCCTTAAGGATTCACAGGCCAGTAGGCAGATATATAAAATGATTTGACTCAAATGAGACAAGTGACATAATAGAGGGCACACACAGCAATCAGAGCCCCAAAGAAATAGGACTAACTTTGTCTGAAAGAATTAGGGAAGTCTTTATAGATGAGTCTCTCTGTTAAGAACAGATCATGGAGGGTCTTCAAAGTGATTCCAAGGAATTTGGACGTTAGCCTGAAGTCAACGTGAAATATTTCACATGTTGTTAGTGATGAAGAAGACAGGATCATGTTTATATATTCCTCTTGCAGCAGGACAGACAATTGGAGACAGCAGAGGTGAGACAGAAAGATTGGAGATTGTAATAGTTTTGGCAAAAGATAATGAGGATGCCGATCTGATGTTTTACTCTAAGGAAAACCAGCCTCTTTGTGACAGGGCTTAATCTGATTGAATTATATTTAGTCCTTCTAGTACTTAACTGGCTCCAGAGAATTCACTCCCATCCTCAGCCACTGGATTCTAGGAGTTGGGCTCCAGATGACTGCTTCTCAGCATTACTAGAAATACTGAAGCATATCCAGAGCTTTATTAAGAATCTGCAACCTGTGTATTTTAGGCTTAATCTCAAGTTACGTGGAGAATGGAGGTATGTTAAATATGAAGGCAATATGGTAATATGGAACTGTGTTGAAGAAATAAGTAAAATAAAGTCAAACACAATTTATATGTTTATGGTTACAGATAGGTACCAAATTTACAAACAGTAAATAGGGACCAATTAAAACATTTGTTGCATTAAGCTCGTAGGAATATGAATGAAAATGCCTGTAATTATTGCATTTCATATGGCTGTGTTATTTTAAAATAAGCATTTAATTAAAATTAACTTCCAGTTTAAGAATGGCTTAGAGATGAGCCATTAAGTTAAGTAAGAGATGTTACATAACACATTTTGTTAAGTAATAATTTACCTAAATGGATGGCAAAAACATCCTTCAAATTTTAAATGCACCAGAGACAAAAAAAAAAAAGTTTAAATTCTTTAAAAAGTAACTTGAGAGAAATGACAAATCATGAAGGTATTTTAAAAAGCTAACAGAGGGGCGGAGCAAGATGGCGGAGGAGTAGGAGACCTGGATTTCATCTGGTCTCAGGAATTCAGCTGGATAGGGATCAAACCATTCTGAACACCTACAAACTCAACAGGAGATCGAAGAAAAGAATAGCAACAACTCTCTGAACAGAAAAGCGACCACTTTCTGGAAGGTAGGACGTGCGGAGAAGTGAATCCGAGGCGATATTCGGGAGGATAGACGGCGGGGGAGGGGCCTCCGTCGGCCGCTTCTGGCAAGTGATAGAGCCACGGAGCACAAAATTGGAACTTTTAGAAGTCTGCTCCGCTGAGGGACGTCACTCTGGTGGCGAAGTGGGGGGTGGAACCCTCGCGGGACAGTGTGGTCTCAGGACCCTCGGGGTCACAGAAAGACCGGGGGTGCCTGAGTGCGGCAGAGCTCCCAGGTATCGGAGCAGGGAAGCCGGCTGCAGAGACGGAGCCGAGGCGTGGGCTCTCAGCTCGGGGTTGCTATAAACCGTGATCCGCGGCACAGTCGGGCCACTGCTCCTCCAGCAGCGACCCAACAAGCAGCAGATCCGGGGAGACTCACCTTCTTCCCCCGGGAGGAGCGGCACGGGAGTGCACTGCGGGGATCTGCGGGGTTTGGAGACTCCACCCAGGGTCGGGTGCCAGAGATAGAAACGCGCGGTCACAGGCCGGGTGAGCACGGAGTGCGGCTGGAGACCGGGGAGACGGGAGTGACTGACTGCTCTTCTCTGGGGGCTCACTGAGGAGCGGGCCCCGAGTTCTCGGCTCCTCCGGGGCAGAGATGGGAGGCCACCATTTTCACTCTCCGCCTCCAAAGCTGTACGGAAAGCTTGCAGGGAACAAAAGCTCCCTAGAGCAAACCCGAACAGAATACTTAGCCCGGACCGGCAAGGGCGGGGCAATTTTGCCTCCGGCAGAGACATTTGGGAACCACGGCAACAGGCCCCTCCCCCAGAAGATCAGCGAGAACAGCCAGCCAAGACCAAGTTTACCGATCAATGAGAACGGCAGAACTCCAGCGCTAGGGGAACACTGCACATAGAATTCATGGCTTTTTTACCATGATTCTTTAGTCTTTCAAAGTTAATTATTTTTTTTAACTGTCTTTTTTTCTTTTTTCCTTTTTTCTTTTTTTTTGAATTTTTCTTTTTCCCTTTTTCAACCAACATCTTATCAATCCCTTTTTTAAAAAAAAAACATTTTTATTTTTCATTTTTAGAGTCATATTCTATCCCTTCATAGTAGTTACCTGTATTTTTGGCATATATATATAAGTTGTTCTCTCTTTAAAATTTTGAGATAGTTTCTTCTAACAGATCAAAATATACTCTAAATCTCTAGTGTATGGTTTTTTCCTACTCCCCTGCCTGATCACATTCTCTCCCTTTTTTCTTTCTTTTTTTTTTAATCCTCTTCTTTCTATTTTCAAACAACTTATCAATTCCTTTTATAAAATTTTTTATAATTTCCATCTTTACATTCATATTCCATCCCTTCATCATATCAACCCTTATTTTTGTACATATATAAGTTTTTCTTTCTTTAAAATTTTGGGAGGCACTTTCTTTTAAAGACCAAAATACACCCAAAATCTAGTGTGTGGCACTGATCTATAAACCACCCTGATCATATTTGATCACATTCTGTTTTTGTTTTGTTTTGTTTTGTTCTGTTTTTGTTTGTTTTTATCTTTATCTTTTTTTCTTTTTTCTTTTTTTCTTTCTTTTTCTTTTCTCTCTCTTTCCCTTTCTTTTCCCACTGCTTCAGGTCTTTTCTGATTTGTTTAGAGTATATTTTCTGGGGACGTTGTTACCCTGCTAGCATTTTGTTCTCTCATTAATCTATTCTCCTCTGCACAAAATGACAAGACGGAAAAAATCACCTCAACAAAAAGAACAAGAGGTAGTACCGACTGCCAGGGACCTACTCAATACGGACATTAGTATGATGTCAGATCTAGAGTTCAGAATCATCACTTTAAAGATACTAGCTGGGCTTGAAAAAAGCATGGAAGTTATTAGAGAAACCCTTTCTGGAGAAGTAAAAGAACTAAAATCGAACCAAGTAGAAATCAAAAAGGCTATTAATGAGGTGCAATCAAATATGGGGGCGCTAACTGTTAGGATAAATGAGGCAGAAGAGAGAATCAGGGAGATAGAAGACCAAATGATGGAAAATAAAGAAGCTGAGAAAAAGAGAGATAAACAACTACTGGATCATGAGGGCAGAATTCGAGAGATAAACGATACCATAAGACGAAACAACATTAGAATAATTGGGATCCCAGAAGAAGAAGAAAGAGAGAGAGGGGCAGAAGGTATACTGGAGCAAATTATAGCAGAGAACTTGCCTAATTTGGGGAAGGAAACAGGCATCAAAATCCAGGAAGCACAGAGAACCCCTCTCAAAATCAATAAAAATAGGTCAACACCCCGACATCTAATAGTAAAACATACACATCTCAGAGACAAAGAGAAAATCCTGAAAGCAGCTCGGGAGAAGAGATATGTAACCTACAATGGTAGAAACATTATATTGGCAACAGACTTATCCACAGAGACCTGGCAGGCCAGAAAGGACTGGCAGGATATATTCAGAGCACTAAATGAGAAAAATATGCAGCCAAGAATACTATATCCAGCTAGGCTGTCACTGAAAATTGAAGGAGAGATAAAAAGCTTCCAGGACAAACAAAAACTAAATGAATTTGCAAACACGAAACCAGCCCTACAAGAAATCTTGAAAGGGGTCCTCTAAGCAAAGAGAGAGCCTAAAAGCAACATAGACCAGAAAGGAACACAAACAATATACAGTAACAGTCACTTTACAGGCAATACAATGGCACTAAATTCTTATCTTTCAATAGTTACCCTGAATGTAAATGGGCTAAATGCCCCAATCAAAAGACACAGGCTATCAGATTGGATTAAAAAACAAGACCCATCGATATGCTGTCTGCAAGAGACTCATTTTAGACCCAAAGACATGCCCAGATTGAACATGAGGGGATGGAAAACCATTTACCATGCTAATGGACACCAAAAGAAAGCTGGGGTGGCAATCCTTATATCAGACAAATTAGATTTTAAACCAAAGACTGTAATAAGAGATGAGAAAGGACACTATATCCTCCCTAAAGGGTCTATCCAACAAGAAGATCTAACAGTTGTAAATATCTATGCCCCTAACATGGGAGCAGCCACTTATATAAGGCAATTGATAACAAAAGCAAAGAAACACATCGACAACAATACAATAATAGTGGGGGACTTTAACACCCCCCTCACTGAAATGGACAGATCGTCTAAGCAAAAGATCAACAAGGAAATAAAGACTTTAAATGACACACTGGACCAAATGGACTTCACAGACATATTCAGAACATTCCATCACAAAGCAAAGGAATACACATTTTTCTCTAGTGCCCATGGAACATTCTCCAGAATAGATCACATCCTAGGTCATAAATCAGGTCTCAACCGGTACCAAAAGATTGGGATCATTCCCTGCATATTTTCAGACCACAATGCTTTGAAACTAGAACTCAATCACAAGAGGAAAGTCAGAAAGAACTCAAATACATGGAGGCTAAAGAGCATCCTACTGAAGAATGAATGGGTCAACCAGGAAATTAAAGAAGAATTAAAAAAATTCATGGAAACCAATGAAAATGAAAACACAACTATTCAAAATCTTTGGGATGCAGCAAAGGCAGTCCTAAGAGGAAAGTATATAGCAATACAAGCCTTTCTCAAGAAACAAGAAAGGTCTCAAGTACACAACCTAACCCTACACCTAGAGGAGCTGGTGAAAGAACAGCAAATAAAGCCTAAACCCAGCAGGAGAAGAGAAATAATAAAGATCAGAGCAGAAATCAATGAAATAGACACCAAAAGAACAGTAGAACAGATCAATGAAACTAGGAGCTGGTTCTTTGCAAGAATTAACAACCCCTGGCCAGACTTATCAAAAAGAAAAGAGAAATGACCCAAATCAACAAAATCATGAATGAAAGAGGAGAAATCACAACCAACACCAAAGAAATACAAACAATTATAAGAACATATTATGAGCAACTCTATGCCAGCAAATTAGATAACCTGGAAGAAATGGATGCATTCCTAGAGATGTATCAACTACCAAAACTGAACCAGGAAGAAATAGAAAACCTGAACAGACCTATAATCACTAAGGAAATTGAAGCAGTCATGAAAAATCTCCCAAAACACAAAAGCCCAGGGCCAGATGGCTTCCCAGGGGAATTCTACCAAACATTTAAAGAAGAATTAATACCTATTCTTCTGAAACTGTTCCAAAAAATAGAAATGGAAGGAAAACTTCCAAACTCATTTTATGAGGCCAGCATTACCTTGATCCCAAAACCAGAAAAAGACCCCATCCAAAAGGAGAATTACAGACCAATATCCCTGATGAACATGGATGCAAAAATTCTCACCAAAATACTAGCCAATAGGATCCAACAGTACATTAAAAGGATTATTCACCACAACCAAGTGGGATTTATCCCTGGGCTGCAAGGTTGGTTCAACATCCGCAAATCAATCAACGTGATACAATACATTAACAAAAGAAAGAACAAGAATCATATGATCCTCTCAATAGATGCAGAAAAAGCATTTGACAAAGTACAGCATCCTTTCTTGATCAAAACTCTTCAGAGTATAGGCATAGAGGGTACATACCTCAATATCATAAAAGCCATCTATCAAAAGCCTACAGCGAATATCATTCTCAATGGGGAAAAACTGAGAGCTTTCCCCCTAAGGTCAGGAACGCAGCAGGGATGTCCACTATCACCACTGCTATTCAACATAGTATTGGAAATCTTAGCCACAGCAATCAGACAACAAAAAGAAATCAAAGGCATCCAAATCAGCAAAGAAGAAGTCAAACTCTCACTCTTTGCAGATGATATGATACTTTATGTGGAAAATCCCAAAGACTCCACCCCAAAACTGCTAGAACTCAAACAGGAATTCAGTCAAGTGGCAGGATATAAAATCAATGCACAGAAGTCACTGGCATTCCTATACACCAACAACAAGTCAGAAGAAAGAAATTAAGGAGTCGATCCCATTTACAATTGCACCCAAAACCATAAGATACCTAGGAATAAATCTAACCAAAGAGGCAAAAGATCTGTACTCAGAAAACTATAAAATACTCATGAAAGAAATTGAGGAAGACACAAAGAAATGGAAAAACGTTCCATGCTCATGGATTGGAAGAACAAATATTGTGAAGATGTCAATGCTACCTAGAGCAATCTACACATTCAATGCAATCCCCATCAAAATACCATCCACTTTTTTCAAAGAAATGGAACAAATAATCCTAAAATTTGTATGGAACCAGAAAAGACCCCGCATAGCCAGACGAATGTTGAAAAAGAAAAGCAAAGCTGGCAGCATCACAATTCCGGACTTCCAGCTCTACTACAAAGCTGTCATCATCAAGACAGTATGGTACTGGCACAAAAACAGGCACATAGATCAATGGAACAGAATAGAGAGCCCAGAAATGGACCCTCAACTATATGGTCAACTAATCTTTGACAAAGCAGGAAAGAATGTCCAATGGAAAAAAGACAGTGTCTTCAACAAATGGTGTTGGGAAAATTGGACAGCCACATGCAGAAGAATGAAACTGGACCATTTCCTTACACCTCACACAAAAATAGACTCCAAATGGTTGAAAGACCTCAATGTGAGACAGGAGTCCATCAAAATCCTAAAGGAGAACACAGGCAGCAACCTCTTCGACCTCAGCAGCAGCAACTTCTTCCTAGAAACATCGCCAAAGGCAAGGGAAGCAAGGGCAAAAATGAACTATTGGGACTTCATCAAGATAAAAAGCTTTTGCAAAGCAAAGGAAACAGTCAACAAAACCAAAAGACAACTGACAGAATGGGAGAAGATATTTGCAAATGACATATCAGATAAAGGGCTGGTATCCAAAATCTATAAAGAACTCATCAAACTCAACACCCAAAGAACAAAGAATCCAATCAAGAAATGGTCAGAAGACATGAACAGACATTTTTCCAAAGAAGACATTCAAATGGCCAACAGACACATGAAAAAGTGTTCAATATCGCTCGGCATCAGGGAAATCCAAATCAAAACCTCAATGAGATACCACCTCACACCAGTCAGAATGGCTAAAATTAACAAGTCAGGAAATGACAGATGTTGGCAGGGATGCGGAGAAAGGGGAACCCTCCTACACTGTTGGTGGGAATGCAAGCTGGTGCAGCCACTCTGGAAAACAGTATGGAGGTTCCTCAAAAAGTTGAAAATAGAGCTACCATATGATCCAGCAATTGCACTACTGGGTATTTACCCCAAAGATACAAAAGTAGGGATCCGAATGGGTACGTGCATCCCCATGTTTATAGCAGCAATGTCCACAATAGCCAAACTGTGGAAAGAGCCAAGATGTCCATCAACAGATGAATGGATAAAGAAGAGGTGGTATATATATATATACAATGGAATATTATGCAGCCATCAAAAGGAATGAGATCTTGCCATTTGCAACGACGTGGATGGAACTGGAGGGTATTATGCTGAGCGAAATAAGTCAATCAGAGAAAGACATGTATCATATGATCTCACTGATATGAGGAATTCTTAATCTCAGGAAACAAACTGAGGGTTACTGGAGTGGGGGGTGGGGTGGGAGGGATGGGGTGACTGGGTAATGGACACTGGGGAGGGTATGTGCTCTGGTAAGCACTGTGAACTGTGCAAGACTGTTGAATCTCAGATCTGTACATCTGAAACAAATAATGCAATATATGTTAAGAAAGAAAAAAAGAAGAAGAAGAATGTAGCAGGAGGGGAAGAATGAAGGGGGGGAAATCGGAGGGGGAGAAGAACCATGAGAGACGATGGACTCTGAAAAACAAACTGAGGGTTCTAGAGGGGAGGGGGGTGGGAGGATGGGTTAGCCTGGTGATGGGTATTGAGGAGGGCACGTTCTGCATGGAGCACTGGGTGTTATGCACAAACAATGAATCATGGAACACTATATCTAAAACTAATGATGTAATGTAAGGGGATTAACATAACAATAAAAAAGATTATTAAAAAAAAAGCTAACAAAAAAAAACTCTATAAATATTTTGCTAAACCATTCCTATTAGTGAAAATAAATGGAAAGGGGCGCCTTGGTGGCTCAGTCGTTAAGCATCTGCCTTCGGCTCGGGTCATGATCCCAGGGTGCTGGGATCGAGCCCCGCATCGGGCTCCCTGCTCGGCGGGAAGCCTGCTTCTCCCTCTCCCACTCCCCCTGCTTGTGTTCCCTCTCTCGCTGTCTCTCTCTCTGTCAAATAAATAAATAAAATCTTCACAAAAAAAAAAAAAAAAAGAAAATAAATGGAAAATTTATCATACTCTTCAGTGTTTTCTCAGAGCAAAATACACAAATATTTTCTGATATTCCTTATTGGTATTTGCTAAACCGAGAATTTTAAAAATTATTTTTAGTTTACAGCATTGTTTATTTTAAATATAATGTCATTCCTTTCATACTTATATTAATTTGTCTTATAATTTCATTGGTTTCACAAAAAAAGCTATTATTTCAACAATAGCAATAGGCCAAACAATACATTTTAATTCAGATATATAAAATAAGTACCAGACTTATTAGTGATATATATATATATATTTTTTTTTAAAAGAGTTATTTTATTATTTATGCAACTCATGTTAACATTTTTACTGTGGGCATTTAACTAAACTTGCATTTGAGGTTCTTAAGACCTTCACATTCTCCTCACCATCACCTAAACATTCAGATGTGGAGAGCAAAAGCTAAAGAAAAAAAAATAAATTTCCTTACCACTTACAGCATTGACAAGTCCTTGAGACAAGCAGAGTGACCTTCCTCTAGGAACTTAACTATTGAGATGTTAATACTTTCTTTGTTAATGGCAAAAGCAATCTTAGCTTAACATTAGCCCAACCTCCAGGATCCTGTAAGTCTCCTTTAACATATAAAAATTCTTTTGGAAATTTCTTTTATCTATACCCATCTTCCCCCCCCCCCCCCCAAGATACATGTTAGCAATCATCCTCTAAGCACATGGCCTCCTGGTATACATCTGAAGGGTCTCATGACTAAGGTTTTACTAGACAGTAGTAAATGACCTTTTCCTAACAACTAGCCCCTCAAAGTCCAGGAAACCTTGCTTCCAAATTCCTTAGAGACTTCCACTACCCCTAACCCTCTCCCTACTTGAAAGTACATAATCAGCCACTCCTCAGGACCCCAGTGTAGCTCTTTCTGCCCAGGGGGTCCTGTCCCGGTGCTTTAACAGAACCATCTTTTGCACCAAAAATGCTTCAAGAATTATTTCTTGGCTGTTTGCTCCAGAACCCCAACATTTTCACATAGCATTCCCTCCTACTGCCTAAAGCTAAATATTTAGTTTTGGATACACTATCAAAACACACATTTTAAAAATTCAAACTCTTGGATTGCAAAATTTGAATAAAATGTTTGAGTGAACGTTTTTGCATATTTCAATCCATAGGTCATTCTATTGGTTTATCTAATGTATGGCTTTATTTTTTGTTTTATTGTTTGTTTTTCTATCTGCTTATCTTAAATATATCAGTCAGAATGTTATGTTGTGGTCATAAACAACCCCAAATGCCAATGGCTCAAAACAATGAATATTCTTTCTTGCTGCTTTATTTGCTCACCACTGTTTGGCAGGAAGGTCTCTGCTCACTGCAGTCAGTGCAAAAAGCCAACATTTTTACCATTGTTAATCACTCTGCCAGAGGTAAATGAGAACACTGATGGGTCTCAAGCTGGTAAATAAATGGTCTGTCTCTAAAATGACATACTGTTTTCTCCTTACAACTCCTTGGTCAGAACTAGTCACACAGCACAAGGGCCCAGAAAGTGCAATCCTATATGGTCCAGAAGGAAAATAATCAGAAATATTTGTCAAGTAACACTAATGAACACAGCTATTTTAGTCTTCTGTCTTCTTTCAATTAAAAAAAAAAAAAGGAAATAGGAAAAATAGAAACTACCTCCTAAGACTACATTTAGATTAGATTTAGCTAAGTCTCTTTAATTTCTTCATAGACAAAAAATGTTATAATATTTAAGGTCCCACATCTATAGGAACATAGCTGCAACCACATTTTAGAGCTGCAACCACATTTCAGAAATCATCAAGTTTAGTTCTTTATTTAATTGGGAATTGAGACCCTTAGAGATTTAGAAAGTTAAACATAAATTATTTTACAGTCAAGTTGGGAAAACAATGTATTGGGTGAAGAAATGGTACAATGATGAGGCACTATTCCTGACCTAAAAAGTTTACAATTTTTTGAGAAGTATTTATAACTCATACAGCTAGATAACACAAAACAAAGAATTAGCCCAATATTCTTCACTTCTGCTTACATAATCTTCTAGAAATGTGATTGTCATTCTATTTTTGGCCTTTAAAACATCTCTGTTGGGGCACCTGGGTGTCTCGGTCATTAAGCGTCTGCCTACGGCTCAGGTCGTGATCTCAGGGTCCTGGAATCGAGCCCTGCATCGGGCTCCCTGGTCCGCAGAGAGCCTGCTTCTCCCTCTCCCTCTGCCTGCCGCTCTGCCTATCTGTGCTCTCTCTGTCTCTGTCAAATAAATAAATAAAATCTTAAAAAAAAAAAACTCTATGTTAATGCAATCAATTAAAACTATGTAAATACTGTAATATTTTTAAATGGGGTAGGCAATTACTTAATTACCTCAAACATTTTTGTGAAATATATAACCTATTCCCCATAAATATTTTTGGAAATAAACCATTTAATAATATATATGAATAAATGTCTATAACAAAAAAATCATAATAAATTATCATTTATAATTTATCAAAGGGCTTGGACCACTGGACCCTGGACTATTTGGATCACTAACATTACACTATTAGGGGAATAAAGTAAGTAGGCATACTAAATTGTTAAAATCAGCGATAAAGGACAATATTAAAAGCTGCCAGAAAAAAAGATATAGAAGTCCAGAGGAACATAGACCAGAATGGTAGCAGACTTCTTGTTAAAAATAATCCAAGATAGTGAGGAAGTGGGACAACATCTTTTAAGTACAGAAAAAAAAATTAAAGAGAAAAAGTTTTCCTTAGTCAATGAAACATACTTCAAAAACAAAGGCAAAATGAAAACATTTTCAGAGATACAAATATTGAATGAACTCATTCATCAGAAAACCTGCACAAAAATTAATGTTATATGAAGTCCTTTAGAAAAAATTATACAAATGGAAATTTGTAGCTAGACAAAAAAAGAAAAAGTAACAAAAAAGGTAATTATGTGGGTTAACAATGAAATGACTATTTTATTTTCAAAATCTAAAAAGATAATTGATTCATGTACACCAAAAATGATAGCAATGCATTTTGAGATTTATAATAGAAATTGAAGCAAAATGTATAGCAACAGTAGTATAAAGGCCTGAAGGTGAGAAATGGATGCATGACTTTCTAAGGTTCTTACACTATAAATCAAGACATATAATATTACTTAAAGGTAGACCATAATAAGTTAATATTATTTTCCATCAACCCTAAAGCAACCATTAAGATAACATAGTATGGAGTTATATCTACTATGCCCCCCAAAAAGATTAAATGGAATAATTAAATATGTAGTTAACCTGAAAGAAGCTACAGACAGAAGAAAGGGAGAATAAGATTAAATAGTAAAAATAGAAAAGCAATAGTAAAATGGTATGGTTGAGCCAACCATGTCGACAATCACATTGAATATAAATGGCCTAAATATGCACATAAAAGGGAGAGACTTTCAGAGTGCTGCCTGCTTCCTCCAACAAACTCATTTTTAATATAAAGATGCAATAAGTTTAAAAGAAAATGTACAGAAGATAGAGTATGATAACACTAACAAAAAGAAAGCTAAAATGGCTTTATAGTTAGTCAACAAAATAGATTTCAAAGCAAAAAAATGTTACCAGGATACAAAAGTCATTACATGATAGAGATCAATTCTCCCAGAGGACATAACAACACAAAATGTATGCACCTAATAACAGAGTATACAAATATATGAAGCAGAACTTAATAGAACTTCAAGGAAATAGAAATAATTCCACAATTTCAGTAAGAAACTTACTCTTTAGATTTGTTTTGCTCCTCTTTTTCTGGTTTCTTAAGGTAAAATCATAAATTATTGATTCGAGGACTTTTTTTTTTCCTCTTTACAAGCACTGAATGTTAGAGGAGTAGAATGATTTCATTCTAAGAATGGTTTTAGATATTCAAAAAAAAATTAATATTTATTTTTATTTGTGTTCATTTCAAAATATTTTCAAATTTCCCTTGAAACTTCCTTTGGACACACTGATTACTTAAAAATATGTTTTTAATTTACAAATTTTGGTGATGGCCTTATCTTTCTGTTGTTAATTTTTAATTAAATTACATTATGGTCAGAGACTATATTTTGTAAGATTTCAGTATTTAAAATTTGTGGCATTTGTGTTTTATGACCCAGGATACAGTCTATCATGATGAATGTTTTATGCATACTTGAGAAGATATGTACTCTGCTGTTGTTGGGTGTTTTCTGTTTTTTTCTTAATATTTCATCTTTTCTTCATTCTTTGGGTTGTTTATACATTTTTTAGTATTCCGTTTCAATGTATCCATTGTGATTTTGATGATATCTTTGCATAATATTTTAGTATTTACTTTAGGGATTACAAAATACATATTTTTCCAGTGTATTTGTAATACTTTTAATACTTTACCACTTTACTCTTAATATAGAAATCTTATTACTATTACTTCTTACTTCTTACTATGTAGGGCCCTTTATACTCTCTCTTCTATGCTGCAGTTGTCTTAGATATCTATGAGTGTTGTAAACCACATCAGAAAATATATTTTTGCTTTCGACTCTCACACATGTTTTCAGGAACACAAGAACTCAGTATTGTTTTAGTGCTATTTTGAATTCTCATGTCCTTTCCTCCACCTCTTGCTATTTTCTTTAGCATTGTCAGTCAGTGGAGCCACAGATCTGACTAGGTTTGAGAGTCGAGTTCAATGGGATGAGAATCACATGTACTTATTCCCACTGACCTAGAACCAGACTACTGTCAGCGGGCTTTAATTACAAATGTAAAATATCCAGATTTTCTGCTTCACTAAGTTGGATTTTTGAGAAAATTTTACATTTCGTCTAAATATCAGATTTTTGGTGTGATGATATTTATAATGTTCCTTCATTAGTATTTAAATGTCTACTGGAAATTTGATGATTTCCAGTCTTTTATAACTGATAATGGTAATTGGTGGTTTCTCTCTTTTGTTTTTCTTTAGAAATACTTGCTGAGGATTTAGAAATTTTATTGATCCATTCAAAGTACTCAATTTTGAATTCATATTTTTTTTTCTTTTTTGACAGTCATTGACTTGATAATTCCTTTTTATACTTACTTTACCTAGATACTTAATATGAAATTTTTTCTTGCTTATTTTAAACATTTAAAGTTACACATTTTGCTATAAAGACTTTTTTATATGTACAGCATTTAAACAAGTCTTGGGATATATTTTCTATATAATTACATTTGAAATATTTTTTTTAGTTTTTCTAGTTTAATATTTGACCTGTGGGTTATTCATAAAAGTATTATTTAGTTTCTAAATATTTGCATCTTTTCTACATATATTATTTTTGTTGATTTCTATTTAATTCAAGTCTAATCTTATGACATTCAGTATTAACTCAATCCTTTGAAATTTATTGAGAGTTTTTTTATGTACTAACATATGGTCTATTGGGGTAAATATTTCATGTGAAATTGAAAAAAAAAGTTTATTATACAATTACTGAATGTAGTGTTCAATAAATGTAAATAAACACAAATTAAGCCAATTTATTGATAATTTTGTTTAAATCTCCTATATCCCGATTAAATTTTTTGGTCCTCTTTAATCAATTACTGAGAGAGAACTGTTAAAATTTCCAAAATATATATTCATTTAAAGTCACTCTTTCAAAAAGTGAAATTTAAGCTTACTATTTAAAATTACTATGTTGAGAGGACTCAAAATTAAGTGAATTTGTGTCTTCTTCCATTTAGAGTAATATCAAGAAAGGAAAGAAACATATGATTTGACTTGTATATATTCTTAATATTTGTCGATAGGTTTGTTCAAGTAATAGCAGCATCTGTAACAATATTACTCACCATACCTTTGCTGATGAAATAAGCTAAAGAATGGAATGGTTGAATGCTTTTAAACATTCTTTAATTATATTAAGATATTTCAGATTAAAATGAGAATATATACACCCTGTGTGAAAGATATGAAACTTGGAACATTTTTCATTTAATGTTAAATGTGTTAAAATGTTATTGCCTTGTAATGACTACAATAAACTGGCAGAGAGTTATATTCTGAGCTTCCTTGGGGGCCCACATTCTCCATGATTTTGTGCCATTCTTTAATAATCATGGTAATTCCCTGAAATGGTGATAAAAACAGACAGTACCAATTCAGATCCAGTAAGTTCATTAGGATGTGTGTGGGAGGGAAACCAATTCAAAATACTACAATTTGTTTGACTTCATTACTACAGAGGGGAAAAAAAAAATATATATATATATATATGTATCTATACACATATATATAGATACGTATATGTATATATCATGTTTGGTTTTGTTTTTTTTTTTTAATTTTATTTGACAGAGAGAGAGACACAGCGAGAGAGGGAACACAAGCAGGGGGAGTGGGAGAGGGAGAAGTAGGCTTCCTGCTGAGCAGGGAGCCCGATGCGGGGCTCGATCCCAGGACCCCGGGATCATGACCTGAGCCAAAGGCAGACGCTTAACGACTGAGCCACCCAGGCGCTCCTGTGTATATCATGTTTTGACAACATTTATATTTTAACTTCTCAAGGGAACCACTCAGGCTCAAAAAGGGGAGGACATTTCTTTATATTCCTTTAACTTTTTGTCATATGATTTCTTGCAAAACCATTTTGGTTCAGCTAAAGTTCTTTCAGCCCCATTCTCAAAAGCAGCAGAACAAAATGTCAACTTGGCATCTGGCTAGTGACAAGCATACTATAGAGCATATCTATGTAAGTCATTTCCAGGAACCAATTTACATAGTAATTGTTTTAATGTGAGCATATTCAATTTTCAATGGCTGCTTTTAGTCACACTGTTTTTCTGTTCTAATCTTGCCATGTCAGTTGGGTTTGATAAAGCAGTGATAACTGGCAATTTATTTTGCCTTTGACAGGCCTGAAAAATTGGTTTGGAATGCCGAGTATATGTAAGTGTGTTTTTCAGTGGGGATGGGAGATAGTCACTGTGTCTGTATGTATGCATGTATGTATTTGGTCACCTATTACATAGGAACTGTTTTGTAAGTTAATATTTTATGTGGTAATATGATTATCACTTTAATGTAATGTGTTAATTTATGTCTGTCCTGAGGAACAAAAGAGATTTTTGTGATTCTGCTGCTACATGTTCGTTGTGGCAGAAACACAGTGAACACAGAAGGGAAGAGCAAAAGAGAAGGCGAGAGATAGGCAGGAATTAGAATACGGAGGCAGGCGTTGGTGTTTTCTCAGCAATTATTTTTAGTGCAACAGAAGTCTTTTAAGTATTTTCGATGGGGGGATATAATGATCTGCCTTAATTCTCAGGGCTCACTATTGCTCACGCTGCTGAATGTATTGCATTAGAGCAAGAAGGAGTGTGTGAGGTCCAATTATGAAGTTATTCTAGGATTCCAATTACGAAATGATAGTGGATATAGTTGAGATTAACTGAAGTGCATGCATTTGAGACCCCTTTGGCACTACATTTTGGGTAGAGAATTAATAGGCCTTGGTAGATGAGCTCAGCAAGGAGAGAGTAAATAAAATGAGGAAACTGGGGGCCAGTACTGAGATCAGTGAACTTTAATATCTAGCCATCAGATAAAGAGGAACTGTTTGTAAGGGAGACTGGAAAGGCCTGGGGATAAAAAGCAAGTGTGTTTCCATTCCTTGAAACAGACAAAAGAGTGCTTAAAAATGAGAGAAGGGACAAAGTCAAGTGTTGCTGGAAACTTTCATGAGACAAAGACTTTAAATATGGATTTTGTCAATGTAGAAATAATTAGTGACTTTGGCAAGAAGAAAATTGATGGCCCTGTAGTGTCATTAGTCAAATTAGGACTGCTGAAGAGTTGAAAAGGAGTTGAGGAAATCAATATCTATGTGGAAGTTGGGGTTGATAGCTGGAGGGAAAAATAGGAAAAGAAGTCATTTTACAAATGTGGAGGTACCAATGCTTTTATCATATATGATTAAATTTATTCCAGAATAATAACATATAAATAATAAATAAATAAATAATAAAATATAAAAAATACTAATAGCCAAATTCTTCACTTCTGCAGAAAAAAACAAACATTTCAAAACTAATAGGCACCTATCACTACATACCAGTTACAAAACCCTAGAGATTAGTACATACTACATTGACTCAGATGATAAGGTCTACCAGAGGAATTAATCACTTCATTTGGTAATAATAAAGAAGTGAAACAAAATTATTTGACTTGGAGAAAATGGAGAGTGATTTATCCTTTTAGTATATGTGCTGCCGAAGCGAGCACGTGATTTATCCTTTTAAATAGCTTTATTGAGATATAATTCACATACCATACAGATAATTTATTGTATCATTTAGGGTGCATGATTCAATAGTTTTTAGTGTCTTCACAGACTGTACAACCATCAACATAAACAATTTTAGAATATATTTATCAGTTCAGAAAGAAATCTCAGACCCTTCCTCTAATCTCCTCATAGCCCTAAAGTAACTACTGTTTATTTTGGTTTCTACAGATTTCCCTATTCTGAACATTCATTTGGAGAGAATCATATATAGTATGTGAAATTTTGGGTCTGGTTTTCATTTAGCATAATGTGTTCAAAGTTAATCCAAGATGTAGCATTTATAATTATTTTATTCCTTTTTATGACTGAATAATCTTTCATCGTATGGAATACCACAGTTTGTTTACACATTCATCCATCAGTGGACATTTGTTTTTTTTTCCACCTTTTGGCTCTTATGAATAAGGTTGCTATAAACATTCATATATAATTTTTGTGGGGACATAGGTTTTCATGTCTCTTGAGTGTATATCTAGGCAGGGAATTGCTGGGTCATATGGTAATTCTGTATTTAATTGTTTGAGGAACTGCCAAACTACTTTCCAAAGCACTGATGCCATTCTGCATTCCCACCAGCAATGTATAAGGGTTCCATTTCTCTACATCCTTGACAACATTTATTATTTGAACTTTTGGCTCTAGTCATCATACTAGATATGAAGTAGCATCTCATTTTGGTTTTGACTTTTATTTCTAGTGACTAATGATAGTGAGCATCCTTTCATGAATTTGAGTATTCAGATGATCTGCCCATGTTTTAACTGGGTTATTTTTCTTTTTATTATTGAGTTATAAGAGCTCTTTGTGTATTTTAGATACAAGTCCTGTATCAGATATATGATTGGCAAATATTTTCTCTAATTCTGTAGGTTGTCATTTTGCCTTCCTGATGGTATACTTCAATTGAAGCGTAAGAATTTTTCATTTTGAAGAAGCCAAATTTATCTATTTTTTCTTGTGTTGTTTATACTTTGGTATTCTACCTAAGAATACTTTGTCAAATCAAAGGTCATAAAGATTTGTTTCCACATTTTCTTCTTTAAGCTCTTACACTGAGGTCTTGGATACATTTTGTGCTGATTTTTATGTTGTCTGAGGTAAGGTTTTAACATCATTCTTTTGCATGTGGCTATCCAGTTGTCTTAGTACCAATTATTTAAAAATCTAATTTTTCCACATTGATTAGTTTTGGCACCTTTGTCAAAAACTCAATTAATCATGGATGTATAGAATTATTTCTGGACTCTCAATTATATTCTATTGATCCAAATATCTATCCATATACCAATACCACACTATCTTGATTACTGTTGCTTTATAATAAATTTAAATCAGGAAGTGTATGTCATCTTATTTGATTGCTGTTCTTCAGGATTGTTTTGGCTATTCTGGTCCCTTGCAATTCCATGTGAATTTTAGAGTCAACTCATCAATTTCTGCAAGGAAGTCAATTGGGATCCTGATAGGAATTTTTTTTTTTTTAATCTATAAATCAGTATGGAATGTTTTGCCATCTTAACAATGTTAAATCTGATCCACAAACATGAGATGTTTTTTCCATTTCTGGAATTTGTTTCAACAATGTTTTGTAGTTTTCAAAGTATTAAGTTTGATGTCACTTTTGTTCAATTTATTCCTAAGTATTTTGTTCATTCTGATTTAATGGTGAATGGAATTGTTTCCTTAACTTCATTTTCAGATTATCCACTGCAAGTGTATAAAAATAAAGTGATTTCTATATATTGCTCTTGTACCCTGCCACCTTACTGAACTTGATTATTAACTCTAATAGGGTTTTTTGGGTTTTTTTGTGTGTGTTTTTTGGGAGGGGGGTTGTGTGTGTGTGTGTGTGTGTGTGTGTATTCCTCAGGATTTTCCATATAGAAGATTATGTCATCTGCCAATAGAGACTGTATTCTTTCTTTCCAATTAGGATGTCTTTTATTTATTTTTCTTGCCTAATTACCTGGGCTAGAATATACTGTACAGTGTGATAGAAGTGGTGAGAGTAGACATCCCTTTTACCCTGTGATCTTATGGGGAAATGCATCCAGTCTTTCACCAATAAATATGTTAGCTTTTAAAACTGGCAGATTTTCAGGGTGCCTGTGTGGCTCAGTTGGTTAAGCAACCGACTCTTGGTTTCGGATCAGGTCCTGATCTCATGGCTTATGAGATCAAGCCCCATGTCGAGCCCCATGTCGAACCGCATGTCAGGCTCCATGCTCAGTGGGAGTCTGCTTGGATATTCTCTCCCGCTGCCCCTTCCCCAACTCGTGCATGTTCTCTCTCTCTAAAATAAATAAATAAATAAATAAATAAATAAATAAATAAATAATCTTTTTTAAAAATGGCAGATTTTCTCACCTTTTTAATAAATAAGCTAAAATATTAATCACTACCCCTCATTTCAATAACCTGTGGGTAGGAGTAAAATGAAGAAGGAACAAATTTAGGATTGCTATTGCTAGATTAATCTCACAGAATAATATGCATCACTATATTAAATTCCCATTTTCTTCTCTTTAGGGAATTAAAGTTGTGAATCCTTTTTTCAAACTTACGCTTTCAGTTTTATGTATTTGATCCTTATCACGTTATAAGGTTACAAAAAATATACCTTAAAATTCATTAGACATGATTTTTAAGCAGCTGTAATTTTATTTTTAGAAGGTTCTTTTGGTTTTATTTTTGATTTTGTGGGTGCACTGTACAGCTTTCAAATTACCGGTCTTTTAGACCCCAGTGCCCTTGTGTTCATCCTCATTCTAGCTTTCAAAGAATCTGCTTCATGATCTGTCATTTACTACAAAAGCTAAATGTCTGACAGCTCTTGAACTGTTACCTATCTTAGAAAGATTTTCATTTCAATGGGACATACATTTGAGTTACAGTGATAAAAACTCTTCCATATCTTTCAGGCTTTAGTTAATAAATGAGATGTGTGTGTAAATTTTTGTTTTTGTTATTTTATCATGGCTTTTAAAACAATGATCCCTAGAAACATACAAATATACTAAAGTCTATACTAGCTTGCAAAAACTGGCTCACAAAAAAATACTGAAAGATACTCATTTGCATTATAGTTGCGAACGATTATTTCCTATCTTCTGTTTGTGATCATTCCTCCCCCAATTTGCCGCTTGTGATTTAGCTGGTTCTTTTTTCTTTTTTTCAGTCATATTTAGACATATCCTAGGCTAGAACCACATTTGATTCAATAATACATTTCGTATCTCCCTCTGTGAAGTATTCATACCTGAGTGGAGGGGATGAAGAGTCATTTTAGCTTAATTTGTTTCAGAATTCACTTGTAAATTTGTTGAAAGAAGACACTTTATCAATTTTACAAATGAATCATAACAAAAACATGAAAGAATGCCAGTGTCTCTCACATTTTTATGTAACTTTTGAAATTGAGAAATAAAAAAATTATCCTTGAACACTTTTGGATGATTAAACTCAAACATTTCTGTGAATGATTTCTAGTAGTCAATGGACAAGAGTCAAAACAGTTAAATAACGCTTTTCTAATTCATATAAAATTAAAACATTCTAAGCATATTCACTAAATCATAGTTTAAAGAATTAGACACATATAATTATTTTTCCTCAAATCAACTCAGAATTGACTCACAAAATTTGTTTTTACAATTTAAATTTTAGAATTATAGTTCACTTGATTTCCACATATTTTTTAATCTTCATGATATAACTGGAGAAGGAGGAAGGGAAGCAGAAAGATTATCATCAGAAAGAAAAGAAATAATTTAATATATCATGCTGCAACTGATTTGGTAAACCTGGTCTTAATTTTAATACTTTAATACATGGTGAGGTACATAAAGAAAGTTAACATCCACACTTGGTGAAGTGGGTACACAGAAATTAAAAATGACGGATTGACTTGTTTGGCACCACAGTGCAAGTCATGGAAGTAAACCATTTTAGAATTATTATTCAACATAATTTACAGAAGGCAAGAATGCTTAGACTATAAGGCACTGAAAAATAAAAAAAAATCACTCAAAAGTTTGTTATGTTGAGAAATTGTGATTTCTCATCATATACAAAGAAGATATTAGGCACTTAGATATTAGACTCCTCTCCTCTCAGATAGATATTCCCATGTAGAGGGACAGCCATTAGATTAATTCTCCTTTCCAGGAGAAAGGAAGACACACAACTGATGAATTTGTGTTAGTGAGCTTATCACGCTTGGCTCAGCCCCTCCTTCATTTTTCTGCTTTGGAACTTGCTTGCCTGCAGAGGTCAGACATCTAACTCTGCCCTCCAGGCCTTCTGTTATACAACTGTTTTTGCATGTTCAGCAATGCCTATGACTTGAAGGCTGAATGTGCCTCATTCTAGAGTTCACACTTAGCCTACATCTACATCCTGCCCACTGATAGAATCCTATCAATAATAAAAATAATCTTTCATTCCCAGCCATTTCTGGGACAATCTCTCATTTGGTTCTGAAATTGTACAGGGAGCAGCGTTGTGATGTAACTGCAATGCTACTGAAAACACTCGTATAATCAAGAGGTTGTAAAAAGTCTTGTATATTTTCCCAGGAGTTGAGATACCACAGAATTTCTTCTCAATGTTCAATATTTTATTTATTGTCAAAGTCATGAAGCTATCGCAGGAATGTAAGTGAAATATAAAGGAAAAGTTAAATGAAAAGGAAAGGTCACAAGTCAGAGTAGAATTTTTTAGTACAAAAATAGCCCAGCTACTCAGCCACCTTATAAATGCATCTTGATTAGTGTGTTTGTGTATGACTATGTATTTGTATAAATATGTATTTTTTTTCTAACAGCAAAAATGAACCTCAAGTCATGATGCATTTACCTGAATCCTCTGCAAAGCCTACCTCAACGCTCCTATTATACATGTACTTATGCATCCTAGTCTCATGTATTTCTTCTCTTCATAGATGTAATTTCATCTTGCACACATTAATTATATCACATTTGGGGGAGTATTTGTGGTAACTACTTATAAATTTATTTACGTCTAGGGAGTAATACTCACTCAAATATTCTTCAATCTTATCTTGCTAACAATATATTCACACATAAGTTTATCAGTTTCTTTTCTATGCAAGCCATCCATCCTTCCATGGTTTTCTACTTCCCTATTTTATATGTATTTTGTATTCTAAATATATGCTTCATATTTCCCATCTTGAGCTGGAAGTCAAAATAAAATGTTCTACTGCATACAAAGATGTGGCATCCCAGAAGAGTGAAGGAATACAAAGAAAATGCACGATCAAGATACAGGTGACAGGAAACCGAAATGTAGTAAAATGAAGCCAGGCCAATAAGGTATCCACTGACTGAACATTTGTCACGCAGAAACTCACATAGCAAAATTCTTATCAGCATTGCATTAGACAAAATATAAAAATAATATGTTTTAAGGACAAATCTCAGTTTAAGCCCCAGGTCTATGAATATAGACATAATTAGGCAGTAAGTCAAGAAGGGAGTATTTAAAATGCACAGATAGGTCTTCAAAAAGTAGAAAAGTAAACGAAGAGGGTAGGGATATGGATCTGGAAGAAGGAGTAGAAAATTTGACAATACCAAAGCATAGATGGGAAACAAAACAAAACAACAAAAAAACCCACTAAAATGTAATTTACAAGATAGGGAGATGCTAAAATTACTTGGACAAATGTAAGAAATTTAAAAACATAAATGAGAACCTTGGAATTTATTATTAGGACATGAGTAAGAATGATCAAATTATTGGACACATGCCAACTGACTTTCCTTAATCTATGGCTCCCCACTTAATGAGAATCTATTACTGACTCAATGAAATAATACAGCCAAAGGAAAACAGCTTATTTTTATGCTATTGGATAAGAAAGGAGCAGGACAGGTAAAGGAAGAATGTGTTCTGGATTGGGATTTCTGGAATAACTCATGTTCAGAAAATTCTTCACAGTGAATAAGAATGTATGTACACTAAGCATGTCAAACACCTAGCACCATGATTTATTTTATTTTTTTAATTTGCTAACTGTAAGAATATGAATGAGTAGAGAGAGCACTTGTGTATACAGAGAGAGTGATCTACAGTGTAGAACAGTGGAGTAAGAACTACAATTCTGTGTTTTGGAATAAAGACCAAGCTAAGCAAAATTGCAAGATATGATCCCCCAATATTTTCCATCACAAAATCCCAGAGCAAGGAAAAATCAATTCTTCTCTTCTGGCACTTTGAGCCTGTAATTTGAATTGGCTGACTGCAGATGCAAAGTTTCTTAGAACTGTTATGTTTGACTGTAAAAATCACACAAATTTTCCATTCTCTTCCGTAGATTCTGTCAATATAAACAAGCTGTGGTCAATTACCTGCAGCCTAGTTAAATGGGTAATACTGGATGGAGCTTGTGTCAGTTTGCTTTCATAATTTCAGGAACCACTTACACAGAGCTACATGCTCTTGTGGTTATCTGAGCCTGCATTTTGAGAAGCACGGATGAGGTCAAATGCATAGGACTTTAAACAGTGTGATCCCTGTAAGATTTTTTTGTTTATTTTAGGCTCTCAATTTCCTACAGGTAGGACCTTGACATAATAAGGCTGCATTGGATCTCTCTTCTTGCATCTCTGAGAGTCACAGACTAGACTAACCAGGGTAAACTATCACTCCTAGTAGTCCTGAAATTAACCCTTTGCAGTCCTCCATCTCCAACCCTCTAATAAGGGTTTTTTTGTTTTTTTTTTTCTGAGGGTGCCTGGGTGGCTTGGTCTGTTGAGCATCTGCCTATGGCTCAGGTCACGATCCTGGGGTCCTGGGATCGAGCCCCTTGTTGGGCTCCCTGCTCAGCTGGGAGTCTGCTTCTCCCTCTGCCTCTCCCTCTGCTCCTCCCACAGCTTGCGCTTTTTCTCAAATAAATAAATAAAATCTTAAAAAAAAGGTTTTTGTTTTTTTTTTCTATTTTGGTGTCATTTTACTAGGTGAGTGTCCCACTTGATATCCAGCCTCAGTAAATAAGTAAAATATGGTCTGTGACCATATTTTAGCCACATTTATCTCCCCTAACATTTAGAATAATGCCCTTTGATACTGTAAACTCAATAACTCTAATAAAAATTTCAAAATATTTTTCTCTACATTTTTCCATTTTCTTTTCCATTATTGCCTAAGAATATCTTATCTCAAAAGGTGGTAGTTATGCTAAAAATACACTGAGAAGAATGGGAATATCAGCCTTCTTTTGACTTCAGTGATTTTCTGCGCTGTTTCCATCCACAATTCTTTCCACTTGAATACACATTAAAAGATTGGAAGTGTGGGGGTGGGGGAGGAGGTGGATGGAAATTATTCTCTGAGCACATTTATTATGCCAACAATGCAATTTAATGCGTCTTTGATGTTGTGCAATTAGGTATTAAAATTCCTCATAACTAGAAATGTTCTCGGTCAGTGGGAATTCCTGTAGAGAATTTCAGGTAACCTGGGAATAATCTGGCTAGCTAGAAGGCCTAGACCGATATATAAAGCATTCAGTTTAGGGGAAAATTGATTTGTTCTTCATATTAATCCTCTGCTTAACTATATTGGGAAATGCAAATTCACATAAAACCTGAGAAAGAAACCAGTAATTCTTTTACATTTTAAAATAAATTTATAGACACAATATGGCAACTAAAAAATTATCCCCAAACCATATTTTACGGATTTTTTTGGAAAGGGTTAATTATTTTTGCAAAAAATTAAGTTTTATTGTACATTACTGATTTGATTTAGATTCTTACCTCTATTTTCATTATTGCCCTTATTTTTTTAAAGATTTATTTATTCATTAGAGAGAGAGAGCACGAGGGGAGAAGCAGAGGGAGAGGGAGAGAGAGAGAATCTCAAGCTGACTCCCTGCTGAGTATAGAGCCCAACACAGGGCCTCAATCCCAAGACCCAAGGTCATGACCTGAATTGAAATCTAGAGTTGGAACTTTAACCAGCTGAGGCACCCAGGCGCCCTGCCCTTGTTTTATTTTCTCTGATTTTCTTTCTCTCACACCAGTGTTTCCAAATGGAGACTGAGGTGAAGGCAGGGGTAAACATATTAGTATAGTTGGATAGATTTATCAAATATGTATGGTAATTCCACAAACTCCAAATTCTGATCACATTGTATGTTTTTGGCATGCTTTTGGCCTTCTATATGCTAGCAAGAAAATCATAACAGACTAGAAAAAAAGTACAGTAAGCAATGTTAGGAGTAGATAGGGGTGGAATTTCAGGAAACTATATATGATATCTTTCTTACTTCCTTTTGCACTATAATATTTAGCTATGGTGCAGTAAAAACTGAATTCACTGTTAATTGATAAGCTACAAACAATTCATAAAGTGACAGGAAATTGAGCAACCAACCATAACCTTTGGATTATGGATGCCTTTATTGTAGGCATTCTTTATGCAAGATGTAGCATCAATGGCACTGAATATGGCTGGAGTGAAAATGAAGTCAGATATATGTGGACAGTTCTGAGAATGCTAATCACCAGAAAAAATGTTTCCTTTATCATCTACATGATCAAAGGTAAAAATACGGGTAATATCTTAAAACACTTTATTTTAAATAGAGATAATACAGGCAACTCAATGAAAATGTGAATTAAGTTTTAGAAAGTTGGTACTTATTCTTTTCTAACTTTAAACATTACCTCAATTTAAATTTAAATATTTAAGATTATGAAATATAAACTTATTTTTAAAAAATCATTATGGCAAAATTTATAATTATGTATCTCACTGTGATACACATTAAACATAATTTTAAAAAACCGACAAACAAAAGAAAACCACACTGCATATGGGGCTTGCTGATACTCACTTAGCATGGCGAATATCTGGCAAGGACCGCTCTAGAGCAATATTGTTGCTGACAAAAATGTTGAAACCGTTTTCCCTGTAAGCTGAGTCATCATGGTCCTCTTCAGTGAGGGGGTAAGGTTTCCCATGCTCACCTTTCCCTAGTAGGAGAAAACAAAATGGGATTATCATCCCTATAAAAACCATTTAATCTTCTAGAACAGGTAACAAGAGTTAAATGCGTGTACTTCTTTAGTCACCTGTTACTATGCTCCATGGAAGACCTTTTATTAAAACATATTATTTTATAGAAAAAAGAAATATGCTCATGATAAAAAGCCAACAACACTGAAGTAGAAAGTATAATCATCTTCCAGAGAGAACCACTATGAAGACTTTAAGCGTATGTTTTGTAACATTTACATGCAGCGTGTAATATACGCATTGCCTTATAATTTGACTTTATCCAACTTAATTGTATAAAAAAGCCATATTTTCATTGACTTTTAATGGTTGATATTATTTCATTGTATCCCAATTTACACCATTCCCCTAAAGAGATACTTTCACATTACTTCTAATTCTCCCTATTAAAAATAATGTTGAAATGAACATCTTTGTTTATATATTCTTAATTATGTATTTTTGGAAGAGGAAGGATAATTCCTATAAATAGAATCTTGAATATCTGTAGAGTAACTTATGATAGTTTTCACACATCTTCAGAAGCATTGGATAATATTTTGACATTTACCGGTGAAATAAATATTCATACTTTAGTTTGCTTTCTCTTGATTACTTATAAAATTAATAACTTTATATATATTTATCATTTGTATTTCTTACATTGTGAAATGATTGTTCAGAGTTTTTAAAAAATGTGTTTTTTTTATTTTTAAAGATTTTATTTATTCTTTTGAGAGAAAGAGTGAGAAAGAGAGAGAGAAGAGAGCATGAGTAGGGGCAGAGGGAGAGGGAGAAGCAGACTCCCCTTAAGCAGGGAGCCTGACATGGGGCTTGATCCCAGGACCCTGGGATCATGACCTGAGCTGAACGCAGATGCTTAGCTGACTGAGCCACCCAGGTGCCCCTTTTATTTGTTTTTTTTTTTAAACAAATTTTTATTATGCTTATTAAAGTTATTTTTTGTATTTTTAAAACAATTTTTTATTTTATTTATTTTTTATTAATTTATTTATTTGTCAGAGAAAGAGAGGGAGAGAGCACAAGCAAGAGAGTGGCAGGCAGAAGGAGAAGCAGGCTCCCTGCTGAGCAAGGAACCTGATGCGGGACTCAATCCCAGCACCCTGGGATCATGACCTGAGCCAAAGACAGAAGCTTAACTGACTGAGCCACCGAGGCGTCCCTTAAAACAGTTTTTATATTGTGTTTATTAAAGCTTTGTTAATTATATATATATATATATTCTAAATATTTCTAAATTTACTTTATTTAAATCTAATTTAAGACTTCTGTTTTCCGGTTCTGCATGCAAGGAGTTTGGAAGTTACCACTCCATCCTAACAACAAGTACAAAGCTGAACAGACTAAAAAAATCAACAACTCTTCTTGGCCCATAAGCGAAGAAACAACATAGGGCAAACTGATGTCTCCAAAAGAGAGCCAAACAGGTGAATATAGGGAGTTGAGGCTTACCAGGGCAGGCACTCAGGAGTGCAAACCTTTTGGGAACCAGTGCTTGGATAGGAAAACTTAACAGTAATGACAAATTGCTGGAGGCTCAGTAAAGACTGAGAGTTAAAAACTCCAGGGCTGGTTTAAAAAAAAAAAAAAAAAACAAACTCCAGGGCTGGGATATTACCGGAGCCTACCTAACCTGAGGGAAGAGAAATACCCAACTCCAGCCTACTCTAACTATCCTGTCCAACCAAAGAGGAGAGAAAAATCCTGACATTCACAGTCCAGGGCAGAGGATCACTAAAAGACTGAGACCTAATCAGAAGACTATTGAACACTTCCTCTCCCCGCCATACCTCATCATCACATTATAAAAGCTCTATTTATAATAATTCCTTTACCCAGTATATTGTGTCTGGCTATCAGGAAAAAAGAATTACAAGGCATACCAAAAGGCAAAAAACACAATTTGAAGAGAGAACGAACATCAGAACCAGCCATGGCAGAGATGTTGGAATTATCAGACAGGGAATTTAAAGCAACTATGATTCATATGCTAAGGACTCTAATTGGTGAAGTAAATAGTGTGCAACAACAGATGGAAAATGTAGACAGAGAGGTGGAAATTCAATAAAAGAATAAAAAAGAAATGCTAATGATAAAAAACATAAAAAAAATGAAGAATGCTTTTGATGGGTTTATTAGTAGACTGGGCACAGTTGAGGAAAGAATCTCTGAGCTTGAGGATATATTAGTATCAGCCTTCAAAACAAAAAGGCAAACAGAAGAAAGACTGAAAAAAGTGGAACAGAATATCCAAGGATTGTGGAACAACTATAAGAGGTATAACATACACATAATGGGAATAACAGAAGGGGAAGAAAAAGGGAAAGGAATAGAAGAAATATTTGAAACAACAGTGACTGAGAATTTCCCCAAATTAATGTCAGACAGCAAACCACAGATCCAAGAAGCTTAGAAAACACTAGGACAGGACAAATGCCAAAACGAAACAAAACAAAATTACAAACTACACCTAGGCATATCATTTTCAAATTACAGAAAATCAAAGCTAAAGACAAAATCTTGAAAGAAGCCAGTGGAAAAAAACATCCTATCTGTACAGGAACAACAAAAAAAAGAATTACATCTAACTTCACTTCTGAAACTACGTAAGCAAGAAGAGAGTCAAATGAAATGTTTAGAATTGAAAGAAGATAAAAAACACCAACCTAGAATTCTGTATGCTGTGGGATTGTCCTTCAAAAGTAAAGGAGGAATAAGAGTTTCTCAGACAAACAAAAGTTGAAGAATTTGTTGCCAGTAGATTTATATTGTAAGAAATGTTTTTAAAAAGTTCTTTAGAGAGGAGGAAAATGATACAGATGAGAAATTTAGATCTACATAAAGAAGGGAAAAACATTGTGGAAGAATAAGAGAAGATAAAATAAAAAATAAAAACTTTTTACTTTTCTTAATTGATATAACATAGCAGTTTGTTCAAACTAGAGTACCAACAATAGATTACATTATATATGTATATATATATATATCCTATGAATTGATATACTAAGAGAGAAAAATGGAATCCTGTAAAATGCTTAATTAAAAAACACAAAAGACAGAAAAAAAAAGTGGAAGACAAAAATGGAACAAGGAATAAAAACAGCAAATAGAAAACAGTAATGAATAAGGTAGATATTAATCAAACTGTCTAAATAATCACTTTAAATGTCAGTGGTCTAAATGCACCAATTAAAGGACAGAAATTGTCAGAGTGGATCAAAATAAATCTAATTTAAGATTTTTTTCCAACCAGATGTTTTTTTTTTCTTTCATAGTTTATTCACATATTTATAAATAAATCTTTTCTCAATATCATTTTTTATTTTTATTTGTATTTATCTTTATTTTTTATTTATTTTTTGAAAGATTTTATTTATTTATTTGAGAGAGAGAGAGAGCATGAGAGGGAAGAGGGTCAGAGGGAGAAGCAGACTCCCCGCTGAGTGGGGAGCCCAATGAAGGGCTTGATCCTGGGACTGCAGGATCATGACCTGATTGGAAGGCAGACACTTAACAGACTGAGCCACCCAGGTGCCCCGCAATATTCTTTTTTTAATTCATTCATGAATTTGGAGTTTTACTAACATTTTATTTTTGTTTTGTCCATCAAAATTTTGAACCATCTGGCTTGTGAGAAATGAAGAAAGTATCACATTTATTTTTTCACAAATAGTTAGGTAGCCATAGGAATTACATTTAATAAATAGTCTTTTCTTTTCTTGTCCACATACAAAATTTCACACATTTTATTGGCATATTTGGGGACTTCCATATGTTCCTCTTTTCTGTCAGTTTTTACACTGGAACACTGGTGGCAACACATTTTAATGTTTGGCAGAGCCATTTCTCACTCACCATATTCTTTTTCAGAAGAATATCACATATTTATTTTTCTATGTGAACTTTAGACTCATTTTACTATTTAATAAAATGGTCAGTTTGGATTTTGTTTTGAGATTAATTGAATTTATCACTTCCTCCTTAGGGAAGTAATATTTTTATATATCTTAACAATTTTTCATAGTTTTTTCCCCCTGGATTTCAGTGGAATGTCACACATTTTTTTTTCTTTTTTCTTTTTTTTTAGTTCAAGCCTTTTTTTCTTAAGTTTTTCTAGGTAGGTGTTTTTCTTCACTGTACTATAAGTACCATCCTTTCTTCTATTATATTTTCTAAATGGTATACACTAAAGCTATTGATTTTTATACTTAATTGTTAACCAGTTACCTTACTCAACTTTTTTCTAAAAAATATATATATATATATATATATATTTTATATGCATATATATTTATCTTGGGTGTTTCAAAGTACACATCATTTCATTTCAAATAATAATAATTATTTTTCTTAAAGGTTTGTTTATTTATTTTAGAGAAAGAAAGAGAGAGAGAGAGCAGGAGCGAGGGGAGAGGCAGAGGGAGAGAGAGAGAGAAACCTTAAACAGACTCCCCACTGAGCATGGAGCCCTATGTGGGTCTCCATTCTAGGACCCTAAAATCATGGCCTGAGCAGAAATCAAGAGTCTTGACACTTAACCAACTGAGCTATCCAGGCATCCTAAATCATAATATTTAGTCTCCCCTCTTCCTCCTTTCTTCATGTGTACCACTTTCAGATTTCTTGTTTAATTCTATAGTCAAGAATAAATAACATTGGTGTCAACAGGCACTTACTCAGGTAATGACTTTAATGTGATTCCTGTTAAACACTGCACATGAATGTATGTGCGTGTATGTGTGGTGATAACTTAACATGTTAAGAAAGAATACTTCTAGTGCCTTTTAAATAAAGGTAGTTTTTCATGAATAGAATAAGAAAGTTTACCAAATTATTTTTCAAATTTTATGTTTTTTTTAATATTTTCACCATATTAGTCTTTGATTTTGCAATATATTATTTGTTTTTAATCACTGAAATATCTTGTTTGTTAGGAAATTTGGCTTCTTTATCAGTAATCCCTCAAATAAAAGTGAAAGCTTTTCTTTTTATTAGCTTCTAGCTTCTGCCCTAATAACATTAACCTCAGTAGTGGTGACAGCCAAGATCAAATAGTTGTAGAAAGGAATTATATGCTCAAGAAGCAGACTGAAAATCTCTCCAGTTTTAAGGGAGAGAACCAAAAATGTTTAAGTGTTTCACTTTGGCCATCAAAAAAGAAAATACAGGATCTCGCCTGTTTTTCTGTTATTTCTTAGGGTAAAATGCCAGTTGCTTTTTTAACCTAAAAGGGAAATAAATAAGTCAGTGAGAAATTTCATTTGTCTAACACCTAATTATTGAGCATCCACTAGGGGCAAAGTAGTACATTAAATCATTGTATGAACATTTTCTTTTTCTTTTTTTTTTTTTTTAAAGATTTTATTTATTTATTTGACAGAGAGAGAGCGAGAGCAGGAACACAAGCAGGGGGAGTGGGAGAGGGAGAAGCAGGCTTCCGGCTGAGCAGGGAGCCTGACGGCGGGACTCGATCCCAGGACCCTGGGACCATGACCTGAGCTGAAGGCAGACGCTTAACGACTGAGCCACCCAGGCGCCCCTTTATGAACATTTTCTAACTCAACACTACGAAATAAACATTGTTCTACCCATGTTACATGTAAGTAAGCTAAAGAGAGACTGACATTTCCAGTAAGGATTTCCACAATCAGCAATTAGCTGATTTTTTTTTTTAAATATCTAAACTTTTAAAAGATCTAAATCTCTCTCCACCGAGTGGCCAAATACTAGATAAGGTCTTTTGATCTTATATATTCTCTAGCGTGAACTGGATAGGTCCTATTTAATAAGAAAATCATAGTGCATAGTAGTTTTTATTTTCTTTAGTAAATTTTTATTTTTTAATTTATATGCCCTAAGTGAAATGTAGTCAAGGCTTCTTTTCAATAATTTTTGTAGAGATATTTTTTAGTGCTCAGCTTTTAGATTCAGCCACTTTAAGACTACAAATATAAATTTTAAAGCTACACATTCATTAAAACACCTGCCAATCAAAAGGAAATTCATTTTCTCTGTACAGCAATTTAGCCTACAGACTGATAAATCTCCTGAGACAAGGCTTTTCAAATGAGTAAGTGATACTCTAGAGTTATAAAACAAAACTTGAGTCACCAGTGATGGCATACTAGAAATTTCTTCATTGCAGTTGTGAGAATAGGTTTTAAATTTTTATGTTCTTATGCACAGAGCCTGCAGTTTTTACTGCAAATGCTACTAACTCATCTTAAGTTTTCATATGTAAAGCCTCAGGGACCGTCACATCTCATGTGGTTTAAGATTTCTTCTGTAAAGCAACAAAACAAAACAGCAAAAACTCCAAACAAAGCAACAAAAGTAGGTGTATGTTGAAAATTGATTTATTATTCAAAGGTGTTGTGAGAGATTTACCTATTTAACATATTAAAGATTCTAATATACCTACCTTACTGTTATCAATTGTAAATTCAAATCAGTCTTTTACTTGAAACGTAAGAAATAGTGTACTGTCTGCTACGTTTAAAATAGTATGAAAAGGGGAAGTTGGGTGGTTCAGTGGGTTAAGTCCCCCTGGGTTTTGGCTTGGTCATGATCTCCAGGGTCTTGAAATCAAGCCCTGTATATGGCTCTGCGCTCAGCGCAGACTCTGTTCCTCTCCCTCCCCTTCTGCTCCTCCCAGCCTGAAATAAATAAATAAATAAATAAATAAATAAATAAATAAATAAATAAAATCTATGAAATAGTATGAAAGGTGTGAGATATTTTAAAGAATCAGATATAAAAATTAATACTATATTAATACATGGATAGCTATTAAGTAGAAAAATTCCATCTTATAAATATGTCTCTGATCCCGTGTATTCAAGGCATATGGTAGAATTTAATATGGAAATTAGGTTAGTCTCATAGTGCACCTAGTATTTATCCTCCAGATGAAATGACATTTCATTTAGCCTGGCATACATATAGACTGGTATCATTATTATTATTTTTTTAATGTTTATTGAGTATCCACTATATGCATCGCTGGATGTGGAAAGGGAAAATGTGTATAGTATGACCCCAGGCCTGAAAAAGCTAGAAATATACTCTGACTAGTAAGATATGGTCTCCTACGAATTGAATGTTTGCGTTCCCACAAAATTCTTATGTTGAAATCCTAACTCCAGATGTGAGGGCATTTAGAGGTGAGACCTTTGGGAAGAGGGGATCAGTCTATGAGATTAAGACTCATAGATGGGATTAGTGTCCTTATAAAAGGCCCAGAGAGCTTCCTTGCCTTTCACCTTGTGAGGACACAGCAAAAAGACAGTCCTCTATGAACTATGAACTCTCCAGACATGAAATTTACTGGTGCCTTAATTTTGGACTTCCCAGCCTCCAGAAATGTGAGAAATATATTTCTGTTGTTTATAAGCCACCGAGTCTATGGTATTTTACTATAGCAGCCCAAACAGACTAAGTCAGGGCAAAACTATAAAACAATTATTGTGAAAAAGAAGCATGGTATTTGTGGAAGTGAATGAATTGGACAATAAACCCTATAAGAATTTCACAACTGTGGCAAACTGAGGAACTGTATATGGCTTGGAAACTCCAACCAGAAAGAGGGAGTTTACAGGGCAAACTTGGATAGAGGAAGATTTACATTGTTTAAGAGGTCTGGAGCTGGGGAGACTACATAAGAATTGAAATAAATGAGGGGCGCCTGGGTGGCTCAGTTGGTTAAGCGACTGCCTTCAGCTCAGGTCATGATCCTGGAGTCCCAGGATTGAGTCCCGCATCGGGCTCCCTGCTCGGCAGGGAGTCTGCTTCTCCCTCTGACCCTCCCCCGTCTCATGCTCTCTCTCTCTATCTCATTCTCTCTCTCAAATAAATAAATAAAATCTTTAAAAAAAAAAAAGAATTGAAATAAATGAATTTGTACAGATGAAATTTTTTTTTTTTTAAAGATTTTATTTATTTATTTGACAGAGAGAGACACAGCGAGAGAGGGAACACAAGCAGAGGGAGTGGGAGAGGGAGAAGCAGGCTCCCCGCTGAGCAGGGAGCTGGATGCGGGGGCTCGGTTCCAGGACCCTGAGATCATGACCTGAGCCGAAGGCAGACGCCTAACGACTGAGCCACCCAGGCGCCCCCAGATGAAACTTTTGGAACATGCTTTTTGAAAATAATTAATAAACCTATATAAATAGATTTAGATCTCACAAAATACAATACTAAGAGATAAAATAGGTTTTTGTCTGAGGAAAAAAAATCTAGTGACAGTTTAAGGTACTTAAAATTTTCCTAGAAGTAATTGGAGTATAAGAATAGCAGAAGGAAAGTGTTTTAACACTTTTCCTGAGGGGCTTGAGGATAAGCAGTTAGAACACTCAAGAATCCATATAGTCAGGCCTTCACTCAAATATAATTTTCTTGGAGAGATTCTTCATAATCAACCAACCCATCTTAAATGAGCATACCCAGCACTCCTTGCCCTATTTCCCAAGTCTATTTTATTTTTACCATGCATTTCTTTTCTACCATACATTACTATTCTAAATTTATTAATTGACTATTAATTCTAAAATCTATTAATTGACTATCTCCTCATTGGGATATAAGCTCTATGAAAGCAGAGACTTTTTGCTGTTCCCTATAGTGTCCCCAGAACCTAGGAGAGTGTCTGCCACATAGCAGATACTTAATAAATATTTTAACTGGTGTATAAATAATAAAGTGATAAAGTGATAAAGATTTGGGCTTATTACCCAATGGAAATAAAGATGTTCATTTATTTATTCAAAACTGCATATTAAGCATCTATTCTGACATAGGGGCTAAAAATTAAAGATGAATATCACAGTTATTACCTTTGACATCATGTGTAAGAGAAGGAAGTAAAAACATCATTGTGATTTAAAATACAAACATAATAATCTATAAGATCATTGAGGGATAGGATTGTGTCTTGATATCTTGTGCTCAGGAAACATTAGCATAGTACTTATCACATGATTTGTCTCCCAAAATACCTGTGAAATGAATAAATGGAGAAATGAATTAATGCACTTTGCACTATGAGAAGGATAGAGGATGTATCTATGAGCTCTTTCAGCAGACAGAGAAGGAAGCAGTTAGACAGGCAGAAAGAAGTGCCCCAAGCATGATACAGAGAGGTAATAATACATGATACAGAGAGGTAGTAATAAGGAATTACAACTCTGGTTTGGAATGGTTGGAGTGTGGTTTTTGTAAGATGGAGCAATAAAAGACATAGCTGGAAAGGTAGTAAATTATTGGTTTTGCATTATTCTGGAAGTGATAAAAGTCCTAATCAAAGTGAAGTATAGTAAGTTAGTAATCCATACTGAATCTCTAGGGTAACAACAAAAAATTACCCAAGAATGTATAACACAAAATCTAATAAGATAAAAAATAATAAAACAAAAATAAAATAATAAGGAAAAAATTTAAAAAGTCTATGTTACAAAAAAGCAGAAAAGAATGAATTAAAAATTATACAACAAATGAGACATATAGAAACCAAATAGCAAAATTTAAATGAAATAGATTAATTCTTTAAAAGAACTTACCAAAATTAACAAGAAGACACTTATTACCAAAGTAGTCCTGCATCTGTTTAAAAAATTTTTCTCTCCTTAAATTTACATTAGCTATTACTGAACAAATGAAAGGCACATTTCATCTTTTTAAGTGTTTTTTCCCAAATTTATTGAGATATAATTAACATATAGCAATGTGTAAGTTTATGTGTACAATATGTTGATTTTATATACTTACATAATGAGAAATTACGATCACCATCTCATTAGGTGACGCCTTTATCACCTTTTCTTTTTTGTAGTGAGAATGTTTAAGATCTACTCTCTTAGCAACTTTCAATATATAATACAGTATCATTAACTATAATCACCATGCTGTACATTAGATCCTCAGAAGTTATTAATCATATAACTGGAAGTTCATACCTTTTGATCAATATCTTCCCACTTCCTTAACCCCCCCCTCCCCTGCCCAGGCCTTAGCAATTACCATTCAACCCTCTGTTTCTATTAATTTGGTATTTTTAGATTCCATATGTGAGTGATATCAAACCATATTTGTCCTTCTCTGACTTCCTTCACTTAGCATATACACTAGATTATTATTTAGCCATGAGAAAGGAGGAAATTTTTCCACAAGGATTGACCTTGTGGGCATTATGTTTAAAAAATTTTGAAAACTCCAGGCCCACATGGATTCACTGATGAACTTTTCTAAACATTAAAATGAGAAATGGTATCATTTTTACACAAATATTTTAGAAATTAGAGAAATTCTTCATATGATACTGGCATGAACCTGATATCAAAACCAGGCAAAGACATAATAAGAAATGAATATATTGGACCTATGTCTCTCATGAGTATAGAAGGAAAAAATCCTTAACAAAATAGCACAGTGAATCTATCAATATTTTAAAAGACATTATATCATGACCAATTGGGATTTATTCTAGAAATGCAATGTTGGTTTAATATTCAAAATCAATCAATATAACTCACATTAACAGAATAAAAGAGATAAGTCATATTATTATCTCAGTACAGGCAAAAAAATCATTTGATAAAACTCAACAACGTACTTATAATGGAAATTTTCAGTAACCTAAAAATAGAAGGGAACTTTTTTTTTAACATGACAAAGGGTATTCACAATAAAAATTCAGCAAACATATATCTTTGGTGAAATAGTGAATACTTTCCCCCTGAGATTGGAAACACAACACTAATCTCAAGCATCACTACCTCTATCTAAATTGATACTATCCATTGAGCCTATCAAGTGAAATGAGTCATGAAGAAGAAAGAAAAGATATAAAGACTGTGAAAGAAGAATGAAAACTAATATTATTTTAAATGACATTAAATGTGTACAAAAAAATCCAACAAAATTTAAAACCTATAATGATTGATAAATTAATTTTTCAAGACTGTGACTGATAAATGTCAATATATATTCAACTTTATTTACTAACAACAAACTTGAAATAAAAATTTTAAAATAGGGGTGCCTGGGTGGCTCAGTCAGTTAGGCATCCAACTGGCTCAGGTAATGATCTCAGGGTCCTGAGATCCAGACCCAAGTGGGGCTTTGCACTCAGCAGACTTCAGAATCTCTTTCCCACTCCTTCTCCCTCTCCCTCTACCTCTCTCCCCACTTGTGTGCATGGTCTCTCTCTCTTGCTCGCTCTCAAATAAGTAAATACAATCTTAAAAAAAAAATTAAATAGCTTTTGAAATCACATGGAAGTATCAAATATTTAGGAATAAATCTAAAAAAAATATGCATAAGGCCATTCTCTGTACTAAATATATAAGAAACACTTTTGGGAGAAATTAATGAAGAGCTAAATAATTGGAGTGATTCATCATGATCTTGGATTGGACAAAGTCTTTTAAGATGTCAACTCCGCATGAATTGATAATTTACTTAAACCACAGTCCAAATTAAAATCCTGGAAGTTTTTGCTTCTTGGTGGTGGTGGTGCTGTGTGTGAGTGGGGTACAGTATATAGTGAGATGGAGGAGGTCAATTAAAAATGAATTTTTAGAGCCTAAACTTCCCACCACAATATTAAAGAAGAAAGGCATAGTTGGAGCAAATTAAAACTATACACATTCGGTCATAGAATAAACCAGAACTAATTTGGTTACATAAAAATGATAACGTGAACATAAAGACACATATATGAAAGACGTTTCTAAGAACAGCATATAAATGAATACAACATATAAATGAATATATATATATATATATATATATATAAATGATAATGTAATCATGATGTAGTAATAATAACCCGTTATTACTGGTAGTAATATTGTTTCCATTTTCTGATTATAGAAACTTCATTTTTAAAAAGAACAGTTGTCTGTCTAACATTTAGAGATACGGGTAATTTTTATATTAAAAAAACCTTATGTATTTTTTTATTTAGCATGTAAAGAGTTAAGTAACAAGATGTATTTGTATTTATTCTGACCACAGATCTTTAAAGGAGAGATAGCATAAATCTATGTGCTCAAATTGATGTTGTTAATAAGAATTTACTATGAAAAAATTTAAAAATTGACTTTAGATATGTTTGTATAGAAACCTAGTGTTCTGTTATTTTTCAGCTTTCAGTGTGCCTTGTGAAAAAGTCTTTATTTCCTAATTGTGTAGTTATTCTCTTAATTATTGCAAAAAACTTCATTGTCTGCAGACAACGCAGGAGAAATCATGTTAAGAAATATTTTGCCTCAACATCCCAAATTTCTTTAAAGCTTATTTAGTTTCATTCATCACTGGTGTGTGTTCTACTTACGTAGATATAATTATAAGATTTTCTTAGTCATTATGGACAAATGATAAAATGTATTTTATAAGTATTTTAAGTCCAAAAGGGATCTGTAATCTATATATTAGAGGATTTCTGCATTTTCTCTCTCCCCTTCATCCTCTTGCTTCTTCCTAAGGGGAAGTGCTTGATTTAATTCCCAGGCAGTGCATTCCTCAGAAAGTGACAACTATTTTTTTTTTTTTTTGGATGGACTCAAACTAAATGGAACATTACTGTCAAATGTGTCTGACTTGGTTTGTTAGCATCTTCCTTTGTGTAAAAATCATAAACTGTCAGAGTGTCATGGGTTAGACATTTTTACCACTTCTGAAAAAATGAGGCAACACAATCATGAAATATTCCATATGCCATTTGAAGCATACAGAGACGTTGAGATAAAAACTATCAAAGAGAGTGGAAAGAAATATAAAGAAAATAAAGAGGCCACTGGTAAAAGGACAAAATAGAATGAAAGCAAAAGAAAAAAAAAAGGTTAGCAAAGAAAACAAGTAAAGACAAAATTTGGGGGGGTTTCAACAAATTTATTCCTCGCAATAACGTAGTAAAAGTCTGATTTATAAAATAAAGTTAATTTTATAATTTATTACTAGTAACATTGTACACAGCTTAAAGAGACAACTGAAATTATATTATACTGTATGATGAGAAAAATAGAGTTTGTGATCCTAAATAAGTTCAAGAAAAAAAAATTATTTGGGTTAAATAATATCAGGCACCCTGAAATGTCACGGCTTTTAGATTAAGTGAATGATGAATATATGTCTATGTCACATTTAAAATAGTTTCTACAGAACAATCAACATCTTACTATATTTTGATTACAAATGACAACAAATGCCTTAGAAGAGCTTATGCTATTTATAATAAAATTTTACGTGATGCTGAGGGACAAGTAACTTCTAACTCAGCAGATTATAAAGAAAGGAGGATGTATGAGAAGAGATGAAAAAATGAAAACGATCTTACTTGCTATAGTCATTCAAGAATAAAAACACCACAAATAGCGTATTCTTGGTCAGGGCCAAGATGTTGGAGGTGGGGTCAAGAGACGGGTGACTGTTTATCAAATGGACAAAAGAAGGCAACTCATGAAAGACTTGCACTGAGAACTATATGCAATATGTAATTCTTATTTTAAATATGATTGGATTTACATTTCTGTGGAACCAGAAAAGCCTTTCAACCTGCTCACTGAAGTGTAAGAGTCTCTCTCCCTCATGTCTGTAGTAATGGCATGAGAGCACAGACACCATAAATACACAAAATTCTAGTAAGGTTTTTGAGTGAAGAGATTTTAATAAAATATAGAAGTGCTTTAGATTTAGAGTAATTTCTTAAAGGATGACTAAGTTCAAATTCATTAATATCAGAAATATCTGTATTTTAAATTAATCAAAATGCTTCCTATGTTTATACTAAAATTTTCTACTGTTTTTCATGTGTATTTTATTATATTTTTCTTCATTTCATAAGAAATTGATTAACTATATCTAGGTAAGTAGCTGTGTTACTTACAAAGGGAACAAAGAATTTCTGTCATGCCAAAACACTTCCTGGAATGTAATCTCGTTGTGCTTAGTCTTAATTCCATGACTCACTCAAGGAATTTTGTTGTCTGATTGAATTATCCTGGAAGTGAGAACTGCAAATTGGTTTTTAAAAAATTGTGGATTTTTTTTTTTTAAGATTTCATTTATTTATCAGACAGGCAGAGCACAAGCAGGGGGAGTGGCAGGCAGAGGGAGAAGCAGACTTCCTGCTGAGCAGGGAGCCCCATGCGGGACTCGATCTCAGGACCCTGGGATCATGACCTGAGCCAAAGGCAGATGCTTAACTGACTGAGCCACCCAGGTGCTCCAAAAAATTGTGGATTTTATCACTATGAACATAGATAAAACATACCCATGCAACTTTAACCTATTCTTTGGAAAATCTAGTAAGTTATTCTTTTCCTAAAGTGTTTCCATGTGGACTCCCAATACATTTGCCTTCAATAACCTCCTTTTTTCTGCTTAAGGAACAGATTTGTTTTCAGATGTCAAGGAGTTTTTGTTGTTGTTGTTTTTCTTTAATTTTCTTCAAACTATATATATTAGCTCTTTTTCTGAAAAATCATAATCAATCTTTTAAAAGTGGTTAACACACCTAAGTTACAGAGGTATGATAATGATTAAATAAACAAATGAGTATTAAAGAGCTTTGCAAACTGTATGGCCAACAAAAAAATAAAACTTTCTAGTAAAACATTATCATTTTACAGTGTTTTTCTCTTTAATTCTTTCAGATAGCCCTTTCCAGCACCAATTTGGTCAAAATTTAGATTAAAAACAGAAATTTTACTTTATTAAAACTAAAACTTTCCAACTGAATTGAAGAAGTACCTCAACTTATTTAATCAATATTATGCAACTTATTTCCCTTTCATTAGCTGACATTTTGTTACAGGGCTCAACTATACCTCTCAAGGATTTTTTTTTTTTAAGATCTTTGTTGTTTTTATAGAAATGAAAAAAAACTTGGGCTCACAATAAATTAAAAATAAAAGGCACTCCAAATCTTATCATTTATCATTCAAACATTAGGTAAATTTATTTATAAACATTTTTTTAATATATCAAAGGGTAATTATTATTGAATGACTGTATAAAACCTGGGCTGTTCTATGCATGGTATTTCAACTTTTTTATCATATCAAAGAATGTTAAACATTCCCATTAAGTTTAAGAACTTAAATAAGCTTCCACTAAAATGGTGAATTGAACATACACATTTTTTTTCTGCTTTCCTTCTGGAAATCACAGTAAAATGTTAAAAGGCAATTAAAAGGGATGCCTGGGTGGCTCAGTCGGTTAAGCACCTGCCTTTGGCTCAGGTCATGATCTCAGGATCCTGGAATGGAGCCCCACATAGGGCTCCCTACTCAGTGGGGAGTCTGCTTCTCCCTCTGCCCCTCAGCCTGCTTGTGTTCTCTCTTGCTATCTCTTTCTCTCTCAGATAAATAAAGTTTTTTTTTAAAAAAAGGCAATTAAAATATTAGAGACCTAGGGCAAAGAAGAGAAAAAAAGGGAAGCAATTAGCATAAAAGAGATAAACACAAATCTGTAAACAATGGAAAGATCAGCATATGGTTACTGATAAATCAGGGGGAAGAAACATAGCCAAGTTCCACTGGAAGAGAGAGGAAACAAGACTGCGCTGTAGAAATCCAAAGGCTCTCTGGACATGTCTAGACCAGCTATGGAGAAGGGTGGGATTGAAATATGAAGCTTCAAACTGGCAGAATAACTGAAATTCTGCATACCAAATAGTCAAGATTCCAATCTCACTCCTCTTCTGTAGTGGCTATCTCTCCACCCATTATTCAGTCACGCTACAGCGAAACGTACCATCAGACCAACCTGACCATCAGCAGAACTCCAACTCAGCTCCACTAACAGCCATGTTCTTCTTAAGAAACATTATGAATCAGCTAACTTTCAAAGCTATGATATAAAACTCAGAAAAAAAGTAAACACAAATAAGAAAAAGAAGAGAGAGACGGGAGAAAAGGAGGAAGAGGAGTTTGAGGAGAGCCACACTGCTTATTTATAAATGATATAGCTGGAACTAGAACATCATGCACTTCTCCTCCCTGCCCCCTGACAACAAGTGGGGGAAATGAGGTTTATTGAATTATTCAAATCATTTACAAAACAAATCTCCCAAAAAATAATGTTCCAGGACTTTAATCTATAAAACTGGCAGCCATAAGAATATCACATCTTTGTATTGAGAAGCCTTTACTGCTATCAAATTTTTGATATATTTTTTCATAAAAATCTAGTGATAGCCTTGAAAGACAATGTCTCATTTTTAATATGAGGAAATTTGACATTTCTTGAGTGAAATTATGTGACATGATAACATACTTTATAAATAGAAGAACAGAAACAGAAAACTAAGTCTTTTAATTCTTTGTAAATTACAAATGGATTCTTTGCTCTCCATCTCACTTCAATACTTTGTTCATAATTTTTATTAAAAAAATAACCTGATTCTTCATACTACAATTATTACGATGATGCCTAAGGAAAATATCTGAATGAACCAGATTATAACAGACAAGTTAGCTCTTTTTTTCCTCCTAGTATGCAGCACTACTCCGAATTCTTACATTCAATAGGAATTTTATACTTTGAAATATTTGTCTAGAAGATTTATGTAGTAATTTGTCACACAGCCTAAAGAAAAAAGGCCATTAGTGAGAACTAATTACATGTAAGTTTACAGGCAGTATCACACTTATCTCACCCCAAAATATGAATTTCGTGTATACTTCTCTTCTGTCAGCCCCATCCAAAGCTGCAATTTACAAAAGCCTAAAAAAATCTGCCCAAATCATATTCTAACAAAATCAACATTTATTTTGAGAGAAGAGGTTATAGTACAACAACTGAAGGAATATATTGAAAAGATAAATGCATTTAAAATGATCATTGTTAAAATCATTTTTAGATCATAACACATAAAACAATCAAAATTTTAAATAGTAGTTCACAAAATTATCTGTTGAGACTCTCTTGTACAAATGTAAACCCTGATTAATATCATTGTGATCAGCTCTTCGATTTTCACAAGCAAATACTGACTGTATAATTCTAATGGGTGTAGGGTCGCCCACAATCATTATACTTTCAAGTTTACTCAGGTACTGAGGTACTTTAATATTAACTGTATTGAAGAAAGAAAAAAAGATGTAATTTTAAACAAATTGCTGAAATTGACTAATGCATATCATGACTGCACTCTACTAATGGATATTGGGTTGGAGGACAAATATCTAGGGCTAAGTTATACATCTAACTTTCCTAGGAAAAAGCTGTAGAATTCAGGTGGGTTCTTTCACATTTCTACCCTCAGTTTCCTCATTTGCAAACACAAAAGGCATGACTAGATTTATTTTAAGTAATATTCTATACTAGCTCCAAATCATTCAATTATTTTTTCTAAACACCACATATCCCCAGATATTTAATTCACATTTAAGAGCTGAACTTGACAAATATCTAAAGCTTGAGTGCTTTTATTTTTTTTATTTTTTTTATTCTATTATTTTTTAAAAGATTTTATTTATTTATTTGAGAGAGAGAGAGAGAAAGAACAAGCCAGGGAGGGACAGAGGTAGAGGAACAAGCAGACTCCCCACTGAGCAGGGACCCTGACACAAGGCTCCATCCCAGGACGTGGAGATCATGACCTGAGCTGAAGTCAGTCACTCAACCAACTGAGCCACCCAGGTGCCCCTGAAGCTTTAAGTATTTTTAATCTCAAAGGAAAAACTATATGACTTAGTCATATAGCCAGTCTTTTAGAAGAAATGGGGGTTCATTGTAGGGCTGGGCTGTAAGATCCTTGAGGGCAGGCTCAGGGCATGGTGAGATTCAATATATACTTCTTGCCTGACTGACTGAAATATAAAACATAGCTAAAGCTAAGAAAGCAAGGATAAACTACTTAAAACTTACTAGATTCTTTACAATTAGCCACCAAAAGATAAAAGCAATTAACTCTTAAATAATGTGGGGGTTAGGAGCACCAGCCCCCACATAGTTGGAAATTCATGTTTAACTTCTGATTCCCCAAAATTTAACTACTAATAGCCTACTGTTGACCAGAAGCCTTACCAATAACATAAATAATCAATTAACACATATTCTGTATGTTATATGTATTGTATACTGTATTCTTACAATAAGCTAGAGAAAAGAAAATGTTATTAAGAAAATCATGAGGAAGAGAAAATATATTTAGAGTACTGTACTGTATGTATAGAAAAAACAAACAAACAAACAAAAAATCTTGTGTATAAGTGGTTCCATGCAGTTCAAACCAGTGTTGTTCAAAAGGTCAACTGTACTCTTAGTTTTTTCTTTTTAATTAAAATCTACACAGATAAATATGGTTGTCTCATACTGAGTTAAAGAAGCCACTATTGTATGATCCAAATACAAATGAAAATTTCCCTCATGAAAGTTACAATTCATAGTGTTCCAATTAGAATTGTCTCCACTCCTCAATCTCAGAGGAACTCATTAAATTTACTCTCTCCAGTTAAAGCAAACTGGTCCCGAAGCAGAGATGTAAGTGTAAGTCCCTAGGTCCACAGTTGCAAGAGTCTTTTTTGCCAAATAAAGCAGATAAAATAATAAAGAATAATCCATCATAAAGGGCCAAATGGAAAAAAAGAAATTTGTGGCAAATTAAGCTGAATCTTAGGAAAGGAACTCAATGTTTTCCAGTATGATTTAGATAAGAAGGCAAACACTTATAAAGAATAAATTGTAAGACAACTCTCTACTGCTCCATCCCAGGACCCTGAGATCGTGACTAATCTACACTAGCTCCAAATCATTCAATTATTTTTTTTCTAAATCACCACACATTACCAGATATTTAATTCACATTTAAGAGCTGAACTTGACAAATATTATCTTAAGCTTTGAGTACTTTTCTTTTTTATTTATTTTTATTTTTTTACTTTTTTAATTTAATTTTATTTTTTAAAGATTTTATTTATTCATTTGAGAGGGAGAGAGAATGAGCACGAGACATGGAGGCATTACATGTAATAATGGATAATAATGAGGGGTCTGAAGAAAACATTAATTCCCTTGACAAAAATAGTTCAAGCATCTGTGAAAGGCAGGATTCTTTTTATCTTCTAAGAAAGTTGCTGAACCATATTTTTACTCACTTACTGAGCTTTTAGTTGTGCAGAGATGGGGGAAATTTGAGTTCATGGTTCTTAGTTCTATCTCACTGAATAACTCATGGCCAGCCGAGGTTGCTTTTGTTGCACAGGCCTCTTTGAGAGTCAATCTGGGCCAAGTTTGTGCCAGCCCACAGAGACTGTAGCTTGTCAGGTCACTTTAAATGACAATTAGTTTTGAGGATGTCAGGAAAATAGGTTTTGGAGATGTCAGTCAGTTCCATAATTCTCATGTGTTCTTTCCAAAACAAGTTTGTTGAGAAAAAAAATGTAATATGAGAAAAAATATCTTTTTTTTAATAATGTCAGTTACAAAGGTAAATTGTGGTAATTACCAGATAACATAGAATAGGAAAATGATAATTAAAACTCTAGGATATTTTCAAATGTGAGGAGGAAATGATCCTTAAAAGGGAAACTCATTATAGAAGGTCACTTAGAGTGTAGTCAGGAGACAATTAAAGACTGATGATGAGTAGTTGATCATTACATTCCTGCATAATAAGAGAATGAGTGTCCCAAAGGGCACGGCAAAACTTAAAGGACAGAAGTCTTACCTTTTCTTCATAACAAATCTTATCCCTTTATCAACCTAATTTTGATTTTCCAATTTTAACTAGCAGTTGAAAGAAAAAAGCATTGAAACAATGAAACCATGTGTATATGGAAGCATTAATGTTTTTCAGAGCTTGATATACATAGCAACATCTTTTAATATTTTATGATATCATATTTTAAACATAATAATTTAAACATTCATGAAGGACAACCATAGGGCCATTAGAGGATAACTATAGCCTCTGCCTTCTAGAATTTTTAAATAAGTGCATAAGCAAAGGTATCCCCCTATCAGATGGTGAACAGAATAGAGGAAGAAAAAGGAAGTGCAAATAGGAGTTGAAATTGTCATTTTAATTATTACTGATAAAATCCCTGAATTTTTATAACTTAACCAACAAATGTTTGAATTACCAATAATTTTTATGTGAGTTCTATGTCTAATTCAGCTAATCCTTGAATTACAATTTGCTGTCAAAAAACACAAGTATCAAATAATTTTCTGTCCAAAAGTTTTTATAAAGCCATTCATTCAGAAGAAATTTATCATGTACCTGTTATTTTCTAGAAACTGTAGTAGGACACAGAGAACAGACATAAAGGCACAAATGGTTACAACTCTCATAGAAATATCCTAAGTAGGGAAATGGGTTAAAGGTGCTTAAGTGTCTGGAATATTCTAATTAAATAATTCTTCCCTCTTCTAAAAAATTTGAATATTTTATCTATTACCTAGGTGATTTATTACTTCTATTTTAGGAATCACACCCAGTAGTTTATAATTTCTTTATTGACTTTTTAGCCAGAAAATAGTTATTTTTTTCTTTCAAAAAATGCAGTTCTTTCAAGCTTTGTTATTACATGTACAGTAAGAAACAGCAGAATAATTCAGGATCAAGTTTTTCTCCACTTTTCTAACTGAGTTATGAGGTCATTTCTGTGCCCTAAGAGAAGAAAAATCCACTTGCTCTTTTAAGAATGGAGCCTGTCTGCAGGGCTTGGAAATTGCCTGTCCTTTCATTTTTTCTATAGTTCTCCATTCCACAAGGTTCTGGAAACTTCCATAAACTTCTCAAGCTCTAAATTCAATCCTGTCAGACTTCCAGGAAAGATGGTGGAGTAGAAGAACCCTAAGCTCACCCTGTCCCATGGATACAACTATAAAATAGCCATATCAGTGTAAATAACCCAGAAAACAAGCCGAAGAGTGGCAGAGCAGACTCTTCAGAGCTAAATGTAGAGAAGAGGTCACATCAAAGAGGGTAGGAAGGGCAGATGAGTGGTCGGGAGCTAAATGGACTGTGTGCCATCCATGGGAGGGAGGGATGCTTCAGGTGCAGAGAGGGGAGAGAAATAGACTCTCACACCAGGGTGCCTGCAAGGGGAAGATGAATCCCCATAACATTTGGCTTTGAAAACCAGAAGGTCTAAATTTCACAAGTTCTTACAATCAGTGGAGTAAAGCCTAGAACTTTAAAAATCAATAGGCTCATGGGAGAGCCATGGGGGTGGAAGAAACTGACTTCCCACTTGTAAAAAGGCAGCACAACAAACAGCCCTGTAGAGATACAGCATAGAAGAAGCAGTTTGAAAAATTCCTGGGGTGTATGGGAGGGGGATTTTTTTTTTTTTTGCTTATCTCACAGCATCTGCTAGAGGAGCAGGGTTTGTTGGGAGACTCTCCAGGAACAAAGGACTTGGTGGGTGCCATTTCCCTTCCCTGCCCCCAGCATAAGCATACAGACACCTGCAAGAACCAGAACAGCACTAATACTCCCTACTTAATTGCTAATAGCACCTCTCATTTGCAAGTTCTCCTGTGGACACACCCTCTCCAGCCAGGCCATGACTCCATGTCCCTTCCTGCAGAGGACCTGCACAAGCTTCGCTAACACCACATGTCCCACCCCTGCCTGCTTTTGTGGATCCACCCCCTTCAACCTTACCTGTTTCTGTCACTGGCAACTACAGGTCCCCTCCCACTGGCATGGACCTTTTCTTGGCACCACACTCCCTATCCCAACATCCTCCTGCAGTTCAGTCCTACTGCATCTCTAGCAAATGCCTGGTTTGACTCGTCTTAACCCTAAGGCAGCCTTAGACTTGCCCACTAACAACAGAGGGACCAAAACCTGCCCACAACAGGCAAAGAGAGCCATTGCAGATGAGTGAACTGAAAGCAAAGCAGCTCAGCCACAACAGTAGGGTGCATGCCACACACATAAGAGACACCCTTGAAGATATAGGTTCTGGTAAACAGGAGGCATTGCACTGCAGGGCACTACAGGACCTCTTTTTTTTTAGGACCTCTTTTTCATAAGACCACTACTTTCAAAAGCAGAAGACAGAGCTGACTTTCCTAACACAGAGAAACAGACACAGAGTTAGACAAAATGAGGAGACAGAGGCATAAGTTCCAGATGAAAGAACAGTGCAAAGTCACAGCAAGAGACCTAAATGAAACAGTGTTAAATAATATGTCTGCTAGAGAATTTAAAGTAATGGTCATAAAGACACTCACTGGGCTTGAGAAGAGTGGAAGACCTCCATGAGACCCTTAACAAAGAAATAGAAAACATAAAAGAGAACCAATAAGAGATGAAGAACTCAATAAATGAAGGTAAAAATGCACTAAATGGGATAAATAGTAGACTAGAAGAAGCAGAAAAATGCATCAGCAACCTGCAGGTCAGAGTAATAGAAAGCAATCAAGATAAACAGAAGAGAAAAAAATAATAAAAAATGAAAAGAGAGAGAACTCAGTGTCATCATCAAGAGTAAAAACATTCACATTATAGGGATCACAGAAGGAAAAGAGTGGAAAAGGTGGCAGAAAATTTATTTGAAGAAATAATATCTGAAAACTTCTCAATCTGGGGAAGGAAACAAAAATCCAGATCCAGGGGGCGCCTGGGTGGCTCAGTTGGTTAAGTGACTGCCTTCGGCTCAGGTCATGATCCTGGAGTCTTGGGATCGAGTCCCGCATCGGACTCCCTGCTAAGTAGGGAGTCTGCTTCTCCCTCTGATCCTCCCCCCTCTCATGTTCTCTCTCTCTGTCTCATTCTCTCTCTCAAATAAATAAATAAAATCTTTAAAAAAAAAAAATCCAGATCAGGAGGCACAGAGATCCCCCAACAAAATAAACAAGGAGGTCGACACCAAGACACACAGTAATTAAAATGGCAAAAAGTAGTGATGGAGAATTTTAAAAGCCCCAAGAGAAAAGAAAAAAAGTTATATCCAAGAAAAATCCCGTAAGTCAATCAGCTGATTTTTCAGCAGAGACTTTATAGTCCAGAAGGTAATGGCATGATATATTTGAAGTGTTGAAAGAAAAAAAAAAATAATAAAACACAGCCAAGAATATTCTATCCAGCAAGGCTTTCCTATGAAAAATAAAGAGTTTCTCAAACAAACAAGTTAAAGGAACTCATGACCACTAAGCCAGCCGTATAAGAAAAGTTAAAGGGAACTTTTTGAGTAGAAAGGAAAGACCATAAGTAAGGAGTAAGAAAAGTAGGAAACATGCAAGAAAAACAGTAAAAATAAGTGTATCTATAAAAATCAGTCAAGGGATTCACAAAATAAAAGGATATAAAGGATGATATCTTATCCCTAAAACATGGGGTGCAGGGAGAAGAGAGAAGAATAGGTTCAAATTTAAGCGATCTTTAACTTAATATAGATTGCTATATGCATAAGATGTTATATGCAAATCTAATGGTAACCACAAATCAAAAACCAGTAATAGATATGCAAAAATAAAGAGAAAGGAATCCAAGTACATCACTAAAGCAAGTTAACAAACCATGGGAGAAGAGAACAAGAGAAGAAAGGAACAGAGAAGAACTACAAAAACAACCATAAAGCAAGTAACAAAATGGCAATAAATACATACCTATCAATAATTACTTTGAATGTAAATGGACTAAACACTCCAATCAAAAGACACAGGGTGAAGGAATGGATAAAAAAGCAAGACCCATCTATATGCTGCCTACAAGAGACACATTTCAGACCTGAAGATATATGCAGTTTGAAAGTGAAGGGATGGAAAAGCATTTATCATACAAATGGAAGTGAAAAGAAAACCAAGGTAGCAATACTTATATTAGAAAAAATAGACTTTAAAACAAAGACTGCAATAAGAGACAAAGACACAGCGTAATCATAAAGAGAAAAATCCAATAAGAAAATATAACAATTGTAAGTATTTATACACTCAACATGGGAGCCCCAAATATATAAAGCAGCTAATAACAAATATAAAGAAACTAATTGGTAGTAATCAATAATAGAAGGGGATTTTATTTTATTGTTTTTTTTTTTAAGATTTATTTATTTATTTGTTTGTCAGAGAGAGAGAGCATTAGCAGGGGGGTAGAGGGAAAGGCAGGTTCCCTGCTGAGCAAGGAGCCCGATGTGGGACTCGATCCCACGATCCCGGGATCATGACCTGAGCTGAAGACAAAGGCTTAACTTACTGAGCCACCCAGGCATCCTTAGTAGGGGATTTTAATACTCCACTTACATCAATGGGAAGATCATCCAAACAGAATATCAACAAGGAAACAGCAGCTTTGAATGACATACTGGACCAGATGGATTTAACAGATATGTTCAGAACATTCTATCCTAACACAGAAGAATACACATTCTTCTCAAGTACACATAAAACATTCTCCAGAATAGATGACATAATAGGCCACAAAACAGTATCAACAAATTAAAAAAAAAATCGAAGTCGTACTATGCATCTTTTCCAACCACAGTGTTATGAAACTAGAAAGCAACCACAAGAAAAAATCTAGAAAGAGCACAAATACATGGAAGCTACATAACATGCTACTAAATAATGAATGGGTCAATCAGGAAATCAAAAACATATCTAAAAATACCTGTAGACAAATGAAAATGAAAACACAATGGTCCAAAATCTTTGGGATGCGGCAAAAGCTATTCCAAGAGGGAAGTTTATAGCAATACAGACCTACCTCAAGAAGTAAGAAATTTCTCAAATAAACAACCTAAACTTACACCTAAAGGAGCTAGAAAAAGAAGAAACAAAACCACAAACCAATAGAATGAAGGAAATAATAAAGATTAGAGCATAAATAAGTGAAATAGAAATTAAAAATACATAAAGAACAGATCAATGAAATCAGGAGCTGCTTCTTTGGAAAGATCAACAAGATTGACAAACCTTTAGCCAGTCTCATAAAAAGAGAGAGAAAGAGAGAGGGCTAGAGAGGACTCAAAGAAACAAAAATGAGAAATGAGAGAGGAGAAGAACAACTGACACCACAGGAATACAAGGACTATAAGAGAATATTATGAAAAATTATATGCCAACAAATTGGACTACCTACAAGAAATGAACAAATTCCTAGAAACATAACCTCCCTAAACAGAATCAAGAAAAAATAGAAAATTTGAATAGACCGATTACCAGCAATGAAATTGCACCCATAATCAAAAAACTCCCACCAAATAAACATCCAGGACCAGACAGGTTCAGAGGTGAATTCTACCAAACATTTAAAGAAAAGTTAATACCTATTCTTCCCAAACTATTCCAAAAAATAGAAGAGAAAGGAAATTCATTCTATGAGGCCAGCATTACCCTGATACCAAAACCAGATAAAGACACTATAAAAACAAACAAACAAGAACAAAACAAAAATAAAATAGGCTAATATCTCTGATGAATATAGATGCAAAAATCCTCAACAGAATATCAGTGAACAGAATACAACAATACATTAAAGAAATCATTCAACATGATCAAGTAGAATTTATTCCTGGGATGCAAGGGTGGTTCAATATTTGCAAATCAATCAACATGATACATCACATCAATAAGAGAAAGGGTAAAAACCATATGATCATTTCAAGAGATACAGAAAAAAACATTTGACAAAGGACAACACCCATTCATGATAAAAACGCTCAACAAAATAGGTTCAGAAGAAACATACCTCAACATAATAAAGGCCATAAATGAAAAACCCACAATGAACATCATATTCGGTGGTGAAAAACTGTGAGGGCTTTTCCCCTGAGATCAGGAATAGTACTGGAAGTCCTAGCCACAAAGATTAGACAAAAAAGGAATAAAGGCATCCAAACTGGTAAGGAAAAAGTAAAACTTTCACTATTTGCAGATGACATAATATTATATATAGAAGACCCTAAAGACTACCAAAACACCACTAGAGCTAATAAATGAATTCAGTAAAGTTTCAGGATACAAAATCAATATACAGAAATTCATAGCATTTCTATATACTAATAATGAAGTAACAGAAAGAGATATTAAAAAAATCTCATTTACAATTGAACTGAAAATAATAAAATACCTAGGAATAAACTTGAACAAGGAGGTGAAAGACCTGTACTCTGAAAACTAAAACATTGATAAAAGAATTTGAAGACAACACAAAGAAATGGAAAGACATTCCATGCTCATGAATTGGAAGAATAAATATTGTTAAAATGTCCGTATCACCCAAAACATCTATAAATTTAAAGCAATCTTTATCAAAATACCAACATTTTTCACAGAACTAGAGCATATAATCTTAAAATTTGTATGGAACCACGAAAGACCCAGAATAGCCAAAGCAATCTTGAAAAAGAAGAACATAATTGAAGGTATCAAGATTCCAGATTTCAAGATACACTACAAAACTGTAGTAATCAAAACACTATGGTCTTAGCACAAAAACAGACACATAGATCAATGGAACAGAATAGAGAGCCCAGAAATAAACCCACAATTATATGGTCAATTAATCTTTGACCAAGGAGGCAAGAATATGCAATGGGAAGTAGACTCTCTTCAACAAATAGTGTTGGGGAAACTGGACAGTTACATGCAAAAGAATGAAACTGGACCAATTTCTTACACTACACACAAAAATAAACTCAAAATGGATTAAGGACCCAAATGTATGACCTGAAACCATAAAATCCTAGAAGAAAACACAGGCAGTAATTTCTCTGACATTGGTCATAGCAACATTTTTCTAGATATGTCTCCTGAGGCAAGGGAAACAAAAGCAAACATAAACTTTTGAGATCACATCAGAATAAAAAGCTTCTGCACAGCAAAGGAACAATCAACAAAACTAAAATACAACTTACTGAATGGGAGAAGATACTTGCAAATGACATATCTGATAAAGGATTAGTATCCAAAATATATAAATAACTTAGACCACTCACTCAACAACCAAAAACACAAATAATAAAAAATGAGCAGAAGACAAGAACAGACATTTCTCCCAAGAAGACATACAGATGGCTAACAGACACATGAAAAGATGTTCAACATCACTCATTATCAGGGAAATGCAAATCAAAACCACAATGAGATATTATCTCACACCCATCAGAATGGCTAAAATCAAAAATTCAAGAAACAAGTGCTGGTAAGGATGTGGAGAAAAAGGAAGCATTGTGCACTGTTGGGAATGCAAACTGGAGCAGCCACTGTAGAAAACAGTATGGATGTTCCTCAAAATTTTAAAAAATAGAACTACCATATGATCCAGTGATTGCACTATTGGATATTTACCCAAAGAATACAAAAACACTAATTCAAAAAATATATGCATGCTTATGTTTATTGCAGCATTATTTACATTAGCCAAATTATGTAAGCAGCCCACCTGTCCATGGATGGATGAATGGATAAAGGAGATGTGATACACACACACACACAAACACACACACACACACTATAACGTATATATACAATGGGATTTTACTCAGTCATAAAAAGAATGAAATCTTGCTATTTGCAACAACATGGATGGATCTGGAGGGTATAATGCTGAAATAAGTGAAATAAGTAGGAGAAAGATAAATATCATATTATTTCACTTATGTGTGGAATTTAAGAAACAAAACGAAGAAAAAAAGAGACAAACAAACAAACAAAAAAGACAGACTCTTAACTACCGAAAAGAAACTGATGGTTACCAGAAGGGAGGTGGGTGGGGAAATGGGTGAAATAGATAATGGGGATTAAGAGTACACATCATGATGAGCACTGAGTAATGTATAGAATTGTTGAATCACTATATTGTACACCTGAAACTAATAACTAATATAACCCTGTATGTTAACTATATATATATATATGCATATATCTACACACATATATATATAACTATATATATACTATATATATACCATATATATACATATATACCTCATTGCTATTACAAGGAAGTTCCTAATGAAGAGTATGTACGTCTCCATTGCATCTCCTGGCACACACTCAGAGATCCTTCTAGGCTTATTTAAGAACAGGTCCCCATCTACCTCTTTGAAGAAAAGACTTAATCTAAGCACAAGCAGTAGGATAAGTAGGTATTTAGGTTTTGTAAGTACTTTTTCCTCTATTTCCGCAGTAACTATTTCTTAGGTTAATAAGACATTCTTGTAATAGTCATATAACAATTTTCTTGTAAATTATAATGTGTATGTATCTACAGATATGTGTAGTGACATATAAAACACTATTTTGTAGATCTCCTCAGGCAACCAGTCTGGTATTTGCTTAGTAAAAATGGTTTTAATTAAGGTTCAAATTAGAAGTTCTGAAGCCCATGTACCATGGGCACAGACTCAGCATGAGGCCTCTTAGCTATGGTTGGTAGCCCTGGTTTCATGGGCTAGGGGCCAGGGAGAACTGACTCAGAGTTCTGGATTCTGTCAGGTTTTCATCCAAAGAGCCAGATGGCTCTTTGCCATTTTGCACTTGGAAAATGTAAGCTTTCCTTAATCAAAATAACAGGGAAAGATGAAGTATTCTCCAAACATCATCTAAGAATATCCATTCTGAAGTAAAAGGATAGAACAATAAATCTGGCTAAGCTTTACCTGAAGGCAGTGTTTGGGGCTAAGGAAAGGCTACTCCACCTCTGGTGCCCTGACTCTAAGGCAACCAGCCTGACGGGGCCAAGGCTCTGTTGTGCAGGGAGTATCTGCTGGACAAACTCAGTGAAGAAAAGAAAGAGCAGAGGATTGATCTCCTGTCCCCCATCCTGCCACTGCCCACCTCCGCAAGCTCTGACACAGCCAGATACCTGGCCTCCCTCCAACTGGCAGCTGGATCCAGTGAGATCTGAGTACTTAGAAGTGCCAATGCACCAAGCCCATGATTCCTCAGGCAAGTGATTAATATCTGCTATCCTCATCCTACCCTGTGCCTCCTCTCCCCTGACTCTGAAACACTACCCTTCTCTTCCATTCCTAATTATTCTTACTGGATCTCTCATGTCCCTACATCCTCATTCTCTTCACTGCACTATCAAGGAAACCTGCTTGTCCTCTGAATATGCAGCTTTACTAATAGCTTTCTGGGAGGCAGACACTGATCTTTTCAAGTTCCGGGTCAGGAAGTGAATCTTTACACACCTTATACTATCTGCTACTAACCGTGCACTTTAGCTATAAAGCCCCCTTCTTATCCATGTTGTTACCATTTGATTTCATCTTTAATCCCCATAATTCAATCAATATTTTAGCATAGTACATCTAGTTGCCGAATCTACTACAGTTCTACCTATGAAATTATCCTTTATGATTTTATCTTCCACATGGATAGCTCATCAAATATACCGTTCTCTCCAAAGACTTTTTATTCTATCTCAGTTGTCAGCTCATGATCACTTATTGGCATTGCCATTATCCAAAACTCACCTACCCCGACATTCATAGAAAAAAAATTTCTATCCTTCTAGTTTGCTCATTTACTTATTTTATTTCCCTTCTCCCGGTCCTTGAACCCCATTAAGACCTTCAGTCCATTAATTCTCCTCTTTTCTTCTTCTCCTTCATCTCCCTCCTGGTTCCACTTTACTCTCTATCCAGGGTAGTATAATTGCCCATCACTTAGACTAATATTTTGTCAGACTGTTCTTATACAGCCAAACTTAGATGAGTCCATTTATTTGCTTTTCCCTTACCTATATCTTGACTGCTGATCAATGCTGGGAAAGTCCCATCCTACATCCTCCTCCCAGTATCTCAGGCTGCAAAGCTGGGGGTTCTTCTTTTTTTTTTTTTCTTAAAGATTTTAATGATTTATTTGAGAGAGAGGGAGCGCACTGGGGTGGGGGGAGAGGCAGAGGGAGAAACAGACTCCCTGCTGAGCAGGGAGCCTGATGTGGGGCTCCAACCCAGGACCCTGAGATTATGACCTGAGCTGAAGGCAGACCCTTAACCGACTGAGCCATCCAGGCGCCCCAAGCTGGAGATTATTCTTGATTCCTCTTTTACCTTCACATTCCACATCTAATTCAAAAGTCATTTGCATTGGCTCTACTTACATTATAATTGTTACATTCACTGCTCAATTTTCAACACACTGTATTATTGTTCATAAATACTTAATGGCTCTGCCTGGAGTAGGATTAAATTTCTTCATCCCACTAATGCCAAGCTTGTTGATATGATTTGTGTGAATAGAAAATAAAATGTGATCAAAATGACATATATTTCTTCTGGACAGAGGCCCTAAGAGCCAATGCAGGATTTACTGTATTCTCTCTCTCTCTCTTTTTTTTTTTTCCATGTCAACAATAATCAAGATAGAGAATGTCCCGTGAAGTATGGTTGACGTGAAGCAGAACTGCTGTAGACCCAAGATGGATACTTGGAGTGAGCCACAAAAGAAGCTTTGTTGTCAAAAGTCACAAATGAAGCTTCTTTGTTGAAAGCTAGTGGGAGTTTTGGTGGCGTTTGTTCCACATCATTACCTACCCTCTCGGATACAATATACTTGCCCAGGCCCTGGCATCTTTCCCCTGGACTTAATCTTCTAACTGGTCTCCCGAAATCTACTTTCACTCCCATATAGTCTAGCTTTCAGATCTTTCACTCAATAGCTTGTATACCCATATAAAGGCATGAATCAGTTCACATCAATAGGAAAAGGTCTTACAACCTCCCAGTGTCTTTCAATATACTTAAACTAAAACCCAAATCATTACTGTGGTATCCCAAACACTAGCAAATACACTCCAGCCTGCTGCTCAGAGCTCATCTCATTCCATTCTGCTTCACTGCACTCTGCCACACCGGTCTAATTCTTCTCCATCGAACATAACAAACTAACTTCCATCTCAGAGTCTTTGTACCTGCTATCCTTTGTACCTTTGTATCCTGTAAATGTGGAATACTCTTCCCTGAGATATTATCATGGCTGCATACTGCATATCTCAATTTAAAAAGGCATCTCCTTGAAGATGCCTTTCCTAGGTAAAACAGTTGTCTTCTCTGCCTTGGTCTTTCTATTGAATTACCTCACAGTGTTAGAATCTCAAATTACCTTTCCTTCACTATAACGTAATCTCTGGGTGGGCAGGAATTCTGTATGTCTTGAATACTTCTGACTCCCCAGTGCCTGGAAACATGCTTGACTCATAGTAGGCACTCAGTAAATATTTGTCATCTGTTTACTGACAGACATAGGGACAGATTATTACCACTAATAATTTTCACTGTTTTTTTTTTTTTTTTTCTTCTGAGCCCTCATTTCTGTCCCAAAACATTGTGTTGCTTTTCTAGTTGCCTTGCTCTATCATTTTTTCATGTGTCTACTCCACGATGGCTTTCTATTTCTTCTCAACCTTTTTTTTTATTATTGTTATGTTAGTCAACACATTACATCATTAGTTTTTGTTGTAGTGTTCCATGATTCATTGTTTGCATATAACACCCAGTGCTCCCTGCAGAACATGCCCTCCTTAATACCCATCACCAGGCTAACCCATCCCCCCCACCCCTCTCCCCTCTAGAACCCTCAGTTTGTTTCTCAGAGTCCATAGTCTCTCATGGTTCATCTCCCCCTCTGATTTCCCCCCCTTCATTCTTCCCCTCCTGCTATCTTCTTCTTCTTCTTCTTTTTTTTTTAACATATAATGTATTATTTGTTTCAGAGGTACAGGTCTGTGATTCAACAGTCTTACACAATTCACAGCACTCACCATAGCACATACCCTCCCCAATGTCTATCACCTAGCCACCCCATCCCTCCCACCCCCCACCACTCCAGCAACCCTCAGTTTGTTTGATGCCCACTATTTCACTCCTTCACTCTTGGTCAGTGAATTTACTCCCTAATTCATAAAGGTACTAATAAAACCAGAGGAGAATTCACTCAGCCCTTTTAACTCCAGAACTGAAAAGTCTTTTTTATAAAGACTTCATTTTTTAAAGCAGTTTAAGGTTCACAGCAAAATTGAGGGGAAAGCGTAGAGATTTCCCATATATTCTCTGCCCCCACACACATACAGCCTCCCCCATTACCAACATCTTCCACCAGAGTAGTACGTTTATTACAATGGATGAGCCTATATCAACACATCATAATCACCCAAAGTCCATGGTTTACATTAGGGTTCATTCTTGGTGTTGTACATTTTCTGAGTTTGGACAAATGTATAATGACATAGATCTATCATTACAGTATCATACAGAATATTTGCATTGCCCTGAAATCCTCTGTGCTCGGCCTATCCTTATCCACTCCCCAATCCCTGGTGACACTGATCTTTTTACTGCCTTTATAGTTTTGCCTTTTCCAGAATATCACATAATTGGAATCATACAGTATATAGCCTTTTCAGATTGGCTTCTTTCACTTAGTAATATGCATTTAAGTTTCCTCCATGTTTTTTAATGGTTTGATAGCTCACTTCTACTTAGCACTGAATTATTCCATTGTCTGGATGCACACAATTTATTCATCCATTCCCCTACTGAAGGACATCTTTGTTGTTTCTGATTCTTGGCAATTATGAATGAAACTGCTATAAACATCCATGTGGAGGTTTTTGTGTGGGTATAAGTTTTCAACTCCTTTGGTAAATACCAAGAAATGCTATTGCTGGGTATTACAGTAAGAGTGTGTTTCATTTTGTAAGGAACTGCCAAACTGTCTTCCAAAGTGGCTGTCCCTTTTGCATTCCCACCAGAACTATATTCACTAATGTATATTACTAATATTTTCAGTTATATAAGAGTTTCTTTTGTTCTACATGATCACCAGTATTTCACGTTGTCTGTGTTCTGGATTTTGGCCCTTCTAATAGAGGAGTAGTGGTGTGTAGGTGTGTAGTGTCTCATTTCTGTTGCAATTTGCATTTCAAAGCATCCATTATTTTCCTTACATCAGCACTTATTACTTTTCTCCTTCTCCCTGTTTCATGGGAAGAGATGCCTCTCATCATAGTTATAACTGATTTCTCCATCTATTCTTTTAATTCCATCTCCTCTCTTGCCTCCTTAAGACATTTGTCCTATTGATTGTGTCACTGTCCAACACACTTTTGGCCTCTCTTCTCTATTTCATCTTTCCAATTGATACGTAAACCTGATCAAATCTCATGTTAAAATTAAACAGGATTCACCTTCCCTTCAGTTTCCCCCCTTTCCAAATACCTGATCCCTCTCCTCCCATTTCTTCCCCTCACATGTATACCTTAATATACTGCTCTCTGGCTAGTACCTTCTATATCCCCTGAGGCTGCTTTCACCAAAGTAATGAGCAACTATCCCCAGGCCTCTTCATCTGATGGGTTTATTTGATCCTTACCTTGCTCTGACCCTTGACTCTATTTGGGTCGACCTTTCTTTCTTTCTTTCTTAAAAATCTTCCCTGGCTTTTTTAGAAATCAAACTCTCTTAATTTTCTTCCTTTTCCATTTGTTCTTATCTTTGTAGGCTTATTCTTCTCTACCTGAATATTATTTCTCCAGTTTTTACCTTAGCCATTCTTCTCTTCCTACATTTTCTTTCTCTATCACCTGGCTTACTTTTATGCCTTTAATATGATCTATCAGTTTATGACAATTGAGTATACATTTCTCTTGTCCATATTTCTCTCCTCAAGTTCAAAGCCTACTTAGCATCTCCACTTATATGTCTCACCCATACCTCAAACTGAGCAAGTTTAAACCTAATTCCCAGCTGCAAGTATTTTCACACCTGAACCACTGATAGCTTCTTAAATGGCCATCCCAAAGCCAACCTCCCCCTCCCTGAACCATCAGCCTCTTCCTTTCTCCATTCTGCATTCTCCATTCAGTTATCCTCTTAAAATAGTACTCTGGTTTTGTGAAATCCTTTATAGAACTCCTTAGCCCTTTAAGGATATTTCTCCAAAATCTTTAGGATAAAATCTGAATTCCTTAACCTGGTCTATAAGACTTTTAAAGATTTGTTCTATTGGATTTCTTTTAATTCTTCAATTCTTAATAAAGGCCCATGAACTGCCTTGGCCTTTGAACTTATGCTTTTCTTTGCCTGGAATACTATCCCTTCATCCTCTATCTAACATCCCATTTATCCAGGTGATGCCTACATATTCTTCAGTTCTCAGTTTAGATTCTTTTCTTCAAGTAGCCACAATGCATCTTCTCTTATAGTTTCATCACACATAGATAGGACCCTGCTCTTCACACTACCTGTATAGGACCCGGCTTATGGTAGATGCCCAGTAGAATTGCTGAATAAATGAATCTATTTATAAAGATGACAGAAGTCAAAGAACATATCATAAGCTTAATTTTAACAGTAAGTCAAATGTTAGGTTTTTTTCTTCAAAATAGAAGACATCCTGAACTATTCTGCACTCTTGTTGATAATCTCAAATGAACAGCCAAATGTGAAAGCTTTTCAGCATGTTTTCCCTGGGTTAGGAGCTAGCAAGAAAACTAAAACTAGTTAGAAGAATATATAATAATGTCAAAACAGATACTGATTGACTGAGAGGAAAAAAATCCACAAAATGATACAGTAAAAATTACATTTGCTTTAGGAAGCCAAGGTTCTAATGCTTTTGATTCGTATCATGATATTTAAATCCATTTAACATTTAGTTTTTTATTTTTGACAAAATAATTTTTGAGATGCTAATTTTTTATCTGTCCTTTGTGTTTTCCATGCAGGCAAATGGTCCCTTTGCCTCAGAGATTTTGACAAATGTAAATGTCTGCCTGTTTTTGTAACTTAAAGCTTCCAGACAAGGAAGAAAACAAGCTCTATTTGGTTGTAAGAGAAAGAGAAGGAATGTCTGAGATCACAACTAGAGGGAAAGGGAATTTCCACAGACATAAGGAAGATGTCAGGGTTTGGCACATCCACTGTGTGTCAGTATGCAGAGGGAGGGTGAATTTAGGGAGACTCCCTATAGAACCAGGAACTCCCACCTTACAAAGAGCTCTATGATTTAACACAGCAGAAAATCTTTTGAGCCTTTGGACTCGAGAGACAAAAGATCCCGTTGATTTGAAACAAGGGCACAATCATCAGGAGCATGGACCACACAAGAGGGGTTTTGTAGCATATTTTACCTTGCCTAAGACATCAGACTTTAGCTAGATTATCTGTTATGCTTATGGGAGGAAGGGACAGTAACTGACTGAATTTCCTGTCAGTCTGGTGGGATGGGAATTAGGTGTCAATTTAATTTATTTTAGACAAGAATATATATGTCATGAGTACGCAAACCTGTAAACTAATATTCAAACCTTGTATATATTTTTCAACTTTATTATCCATAAATTCAGAGTATGAAATTCCCTTCCAAACTTGTAAACATTACAAGTATGTAGGAAAGAATTTTGTAGTAAGAGATCACCCTAACAAATGTAAATTTATATCATTAACAAAATCTTTACTTTCTGCCTTAACTATTTCTGAAATAAGATGAGGTAGTTATATAAGATTAATTTTACCAATATAAATTCTTAGTCTTTTTTTAATTTTTATCTCAATAACAGATAAAAATAAACAGAAATAAAGTAAAATGCCTAGAATTCTTTTTTAATGAAGAATCCTAGAGGATAGATGAATAACATTTTTTATAGTAAATTTAGCATTTCAAGTTCAACCTTCAATCACATACATGATTATATGTATACACTATATATATATATAGCTGTAGCCATAGCTGTTTTTTTTTTTTGTTGTTGTTGTTGTTGTTTCCCATCCTACAATTATATATATATATATAATTTTTTTTTTTAAGATTGAAGCTATGAAAGACAAGAAAAGGACTTGGTGAGAACTAATATTACACTTTAGTTTAGAAGTTAATTTATTTCAATTATCCACTGACCTAAAAATCAATATTTTTTCACATTTTAATCACTATAAATTATAAAAATGAAGCATAGACATTCCCTTGAAGGTGATGAATAATCTGAAATATTGCAATCAAATGTGTAATATGTGAAAAGCTAATGTTCCTTCTGTGATAATTAATTTGTAAGTTGTAATCCAAACTATTTACATGCAATACTTTGCCACTATTTGTAATACATTTCCTTTAGAAGTATAGCATTATATTCAGTTTGTTCAGTTTTTAATGCTAATTACTAATTAGCATTAAATTGATTTGTCATGTTACCATGACCAAATGTATTTGCACACACAAAATAGAATGCAAGAGATATTTTTTTAAAAACATAATACATTGCTTTGTGCTACTGTTTATTTCTGTTTAAATCACTAATGTTGGAAACTTTTGTTTAGAAAAATGAGATAATAATTAACAGTGTACATTTTCCATATAGGCTATGAAGACAATTTTGCTCATAAAAGAGTAATATAAAGGTTGCTGTAATAATTAACTACTATATTTGGATACTACATACTGATTATTTTTTAAAGAAATTAGTACATTTTACAGAAAATGTATTATGAGTCCATGGAATTTTTTCCTCAAGTATTCAGTTAAAGCACAAATTAATTAAAAATTCAAAGTAAAATCTTTATGACCAATATTATATAGTTTTGATTTGCCCTAACATCCTTACCTTTCTTCTACAATACACTACCTCATGAGGTAATTACTAATTCACAAAAATTCTGTGTCTTCTCCATGCTTTTACAGAGAAGTATGGAAAATGGATTCCCATCTCTACTCCAAACTTTACAGTATTGAATTACAGGGAGATGTTGGATTATCTACCTAAGCAAACTGCTTTCTTCCTGACATGCTCCCTCATTGAACCAGATCCCAGCTATGCATAATAGGGGTAAGAAATGCAGACTAAAGGCAAACAAAAGTCAATCTGTCAACATAAGTAGAAAGACAAAAAAGTTAAGAGCTAAGTGGTACATTAAATTTCTTCCCATCTTAGTAAGTGGACAAACCACATCATGCACCCAATTGCTCAATTCCAAAATTTAGGAGACCTCTTTGTTCTTCCTTTTTTTCCCAATCCTTGGCCCCAAAATAACCCATTATTAATTTGAGTATGCCTCCAAAATTTATTTTGAATCCATTGGCTTCTTTCCAGTTTCATTACCATCACCTTAATTCTCTTAGTTACAGATTGCTAATACAATCTTACTAATTGTTCTTTTTGCATTTATTTTTGCCCCATTTTGAATCATTCTCCATATACAGCAACAAAGTGGGAAGCTACAATATAATTTGTATAATTACTTATCTCTTCTTAAAACCTCACAGTGTCTTCCCATTGTATTAAAATTAAATCTGCATTTTTTACCACATCCTACAAGGCTCTGCTTAGCAAGGCTTCTGTGTACTTTCCAAACTCATCTCATACCGGTCTCTCCTTACCTCAGGATGCTCTACCTACACTGGACTCCCTTCTGTTTCTTAAACAAGCTATGCCTTTGTTTTGATTTATAACATGTGCTAACCAGTTTTTCAAAATGTTTGTAGCAATTTTCTTGCCAGTAGTAGTAAATGGTAGTCTGGGTAGTATATAAGAATGATTCCAGTAGTAAGTCTTTTTAGTCATTTTGATAGGTGGATAGTTGTATCTTATTGTGGTCTTATTTTGCATTGCCCAGATGACTGGTGAAACACAGCAATGTTTCATATGATATATAGGATACTTGAATACCTCCTTGGTGAAGGTCTTGTTCAAATCTCTTGATCATTATCTCTTGGATTTTCTCTATCTTTTTCTTATTGATTTGTAGAAACTCTTCATATATATTGTATATAAGCTCTTTATTAGTTATTATGCTTATATTTTCACTCAGTAATGTGTTTTGATGAGCAAAAGTTTTTAATTTTGTTATAATCCAGTTTATGAATATTTCGCTTTGTGGTTAATGCATTTTGTTCCATGTTCTAAAATCCAATTTCCTAAAAAAATTAATTGATGTTAGAAAGGTATTTTATCAGTCAATTAAAGCCATAATAATGCTACACTACAAAGCAATACAAAATTCAGTTGTTTAAGATAATCTATTCTTGCTCAGAGGTCTGCAGGTTAGCTCTGACTTGGCTGATTTAGGCTGGGTTCAGATGGATTTGGCTTTAAGCTAAGGCTAGATCTATGTCTGCTTTGCGTAGGATTCAAACTAATGGGCTAGCCATAGCTGTTTTTTTTTGTTGTTGTTGTTGTTGTTGTTTCCCATAGTAATGGCAGAAGTTTTAGAAGGTGAGTACATTTCAAGCACTTGCTTGTTTCATACCTGCTTACAACTGATTGAGCAAATCAAGCTACATGACCGAGTCCAAAGTCAAGAAGCATGTATGTACATTCTAACACTGATAGAAGGAACTTTAAAATCACATGACAAAGTTAATGAAAAATAGTTGGGGTGATAAATTGGGAATAATAATGCAATCTACCTCAGGCATTCTCTTATGCTATCTTCTACAACCATTCTTGTTTTGATTCCATGTTAGATCTTGTGGTAGGTAGAATAATGGTCCCTGATAGATGTCCATCAGGAACATCACCAGGAACCTGTGAATATGTTACTTTACATAGTATTGAGAACCTTGCAGTTGTGATTAAATTAAGGATCTTGAGATGGGTAGATTATCTTGGATTATTCAGGTGGGATCAATATAATCACAGTGTCCTTTATAAAGGAAAGGGGGGAATCAAGAGAGTCAGAGAAGGATATGTGACAACAGAAGGAAGTTGGAGTAATGAGGAGCCTTGAACCAAGGGATTCAGGTGGCCTGTAGAAACTGGAAAAAGCAATAAAATATATTTTCTCCTAGATTTTTCACATGTGGGTATTTGTGTGCTTTTGTGGGTATAGAAGTTTTGCATATCTTGTGTTGGATTTATCCTGTTTTATTTTTATTTTTAAAATTTTGAATGCTATTGTAAATACATTCTAATTTTATGAAATATTTACTACTGTATAAAGAAATAAATTTGTGTGTATGTGTATTGACTTTGAGTAATGCAGTCTTGCTATATAACATGGGTTAATCTCAGCTGGTCTGGATAGAACACATGTTTATCTTCAGAGCTGCCCGCAGCACAGTGGTGATCCTAGACCAGTTCTGTAGCATATATTAACTAAAGATAATTGATATTTTGTAATATGAGTCTGTGAGTTTTGGGGGTAAGAACAGGACACACAGGCTTGTCAGCCATTGTTTTTTTTTTTTTTTTTTAAAGATTTTATTTATTTATTTGAGAGAGAGAATGAGATAGAGCATGAGAGGGTCAGAGGGAGAAGCAGACTCCCTGCTGAGCAGGGAGCCCGATGCGGGACTCGATCCCGGGACTCCAGGATCATGACCTGAGCCGAAGGCAGTCGCTTAACCAACTGAGCCACCCAGGCGCCCCTTGTCAGCCATTGTTTATTAATAATAAATAGATTTATGATTTGCACCTGATTTTAGTGGAGTCTTGGGGGAGTTTCTATAGTTCAGACTGGTCTTATGGTTACTTGATCAGCCCGCTGTAAGAGACCCCACCATGAGATGGACTCCTGGAACTAAAATGCTTTACATGTGTATCAGTGGTGGTCTGAGAGAGGTAAACAAAAGTGTGTCCTATATGACGTAATGCATACAAGACACAGAAGCCTGTACTTGAGATCTCTGGATTAGTGTTGTGATTAAGAACTGAATCCTGTGAGTCCTTTTCAACACTCAAACACTCAAGATAATTATCGTGCAATTAATGGACTTGCTAAACTCATTAGTTTTTATAATTTACATGTCAATTATTTTAAGTTTTGTGAAGATCTTTTATCAGATTGAGAAAATTCCCTTCTGTTCTTATATTGCTATTTTTTTAAAAACATAAATAGATATATAATTGTAACAAATTTTTATTCTATATTTATTGAGATGATCATATAATTTTTCTATCTCATTCTGTTAATGAGGTGAATTAGATTGTTAAAACAACTTTGCATTCCTGAAATAAATCCATATTGGTTGAGATTATGATCATTTTTACACATTGCTGGATTTGTTTTTTCAGCATTTTGTTAGAATATTACTTCTGCATTTATGAGTGAGATCAGTTGTAAATTGGCCTAGAATTTTCCACAATAGATAGATGGTCCATAACAAATGTCTGGTTTCCAATGCTGGGCTGGTTCTCTGAGTTTTTCTCTCAAAGATATTGGCCTAGTAATTATTCATTGCCTGTTACAGCTCTTTTAAGCTTTCAAAAATGTGTCTTTGATGTGTTCTCCAGGTTTTTGTTTGCTCTTAGTTGAAGATTAGGCCTGAAATATGTAGTCCATCATTACTAGAAGCAAAATTCATTCCTTTAATATTTTTCAGAATTATATTCTTTTCATAGAAATCATATGCATATCTTATTGTCATATTTTTATTTAAACTAAATACTTGTATTACTAGTGTTCTAGAATCTCATTATTTTATTTCCTAACAGTAGAATTAGTTATATTTGTACATTTTTTTCTAGACAATTTTTAGAGCTCTCTTGCTAGTTTTAATAATTCTTTAGTAAATTAAAATTCATAATTGTGCTCCATGTCTCAAATATATGTTTCTTATTTTAATTCCATGCTTTATTGAATTTGCAAGAGATTCTCAAGATTAAATGAGAAACCTAAATACTAATACTAATGTTTCGATACTGCTTTTAATGGGAGTGCTTTCAAGGTTTACTATTAATTGGGATGCTGGTTCTTGATTTCCGATTGTTATTCTATAACAAATGATTTTTTTTTTTCATTAAATAACTGAACAACATCTTGTATTTTGTTTTCTGTGGAAACAGGAAAGAAAGGGAGACTCCAACATTGTGAATGTTCCTTCATTTTTGGGCTTTCTCTTTTCTTTTACATTTTTATTTGCAAATAAACCAATGCTCCCTGAGCTCAGCTCATGTTAAATATAACCAACTGGAACCAACATACAAACACCCAGATTCTTATGAGATGTCTTTCTTCCAAGTTAACCAAATATTACCAAATATTTTACCTCTGCATAACAAATATCCCCTGTCCTGCTTCTAGTAGCAGATTCCTCAAAACTCACCCCCTAACCACTAAGCTAATACTTCTTCCCTCACCTCCCTTTTTTGGGGGTGGGGTATAGTAACCATATCCCAGCACTTGTTCAGGTTTCTACAGGAAAAGAGAAATCACTTCAAAATTGTCAGGCAAGAAAGGACTTAATACAGAGTACTGCTTGTTTATAAAGCTTCTGGAAATAATGAAAACTTGAAGAGCTCATAAAAACGCTACTGGCAATCTCTGCTTCCTACAGCACCAAAATCCGTAAGTGAAAAGAGAATGCCCAGGAGGTGTTATAAAAACACATCTGCCCTCTGCTGAAGCTTTTGTGCCTGCCTACTAATGTCAGGTAGACAATAATGTTTCTGCTGCTTTTTTGTCTTCTGGGTTGGCACAAAACCTTTCCTTTGGTAGAAGCTAAAGCAGATTTCTGCGGGATAGTGTGTTTGGGAAATGCAGATTTTAGGCTTTCACTCCCAGTTATAGGGAAGAGCTAAGAAGGGCAGGGATGGGCGAAGTAGAAATAGAAGTATAAGGTACATGTTCAAAGCATCAGAGATCAGAATAACTTTGGACTTCTTAAAAGGAACACTGGAGGTAAAAGATAGTATTAATGACAATATAGCTAACATTTAAATGGAAGACTACGTATTTCAGGTATAGTTCAATGTATATTCCAACATATTTAACGGAGTATAGTCTTTAGAATATATTTTTTTTTGCATTTTTAAAAATTTAATTGTGGAAAATACACATAACATAAAATTTACTATCTTAATCATTTTTTTCATCTTAATCATTTTTAAGTATACAGTTCAATAGTGTTAATTATATTCACATTGTTGTGCAACGAATCTCCAGGACACTTTTTTATCTTGTACAGCTGAAGCTCTATACCCACTAATAACTTTCCATTTTTATCTCTCCCCAAACTCTGGCTACCAACATTCTACTTTCTCTTTCTTAAATTTGACTACTCTGGAAACCTCATATAAGTAGAATACTACAGCATTTGGCTTTTTGTGCTGGCCTATTTCATGTAACAAAATGTCATCAAGGTTCACCATGATGTAGCATATGACAGGATTTCATTTTTTTTTAAAGTTGAATAATATTCTATTGTGTGTACATATCACAGTTTATTTATCCATTTATCTGTCTATGGACATTTGTGTTACTTCCACATTTTGGCTATTGTGAAGAATGCTGCTATGAACATGAATGTACAAATATCTCTTCAGGACCCTGCTTTCATATTTTTGGATATATACCCAGAGGTAAGATTGCAGGATCATGTGGTAATTCTATTTTTAGTTGTTTGATACACTGAAGGTTTTTTGTTTTTTTTTTTAAGATTTATTTATTTATTTTTGAAAGAGAGAACAAGTGGGGGGAGGGACAGAGGGATAGGGAGAGAGATAATCCTCAAGCTGACTCCTTGCTGAGCATGGAGACTGATGCAGGGCTGGATCCAAGAACCTTGAGATCATGACCTGAGTGGAAATCAAGAGTCGGATGCTTAACGGATTGAACCACCCAGGTGCCCCTATACTGAAGTTTTTTATTTGATGTAGGCAATTTATCTGTTTTTACTTTCATTGCCTGTGCTTTTGGTATCATTTCCAAGAAATCATTGTCAAATCCAATGTTGTGAAGCTTTTCCCCTGTGTTTTGTTTTAAAAGTTTAACGGTTTTAAGTCTTACATTTCAATCTTTGATATATTTTGAGTTAATTTTTGTATATGCTATAAGGTAAGGGTCCAACATCATTCTTTTGCTTGGGAAGTATCCAGTTTTTCCAAACCATTTGTTGAAAAGATTGTCCTTTCTCCATTGAATAGTCTTGGCACCCTTATCAAAAATCACTTAATCACATATACAAGTAATTATTTCTGGTCTCTCTATTTTATTCCATTGGCCTACATGTCTGCCTTTTTGCCAGTACCATACTGTTTTGATTACTATAGTTTTGCAGTAAGTTTTAAAGCAAGAAAGTGTGAGACATCCAATTTCATTGTTCGTTTTCAAGATTGACTATTTGGGGTCGACTTTTTCTTTTAACACAGAATTCTATCAATTGATCAAAGGTAAGCATAGAAAAAAGACATTTTGAGATAAAACTTCAAAAATTTACCTCTAATATGCTCATTGTCAAGAAGTTACTGGAAGAGTTTCTTAACCAAAATATGGGGGTAAACCCAGAAGGCTAAGATAAGATCCAAGAAACAACTGATCTAACAGAGGATAGAGGCAAAGACAATTCCCAAGATGATAATGAAGGGGAAACCCATGATAAAAAAGATTAGAGAATAATCAGATAAAACTGGAATAGACAATAGGAGGCCTTAATAAGGAAAAAAATAAAATAAGTATATTATCCTACAGGATAGATATGTTAAAACTGTTTTGATGGACAATTACAGTTATTAGAAAGGGTCTATGAAGACTTAGCCAGAGACACAAAGAATACTACACAAAGGAAAACAAAAGATACATTTATTAAGTCTAGGTCAAACACAAAATTTCGAGGGAAAGGAAATATTTTATTAAACCACTTGGCTCAACTTAGAAAAAATTAAATCATAATAATAATAAAAAAACTTTATTATAAAAATCTAAGAAATGGAAAGATGAGAAGGGAGGACAGAAAAGATAAAATTCTCATCTGCACTAATAGGAAGTTAATGAAGGGGTACCTGGGTGGCTCAGCTGGTTAAGCGTAAAACTCTTGGTTATGGCTCAAGTCATGATCTCAGGGTCATGGGGTCAAGCCCCACGTTAGGCTCCATGCTCAGTGCAGAATCTGTTTGAAGATTCTCTCTCTCTCTCTCTCTCTGCACATACCACTCTTTGTCTCTGGCACTGTCTGTCTCTCTCTAAAAATAAATAAATAAATAAAATCTTAAAAAAATGGGGGGAAGTTAATGGATGATAATATAAATCAATTAATCAAGAGAAAGCAGTACCCACTAGTTATTTTAAAAATATGGAGATAAATTGCAGCAGAAATAGTTAAAGATTTGAGTGTCACTCTGGAAAATTGAAAGGGAGAAATTGGTATTGAGTTCGGTTTAATGTTATAAATTTATTGTCATATTTTATATTTTAATTATGTACGTGTATCCCATTTACAATTAGAAAAGCTTAAAATATTCTAGATTTGTGTTTCTATCTTTAAACATTAAAATTAATGAAGATTGATAAAAACAGCATGTGTAAATAAAGTTTAATAAAATCACTACTTTCAAGGGTAGAAAATCAGACGGTTTACCAAAGAAACAAACCAAACACCATACTGACTTTGCTCTAGGCAGGTGCAGCCATACGGAGCAAACATTAACATTTTTCAGGATGGAGAATTATGCAAAAGAGACTTGGCTGGATTTGCTTTTGGGAATGTCATTATGGGACAACAAAACAATTCTCAATTTTTGACATTCCATTTCCCCGCAAGGCTGAATTACATGAAAACAAGTGGTGCTTACTTTGGACTTCAGATTATTCCATTGTTTATATGTTTTTCATGTATTGGTTGTTATTTTTTCCTCTAATGTTCAGGAAAAAAAATCATGTAAAACCGTTCTTGGGGCTGCCAAGTGTTACTAAGAGTGGATTTGCTTCCATAGCAACGGACCCATTATCATGATAGCTTCTGGGCACGTGTAACAACAACTTCAACCCATTAAATGGGAACCTGCAGGCAGGATTTCACATAAACTTCCACTGTTGCAGAATACTGGTGTTTCTTTTGCCATGTTTCATTTTCAATTCTCAGGAACCATTCATGAATCCAGGTTCAACTTCTATCATTTATATTTCTTACTGATAATAATTTCTTTCTTTCTTTTTTTTAGTTCATGTAAATGCCCTGAAGATTAATTTAAACAATCCCTATGGTGAAAATAAAAAGTTTCATAAAACCATACACACCCTTTCTTCCATACTCATTACTGTTTGGTCATCTTAAAGGTCTTACTAATGTTTAGTATATTTGTTGCCCAGGTGCTATTTATAAACAGGCTTATTTTAAATTCGATGTTCATATTGAGGAAAAGAAAGAATTTTAAATGCATTAAATGTTTTAGCTCAAAAATTGCAGAAATGTTATCAGATTCTTAAGTCATCAAAGAGTGGGAGGTCTCAATTCCCATAAATAAAACAAGTAATAACCTCTTTTTATTGAACAACTACTAAGTGCTATAAGCTACTATACGGATTATCTTTAATATTCACAATATATGAACTGTTATTTTTATTTTAAGAGACATAAATTTACATTTGGAAAAGTAAAGTGATTTTCCCAAGTTCAGTTATTAATGACTGCATTGGAATTTGAACGCAAATTCCTCTTTGACTCCAAAGGAATGCTCTTAATCTTTACACTGCAAACCTCTCATGTTACTCCTCTTTGAACCCAAGAAATAAGTATTATTTGCATAATAAATATAAGTAAGATGAAGAAGAAACGCATGAATATCATTGTCAGCTACTTTAGGATAAGTATTGATTTTATCCTCTACCCTATGCATCATCAAGAATCAAAGCCCATCTTATTATAATAATCTTCAATATATGGTTCTAAGCTATATTAATCTTTTGAGTTAAATAATTTAATTAATTTGAGTTAATTAATAGTTTAACATCTCTCTTGCCTGAAATTGTCCTCTTTTATTTAATAACCCAGCAGTAATAAGACCCACCATTTCTAAGTCATCTATAAATTCATTAAGGGTTTTTTATTTAGCCATTTTTTTGAGAAAATGTCACCATCTGAAGAAAGTATGGAAGAAAGAGTATACCAATGTTCATATCTTGATCTAGGGATGTTTTGCAGTGCAGATGTGGATATGTCTAGTGAGAATTTTACAATACAAGTATAACATGGAAAACAAGATTTATGCATTTAACAAATAATTTCTGAGTGCCTGATATGTGCTAAGAATTTTTCTGGAAGCTGAATATATTGTAATGAAAAATATGAGACAAAAATCCTGTCCTGTGGAAATTACATTCTGTTGGGGTTTAGATTACCCATAAGCAAGTGAGTGAAATATGTAGTATACCAGATGATTACAAGTGTTATGGAAAAAGTAAAATAGGAGAGAAAGATAAAGAATGTGAGTTCATTTTAATTTCCCTTAGGGTCATTAGGAAAGACCTCACTAGGAATGTAACATTTGTGTGAAGACCATAGGTGAAGGGATTGGGGCAGAGAAAACAATCAGTGAAAATATTCCAAAAGGGGATTTATCTGGAATGTTGAAGAAATGGCAAGGAGACCATTATTATGGGGCAACGTGAAAAAAAAAAAATAGAGTTATAGAAGAAGTAGTTAAAAAGTTAACCAAGGACCAAAACATAAAGTGACAGGAAGTCATAGAAAGAATTTTCATATTAGTATAAATGAACTGTGAACTCACCAAAAGATTTTGAGTAAACCAATAATATCATCTGACTTTTTTTCCGCTAACAGGATGACTTTGGATAGTGTGTTTAGAATAGAGTTCAGGAAAATAAGCAAAGAAGCAGAAAACCAGATAGCAAACTATTGTAATAAAAAAAAAATGAAGAAGCTTGATTCAGAGAGGGTGTTTATGGAGAAGGTGGGGATAAGAGGTTAGAATCTGGATATACTTTAAAGGTTGAACTGAAAGAACATGCTGTTGAAATGCATTTGTGTAATAGGGAAAGAGAACATTACGGATGATTTTAAGATTTATTTTGTTTCATTGTTTTTATTTTGTTTCATTATTTTTTCCTTAACATCTGTATCTGGAAATACGGTGTTATAGATTGAGATGGTGAGGATTGCAGAAGAGAGAAATGTGGAAGAAGGGTTAAGGTGAAGGTCAGCAGTTCAACTTTGAACAACCTAAATTTTATGTCCCTAATCAGATATCCAATCAGATGTTGGATAGTTAAGTTCATAACCTGAAGTTCAGGGAAAAGGTCAGTCCAGGAATATAAATATGGCAGTCACTAGCATACAGATGTCATTTAAAGTCATGAAGCTAGATGACATCACCAAAGTTTGGAATCCATGAAGAAAAGAATGGAAAAGAAAAGAGGTCTGTGGATTGGGCCTTAGAGATTTCCAAATTTTAAGGATAAAAGATGAAGAATATAAAACAACAAAGAGACTGAGAAGTAGCAGCCAGAGAAGTGGAAAGAAAATCTGATGTATGGTGTGCTAGAAGCCAATTTTAAAATGTTTTTTTTTTTTTTTTAAGATTTATTTATTTATTTGAGAGAGTGAGAATGAGAGAGAGAGAGAGAGTACATGAGAGGGGGGAGGGTTAGAGGGAGAAGCAGTCTCCTCGCTGAGCAGGGAGCCCGATGTGGGACTCGATCCAGGGACTCCAGGATCATGACCTGAGCCGAAGGCAGTCGCTTCACCAACTGAGCCACCCAGGCGCCCCTAAAATGTTTTTAAAGGGGAAGTAATCAAACTGCCTCCGTGTTGCTGAGAGGGCCATAAAAGCACTAATCATTAGTTTTAGCAATTTGGAGGCCACTGCCAAACTTGATAAGAGATGCCCTGATGAAGTAGTAGGAACAAAAGTCTGGTTGAAGTTGGTTATAGAGAGAATTCAAATAGAAGACAGGAAGTGAATATAAATACCCCTTTGAGAAGTTTTTCTAAAAAAGGAGAATAGAAAACTAGCTCAATAGTTGGCAAAGGAGACAGAAAGGGAAGGGAGAAACAATAGCATGCTTACAGGCTGATGGGAATCATGAGTAGAGAAATATACATTGAAAATGCAGAAGTGAGAAGGGAGAGAATTGCTGGAGAGATGTCTTTCAGTAGACGAGAAAATATGGGTCTTAATGACTAAGTAGTATGGTTTCCCTTTGATTAGAACACAGATGGGTCACTCAGAGTACCCATGGCAAAGACAAACCATAGGGACAAGCAACAGGTACATCTAAGTGGTGGGACAGCTGTGTCTATGCAAGCTCGTAGCAGACATGTTAATTGCTGGATAGCTGTGATGATGAAAACTTGTGGAAATTTTTCTGCTCACTGCTCCTATTTTCTCAGCAAAATATATAATCATAGCCAAGATTTATTTTTGTAACTATCTAAAGGGAGAGAAAAAAGGAGTGCAGAACATAGAGCCTAGTAGTGTAAATTCCTACTTTAATAGATCTACTCTGGGAAAATGTCATTACCACATCTTTCCCACATCTTCCAGGAAGAAGTAAGCCAATCAATACTTGAACTTATGAAAAAATACCATTGTACTCCCAAGTAGTTTTGATTTTACTCTGCTTTTTCACAGATGTAAAAGATGCAACTTTATTATTTCTCACTCTGAAACCTGGTGCCAAATACTTTAAGGATAGAAAAGGCTACTAGGTCCCATTTCTAAACCTTTGATCTGACATGAAAATATAGAATATTGAGATTTCTGCCTAGGAAATGTAATTCATTTTTTATTCTCGAATAAAGAATTATGACTCTGAATTCTGAAAATTCTTAGAAATAGTATCTCGCAAATGGAAATAAACAAAGGTCTATAAATCAATAGCTACCCCTGTATTCATTCTTTCCTTCAATCTTCTGAACAAGGCCATCTCAGTCCATATTCACTTTTGAGCCAGCAACGTAGTACCTGTGCCAGCACATATGAAACACATATTAGGGGCGCCTGGGTGGCTCAGTCAGTTGAGCCTCCAAATCTTGGTTTCCACTCAGGTCATGCTCTCAGGGTCCTGAGATTGAGCCTGTCTTGGGTTCTGCACTCAGTAGGGAGTACCTTGAGATACTCTCTCTCCCTCTCCCTCTGTCCCTCCCTGCACTCACATGCTCTCTTGCTCTCTCTCTTAAATAAATAAATAAATAAATCTTTTAAAAAAACATGTGTTAGGTTTTTAATAAATATTTGTTGCAATTAGTGTTTTTTTTTTTTTTTTCATTTTTATTATGCTAAGACAAAAAAATGGGTTTATAGTGTGTATTTTCCTTTTCTATGCACAGGTTGTTTGGGGGTAGGAATTTGTTTTAGTAATTCCTTGGAGATGATCTATGTTATTAAAAATATTTAAAATAAAGAAAAAAGCAAGGGAATCCCTTAGATAGATATTCTATACTCCTGAAAAGTATTTTAGTTCTTAGTGAGTATATGCAACAAATATGTCTCTTTTATTTTATTTTTATCTACAGATTTCTGTCTCTCCCTTTGTATCTCCCTCTGTCTTTTTTTCTTCTCTTCTCTTTTTTCTTTCCCTTTCTCTTTTACCCTCCCTCTTCTTTTTTCCTCATATGGTAAAAGAGTAGCTGCTAATTCACCTCAGGGAAAAAATATAAACATTACTTTAAAATGCACTTTTGGTATTTCTCATATATACAAACTTTCTCTAATCTTTTCTTCAGGCATTTTTTTTCCTTTGAGGTATTCCTTTTGAGGAAATTATTTTCCTTTAAAATATAAAGCTTATAGGTGTAACTGTATCCGTATTACTTTAAAAATTGGGAAATAGCAGGTGCCTGGGTGGCTCAGTTGTTTAAGTGTTTGCCTTCGGCTCAGGTCATGATCTCAGGATCCTGGGATTGGAGCCCCGTGTCAGTCTCCCCGCTGAGCAGGGAGTCTGCCTCTCCCTCTCCCTCTGCCTCTCCTCATCCCCCACTCCCGCTCATGCTCTCTCTCTCTCTCTTTCAAATAAGTAAATAAAATCTTTAAACAAATAAAATAAAAATCAATTAAAAAACTGGGAAATATCAAGAAATGTATTACATTGGAAGATATACTGATGATAAATGTTATCTTCATCAAAATATGGTGGCTCTATTTTAATGCAAAATTTTTCAAAAAAGCAAGCTTAAGTTTTATAATTATTAAATTATGAAATTTAATGGTTATGAAGGGTCATGAAGAATGGATAAACTTTCTTTAAAAAAAAAAATTTATTTACTTATTTTAGAGAAAGAGAGAGAGAGAGCAGGGGGAGGGGCAGCAGGAGAGGAGGAGAGAAAATCTCAAGCAGACCCCCTGCTGAGCATGGAGGCCAACTCAGGTTGATCCCATGACCCTGAGATCATGACCTGAGCTAAAATCAAGAGTCAGATGCCTAACCACCTGAGCCATCCAGGTGCCCCTTAATGAACTTTCTAATATTATTTACCCCCATTGAGGATGGAATATTTAGTTTCCTTCATTATCTCTCTCTCTCACACTACATATATGTGCATGTATGTATACACATACACACATTAATATGTATGTATGCACACATGTATAAACACATCAATATATGTACACGCACAAACATGTATAGGTATCTGCACACATATATGCATGTCTGCACATACCTATACATTCATAGCTGTGCACGCAGCCACACACAGGCATACATGTATCTGTGTGTATATGCATGTGTGTTTTCATGTGTGTGTACAAGTACATGTGTAGGTGACTATATAAATATATATGTTTGTAATTTGTTAATTTGTGCATGCATGTTTGTATATGTATACATCTTATGTATACAGATACATTTTTATATATACTCACACATAAATTATATGAGTCTCTAACGGCTGTGTTCATTATATAGACAGGTGCACAATTCTTGGATTTACATACATTCCCCTAACTATAAGAAGTTAACAAATTTAATCACAAGGGATGTTTTATATTCCTAATCCCCTATGCATCACAACAATTTCTGACAAGGAATGTATATACTACATAACTGAGTATTTGTAAAATCTAAAGACATTTCTGCAAGTGAAAATCCATTATGACAGTTCCTTTTATCTGATATCTACATCTCATGAGATTATAGAGTCAGAATTGGAAATGACATCACAGGTATCCTAATCAAGTTACCCCTGCAAGATGGGCATCCCTCTTATAAATGCTTAAGGCCCTCTTGTGTCTCCATGTGACACCTATATTAGTAGTCTGAAAGTGAAATATTAAAAAGGGTACATTTTACTTCAATAAAATTTCAGTAAAAGGTAAACAATTCTTTGAATAGATTGGTTATTTAAATTTTCTGTAGTGTTAGATTATTTTGGAGATAACAAAGGAAATAATCTAACTATTCTGCTTTAATCGCAATGTTATGAATTTTTACTTCTTTAAATAACAAGAAGAATACACACACACTGTTATGATCTGAGTGTTTGTGTCTTCCAAAATTCATATATTGAAATTCTAACACCCAAAGTGATGGTATTAGGAGGTGGGGCTTTTGATAGGTGATTAGGTTATGAAGATGAGTCCTCACAAACAGAATTAGAGCCATTATAAAGGAGACCTCAGAAAGCTCCCTTGCCCCTTCTACAGTGAGATGTTACAGTGGAAAGATGGCTCTCTGAACCAGGAAGTGGGAGCTCACCAGACTCTGATTTTGCTGGCACCTTGATCTTGGACTTCCCAGCCTTCTGAACTGTAGGAAATAAATTTCTGTTGTATATAAGTTACTCGGTCTATGATATCTTGTTATAGCAGCCCAAATGGACTGAGATACAAACACACAAGGATATAAATATACAAATATGTAGAGATAGGCACACAGATATAGATATAGATATATAGATAGTAGATATAGACATAGATGTAGGCATAGGTACATAGAATGAATAGAATATACAGAATAGCCTTTGTAGCTTGGTTAAACATGGTTACTCCAAGTAAGGTATCAGTAATTGGTCTTTGTCCTATTCTCACAGCTCTGAGCCTAGGAAAGTGCTTGGCCCAGGCTCCGTTGGTACAGAGAAACTATGGGTGTAAGTGCGGACGGTACACAGGCTAACATGCACTGTATGAAACAGTCTGTTGCATGATATGTACTGAATAACTCCCAAATTGATGAAGTACCCCTGGCTCGGGTGTGGAGGTCCCCAGCACACATCCATACATCCTCTGTGAAAAACTGTTCCAGCCTATGAATAGAAGATGGGGCTAGAAAAGCACTGCTGAGCTTCTAGAATCTCAGACTTGTCTTCCATAAAGTCATGCTCACGATGAGATGCAGGAGTGGGAATGCCTTCCCAAATCTTTGTGTTTGCTTGTGGATCTTGATACTTAGTATTCTGACTGCACATATTTTTCTCTATCTTTTAGAGAAGCAGATTTTGTTTGACTTATTCAAGTGGTGTCTGTAGCTGGCCTTTCAATCTACACCTTCCAATAATATTTGCAAAAAGATAATGTGAAAAAGGGAATCTTAGAAATATGGTACTAAAATATTTCCAAATGGTAAAATATTATAATTTAGGTAAATAAATGAAGACCCATTTAATAGAATGAATAAAATCATATAAAATGAAGTACTGTACATAAATAACATTTAATATAGCTATAAGAATTCTCTATACATATAGAGACTAAGATGGTCAATTAAACTTTCTCAAGAGTGGAACTTATATAGTTTTGATATATTATTGAATAAAGAAAAACATAAAATTGGTAGAAACAAACGGGGGATATTTTAAGAGCATGGATACATTAGAACCTCTAGGCATAAATACATGCACAGTGGACAAGAAAACAATGAAGGTGATCAGTAGCTGGAGGGGAAATCAGTGGAAGCTAATGTTGATAGGGAGATAATACTGAGAAACTATAGCAACTTATTCTTAATGTTCAGACTTCAAATTTAGTACTTAATTGGCAGGCGAGAGGGAACAATCAGCAGTTCTTGCTTGGATGAGGAAACATGTGACAATAGCAGATGCTGTGAGTGCTACGCAGGTCCTCCTTCAGGACTGAAGGACTTATTTTCCCAAACTGCAGCGAGTATTTGCTACAGAAAGCACTCAGCTGTCATCTTACTTGGGAATTGCCTCTGCTGAAGGGAACTGCACTCCCCCCGACCCCACCACTAGGCCAAATGCTCTTCCTGAAGCAACTTGCATCCAATTCCTGTCCATGTGTAGTGCAATGACCCAATCCCCCCACCCCAAAGTGTGACAACACTGAAGGACTGCCCCAGCGCCAGACGGTTTGGCCAAGACCTTCACTGAGACTACGTCATAGCCCAAATTTCTGTTCTTCTCAATCTTGCTTCCTTTCCTTCTCATCCACATCTGGTGACCCCCAAGAGCATTTCCCAATAAACCTCCTGCATGCCTGCACATTTCAGAGTCTGCTTCCCAGATGACCTCACTTGTGATAGATTCCAAAGTGTTATGCAGAATGTAGAATCAGAAGTATTGAGCAATAACATAGATTTATCATGTGGAATATATATTTGAAGACTTAAGAATAAACCCTTAAACCCAAATAATTTTATCACATGGAATTCATTGAGGCATACAACTTTAGAATTGTGTATCCAGAGACTTGGGTTCTTATATTTACCTAATCCCTAAGAAAAAGGTCATTAGTAAATTATCAGAAATTTATATGATCCATCAAGACTGAGAAACTGCACGTGTTGGTGGCAGGGTAATTAACTGATGCCAAAACAGAGAAAAAAAGGGAAAAATGTGGAAAAGTATAACATTTTGCTCTTTTGTATCTGTCATTATTCTGAGTTGAGTAAGTTGTTTGCCAAATGGCTCATTTTGTTCATCTACTAAAGTCTAGTAATTTTTCTTGAGAACGCTTACAGATTTCTGGGAATAAGATGATATAGGTAAGAGAAATAAAATGAATGTGCCCCTGGCTTAATTTCTTTTTGGACAAAGGGAAGAAGCATAGGTGCTAAGTTGTTGTTTTGAATGTCTCAAGATGTTAAGTCTTTCAAGGAAAACCTGAGAGAAATCCAGCCTGGGGTGGGATTTTTTTTCTTCTTCTCTTTTATTTGTTAACCTCTTCACAATGTCTCTTTTTGAGATAGGTGAGAAATAGATTCTAGCTCCCCGTGGTACTATAGAAACCATTATATCAATAGGTGCTTTCATGATTCAGTGAGAAAAACTAGATTTAATCTTCTTTTAGGTTTCTCCACAGTCTTGAAAGAACCACTAAAAATTACTAAAACTTGGCCCCAACACTGGTAACACATGATGTTTGAGCAGACTTATGCACTACAGTCAATACAAACACTCAGCCTTCTCATCCCTGAGCATTTTCTTATAGTGTTCCATTTACCTAGAGTGTTCTTAACTTTATTTCACTTTCCATGGCTGTACACAGATGTACAAATGCTACTTCCTAGAATACTCCTTTACTGATCTCATTAAATTCCCTTAGAAATGCATATGTGTTTCTCCTTCAGCATTTGTCACCATCAATAATATTTAATATATCTATTTGAAAGCAGGGTCCATTTCTCATCTATATTTGGATTTTTAACCACACTGTAGAATCTAGGACATCACAAAGTGTTTATTAAATGAAGGAATGAATGAACACCATGCTGTACTTTCTTCAAAGTGTTATATAAGAACCAAAAGAATTGGAGTAAACTGGAGTACTGTTAAAGTAAAAATTCCTAAGCCCCATCTTAAATTTCTGGGTCTGAGCTTCTGGAACATACATTTTAACAAGTACCTCAGGCAATACTGTTTATTATTTGGGAAACTTTTACTCAACTGGGGAGAGAGAGGGTAGAGGGAGAGGTTGGGATGTAAGACTGTCTTCACTATATTTGTATTTAGATTACTAAAATAACTAAAGAAATAGAAAGAATTAAAAAAGTGCCATAACGTTCTGCATGGAGCACTGGGTGTTATGCACAAACAATGAATCATGGAACACTACATCAAAAACTAATGATGTAATGTATGGGGATTAACATAACAATAAAAAAATTTAAAAAAAGTGCCATAAAAATTGAAATAGCAATATAACCTTAAAAAATATCTCTGGAGGAAGGGATTAAAAATAAGTCATCTTTATATTTATTGTAACAATAATTTTACTCTTGCATTGAAACAGGTAACCAATTGGTAATAAACAGACTAGGACTTAATATGTATTAGTGCATTTTAATGAATGCTTTACAGCTACAATGTTTTGCATCTATTTTACCTAGGCATAATGTAATAAGAATTATTTAATCTACTTATAAATGTTCTCTGCTATTTAGTCAACGTTTAAGTTGCCGAAATATGAGGAGAATCAACTTGCTATATAAACTGCACTTTCAGCTGCTTTTAAGTAACTGTGTAGCTGTAGCATTAATTTCCTCAGGCAAATCTCCCAAATGGTTTGTAAAGAGCAGTCAAACAAGCTATAAGTGCGCCTTAAGCACTCTTCCTCCAGCTACATGTACCCCCTAAACAGCCTTCCTCTTGGGCTGAGTTACTATACTTTGCCCACCCCTTCCTGGCTCAGGTTTTGGAACCCATGCTGCCCTGCTCACAACCACATCACATGTCTCTGTGTTCTTAATCCGGCTACATAGTACCATTAGCTGGGGGACATTTAAATCCATACCGATGCTTCAGGCTCCACTCTTAGAAATTCAGATTTAACTGCTCTGCCCTAGAAGCTGAACACCATTTCTCATTGTTATTATTTTTTTTCCAGTTCTCCCAAATGATCCTTAAATGTAGCCATGGTTGAGAAACATTAGCAAAAGAGAAATTTTAAGGTGAAGAATAGGCAAGAATATATAAGCTTTACATTGCTTGAGAAGTTAAATACCCTCCTCCCCCAATTTCAAGCTGTAAGTCACAACACTGTCTCTAATGTACCTTAATATTCTCTTGCCTGCAGAAAAGAAGATAAATATGCCAGTTTTGATTGGCCTATACAATAGTTATATTTATAAACCCTAAAAGAAAGCGAATTTCTTATTTTATTCTAAAATCTTTATCTGCTTTTGCATGCTATTACAGTGACTACGAAGACTATGTATTTCTATCTTTTGCTCAAGGTTTGAAGGAAAAAAAATGAGTATCTTCTTTTAAAGAAGCTTCTGAAGATTCTGAATGCCAGACAACATGTTATAAAATTTATGATTTGTGACAATAAAAACATTCTGTTTTAGATCTTAGATCAGTTAAGTAGGACAAGAGAATCTGAAAGTGAATTCTTGAAATATCTGGAATCAGTATTCAATATCTTTTACATGGTAAGTCTTTAATAAATATTTTTATTGATATAGTAGCCTGACAAACCCATTTTAATCTTACTTTATTATTTTTTTTTCCACATTCTGCTTTCAGGTAAATTTGAAAACTAACAGCTCACAAGGCTATCTCCTCTTTTGGATTGTGATTAGGCCAATAAAAAAATAGCAAAAAAACCCACAAAAAAACAAAAACAACACCAGCATTCTTTGTCAAATTCCTTGTCGGTTGTGTGATCTTATTTCTGTGACACCTCGCTGGTTTGCTCCCATTTCTTAATGATGATAATCAATTCCAGACTTGCTGTTCCTTGAAATCCCGCTTATGTCACCATCCTCTTCTCAATTATTAAAATTGTAGAAGCAACTGAAGCACCTCTTGAGATCAGCAATGTACTAAGTGAACTGTTTATTTATTTATGTATTTACATATTTATTTATGGGCACCACTAAAAGTGCCAATTCCTTGTTTTTAAGAAACAGTAAACAGGAATTATGAGACCCATATAGAGCAAAAACTTCCAAGAAAGGGTGAAGGGGAGGGAAAGTCTTCCCAGGGCACAAGAGAATGACAAGGATATTTGTTGTTCTTAGTCTTGGATATGGTTGCAAAAAAACTGTCTACCCTGAGATTTCACATTCCCAAGCCCTCTCTACTTCTCTCTTAGTTGTGCATGTTTATATTTCCTACATAGATTGAGAAATAAACTAAGAAATTAACATAAAAAGTCTGGGGCCCTTGCTTCTCCTTAGCTACCCAATGGAAGCAAAAATAAAATACTCTCAGCTCGAGTTTCATAGGATTCCCATAGATAAAGCCCCACCAAATAAGAGCTCAAAATCAAAAAATTACAAACCACATGAAACATTTCACCATGAGTAGAGGCAGTATGCATGTGTGCATGAGCATGCACTCAGACGTGCACACACATGCAAGGATTAGACTCAAAAGAAATTCAGTTAATGTAATTATTCCATAGAGAATGTAAATTTTTTTTAAAAAATTAAAATTGTCAGTCACTTAACTGAAAAATTTAAATGTGAGACAGAAGAAAACCTATATATAAATATGAGTAATGAATGTTTGGAAAAATTAAAACTTCTGGAAATAGAAATTCTTATTGAAATTTGAATATGAATAAATGAATTAAAAAGCATATTTCAAAAAGCCTATAATCCTATTGATCAGACCCAATATATATGTAAATTAGAATTCCAGAAGAAGGGAAGGAATGGGGGATATATGAAGTGATGATAAATGAGGGCTTTCCAGAATTGATGAAAAATATAACCCTCAAATTCAGGAACACAAGCTAGTTTTAAGAAGAATAGGTAAAACCATATTCACACCTAGATACATTTGTTCAGAACTCTGGAATCCAAAGAGAAAAATCTAATAAATAACAAAGAACAACACTCGGGTTGAAGGCAAAATTTCCAGCAGCAGCAATATAAACAGAAGGCAAATTTTCCTTTTGGCTTCACAAATAATTCTAGGCATAGTGTCAAACAAGTCTTTTGAAGAAAAAGGATATCCTAAGTGGCTACATAGTAAGTCAACAAAAAAATTTAAAAATACTTTTTTTTCCCAGTATACTCCTGAAGCAAAAATTTACATTGATTCAAAGCTAAAATGAGTTTAGGATTTCAATTCTAAAGCTCTTTGAAGGTAGAAATTGTCTTATTCACAATGAAATACTGAGAATGTTACACAGGGCCTGGATCTGGGCAGGTGACCAGTAAATGTTTGTTAAATAAATGACTATATGAATGGATGATATATAAAGTATATGAATATATTTCATATTAGGCATAATCTTATTAGGAAATCAATAGTACAGATATAACTAAGTGATCTTAGATCTTTGTAGACTTCATTATATATATACATTAGTACATGGTAATGCCTAGAAGAGAAGGCCTTCCAGTAGACTATACATTTCAGGTTGAATGAATGGGAGATATAAAGGAACTAACTTCCTGTTTTATTATTTTTCTTTTTCATGCCGCTGGTACTGAACCTTAAACATTGTAAGCATCTGACAAGTGAACACTCAGTAGCAAGTATTCCTGCTATAAAGCCAAATGTACATTACTAAAAACCTTTGTTTTCCAGAAAGCTACTCAATAAAAAAATAGGAAAAAGTGAGGCTGTGAACGACCACTCCAAACCTATGGGATTTTGTAACCAGGACACCAGTATGAGAGTAACATTGCTAATAAAAAATACTGCCACAGTTAAATCACCACTACCATTTGCACCTAGCAACAGTCAATCCTTAGCCAACTTAAATCTCAGAACTCGAGCTTCCTTCTTCAAGGTGTATATTCTTAGAGATTTCACAATCATAAAGACTAATTCCATGAAAACTGAACATCTGAGTGAGAAGGTAGTCTCTTTTCATCAATCATTTTCCAAGGTGGGAGGAGAGGGGAAGTGATATATAGGCAGCTGCCCCTGTCTCCCCATATTAAAAAATGGGGAAATGACATCAATTGATTTATGGTTTAGAAATATCTGTCTAGCTACTGTGGGAATAATAGGTTGTAGAGGCAAGAGTGAAATAAATGAGACCAGTTAGGAAGCTATTCTAGATGTTCAGATGAACAATGATGGAGGTTTAAACTAGTGGAGACAGACAGAAAAGTAAGTTGTTAGAGGTAGAAAGAATAGTCATTACCGATGGACTGAATTTGCAGGAGAAATAGAAGAAAAAAGAATGAAATCAAGAGTAACTCTTAGGCTTGAAAGGCTAGAAAGGAAATGGTGTTTTTGACTGAAATGGGAGACTTTGGTTATTGTGAAACAATATTTAGTAAGATGGACAAATTTCTCATGATATATTAAGTAAAAGCACTTGGTAAATTAGTATGTATTTTATATTCTCAACGTGTTGCAAAAATATTCCATATATATGAATGTGCATAGAACTGGAAGAATATACATTAAAATTATCTTCATTAACATAATGTCTACAATAGCAGATGCTGAAATATTAGTTAAATAATGGATATTATTTATTCTCTCTTTATTCCTTTTTGTTTGTTTATTTGTTTTTTGAGAGAGAGAGAGAGAAAGAGAGTGTAAGCAGGGGAAGGACAGGAGGGGCAGAGGGAGAGAGAGAGAGAGAATCTCAAGCAGGGTCCAAGCCCAGCACAGCTCTATTTCACAACCCAGGGACCTTGACCTTAGCTAAAATCAGGAGTTGGATGCTCAACTGATTGAGCCACCCAGGCACCCCTCTCTTCATTCTTTCTTAACTGTCAACTCTGACTTCCCATTTGCTTCATTATTTAATATATATATATATATTTATTTATTTTAATTTTTTTTTTTTTTTTTATAGAGGGAGAGTGAGAGAGAGAGAGAGGTTGGTGGAAGGGCAGAGGGAGAGGGAGAGAGAGAATCTTAAGCAGACTCTTTGGCCAGCGTGGAGCCCAACCTGAGGCTCGATCTCACAACTCTGAGATCATGATCTGAGCCGAAATTGAGTCAGACACTTAACCAACTGAGCCACCAGGCACCCCAATTTTTTTAAATTTAAAATACATATAAATGTAGAGAAAACAAACTGATAGTTGCCAGAGGGGAAAGGGGTAGGTGGATGGGCAAAATGGGTGAAGGGGAGTGAGAGATATAGGCTTTCAATCTGAAATGAACAAATCATGGGAAGAAAAGGAGCAGAATGAGGAATATAGTCAATGATATTGTAATAGTGTTGTATGGTGACAGATGATAACTACACATATGGAGGACATAGCATAAACTATAAACCTGTCAAATCACTATGTTGTACACTTGAAGCTATTGTAACATGTGTGTTAACTATACTCAAATAATAAATCAATAAAATAAATAAATAATGCATATATAATATAATTCCAATTATAAAAGCAAACCATAGTCATTGCAGAACACCCGGGAAAATATAAGAGCACAAAGAATGAAATAAAAATTGCCCATAATCCCTCAATTACCCACATGTACTCATGTGTACATGTATACATATATGCATGCATTTTATTTAGAGTATAAATAAAATCATAATATGCAACCAGTTTGTAAGTAGAAAGAGAAACATAAAGGAGAAATGAAAGAGGCATTAGTCATTAGAGCTATTTAGAAGTAACTGGTTTCTTTAGTGGAAAAATGCCCAAATTATGGTCTATTTGGAGGTCAATAGCATCAATCACCCATTGTTCAAAATAGCATGGTTTTTAAATATTTACTTTCTGTCTTTAATATATTAGCAAACCACTATTATCTTTAGCTTTTTCAACTAATTCAACAGACTCCACTGGTGATTTTTCCATTTACTTGGCAGTACAGTGATTTAAGAAGTAACTGGCAATGAAACCATTTTCATGCACCTACAAAGCAAACTGTGCTAACTCTAATGATTTGAAGCGTTAGAGGGCTGTCAAGTGAGTGAGGACTAAATTAAGCAGTATTCTAAGCACTTTTGTTAGAGATAGCATAATTGTATATTTGCAGAAATTTTGTGGTTCAAATACAAACTGTCCGGGGGGGGGGGGGGGGGGGGAAATGAATCTTACAGTCTCTTATGACATTAAGCAATTGTTTAAAATGTAAAATCATCTCTTAAGGACATAAGACCCTATAGCACAGCTGTTTGGAGATGCCTTATATAAACAAATTAAGGAAATTTCTATTGTGTTTGATTTTCTGCAAGCCACTTTAGTCATAATTTATTATAATAAATTTTATTAAATGACCGAATAACTCCCAAAACTGATTAAAAATAAGGACACATAAATGAAAGCACACTTAATATAAAATTCCATCTAAACAGGGGAAAAGTCCAAAATGGAAGTTGATGTAAGAAACTATTTTAATGTGTAGTAATTAAGCTATTTGAATAATTTAAGACCATCCAGACTTATATGAACTCAGTAATATTTATCTCTTCTCTTGCTGGAATTGGAAACCAGTGTATTCTGAAATATATGATTAACAATGAACTTGTAGAATGAATGGTTTTAAACTCTTTATACCATTGTTACTCTGATTCTGACTTCTTTGTTATTCTTTTGTTATATAGAAGGGTATAAAATATTGTTTACATGAAGCATTTTATACTTCATGGGAAAGGTGAAAATGTTTAGTAAGTGATTAAAAGTGAACATTTCTAGGTCTTGTGTGTGTGTGTGTGTGTGTGTGTGTGTAAACTTCTAAACACTGAGAGAAAAAAAGCTATCTGGATGGAGCAGGACAAATCAAGAACACTGAACCAGATAAAGCAAAACTACTTTTGCATCATTAACATTTCAAATACAGAAATGAACTGAAAGATAGCCTCACTCACTATTAATATCTAATTTATAATACACAATCTTTTTATTTTTTAAATTACATTTATTTTTTTAATTCCTATTCCTCTTCCTTTAGTGTAAAATGTTCTAAGTTTGGCACTTCTCATTCTTGACATTTTCTAGTACAAATGAAAGAGGTGCCTCATCAAGGGTTGGCATTCCTTTTTGTGGAAATACAGTGAAGATCCTGTATAGATTATTAAAAGCTATTTTTAGCAGAATGCTGATTTATTATCATGAAGAAGGCACATGATGTGGTCAGTACTGGGTGTTATACGTAACTGATAAATTATTGAACTCTATATCTGAAACGAATGACATGCTATATGTTGGCTAATTGAATTTATTTATTTTTTTTAAGATTTTATTTATTTATCAGAGAGAGAGAGAGAGAAGGAGGAACAGGCTCCTCACTGAGCAAGGAGCCTGATGCGAGACTCAATCCCAGGACCCTGGGATCATGACCTGAGCTGAAGGCAGACGCTTAACGACTGAGCCACCCAGCAGTCCCGGCTAATTGAATTTAAATAAAAAAATAATAAATAAATAAATAAAGAAAGAAGTCTTGTAGCATCAGTTGTTGTAAATAGATTCTATGATTAACCTTTGTTTTCTGATTGTAATCACTGGCCTTTTTGGTGGGTAGGTTGTTTTAAAGCTTCAGGTAGGTAATGCATAGATTTAGCCACATTTTGAAGTGTCTATCAGTGTTTTCTTCTGGGTTCTTCAATATTAACATTCAGTCAAATAATTAAGGTTTTATTCATCATTAATACATATCTTCATTTTATAAATCCTCTCTTCCAGATCCTAAAACAAACAAATGAAAGAAAGCCAAAAAATAAATATGTTCAGTGACATGCATTTCATTGGTAACTATCCCTCGTGAAGATAATATACTTGGAACAGATGCATTGATAGTATTACATTCTCAGATTCTGAGAGAAAGTGAATTGATGTGAACATCTATCATGATCACAACGTGACCTCCCAGTCACACACAAGCTTGCAGAATGACATGTGATGTCTCACTTCAGAAATGCTACCCATTGTACCAATTGATATTCAGTATTATCTTAGCTATGTTTAAAAGAATGGCATAGCTTGAGCATGACTGTCATTTCCCCTTCATGGACTGTTTACACGCCTGTCATCATGAAATAGACTAGCTCAACTTAAACCAGGTTTTCACATGCTGATCACATCTTACTTGTCTATGACATTCCTCTGTCTTCACACTGGTCATGGCATTCTTAAGACAATCCATTCCAACATTTAAATAGCTTTCTCCATCTTTTGTGCTTAGGTCTCTTTCTCCACCCCCAGTCTAAGAATGACTCTACTACTTATCTTTCAAAGCCCTTACTTAATTTCCACCTCTGTCCCTCATGCTTTCTCTGATCACTCTATTCCACACTGACTTCTTCATTTTCCCAAAATTCTTTGACTCACCCGTAGGATTCCATTGTTTAGCATTATTTTTAATTTAGAATGTAAAATATAGAACAGACATACCTCAGAGATAGCACAGTTTGGCTCCAGGCCACTTCAATAAAATGAGTATGGCAATAAAGAAAGTCAATTGAATTTTTTGTTTTTCCAGTGCATATTCAAGTTATGTTTACACTATACTGCAATCTATTGAGTATGCAATAACATTGTGTCTAAAAAAAACAATTCACATACCTTAATTTAAAAATACTTCATTGTTAAAAAGTGCTATCATCTGAGCTTTGAGTGAATTGTAATCTTTTTGCTGATGTAGGGTTTTGCCTTGACGTTGATGACTGCTGACCCGTCAGGGTGATAGTTGCTCAAGACTGGGGTGGTAGTGGCAATTTCTCAGAATAAGACAACAATGGAGTTTGCCACTGTAGTTGACTCTTCCATTCATGAATGATTTCTTTGTAGCATGTGATGTTTTTGATAGCATTTACCCACAATAGAAATTCTTTCAAAATTGGAGTCAGTTTTCTCAAACTCTGTCTCTCTTTCATCAACTAAGTTTTTGTAATATTCTAAATCCTTTGTTGTCATTTCAACAATCTTCCTGGCATCTTTTTTTTTTTTTTTTAAAGATTTTATTTATTTATTTGAGAGAGAGAATGAGAGACAGAGAGCACGAGAGGGAAGAGGGTCAGAGGGAGAAGCAGACCCCCTGCTGAGCAGGGAGCCCGATGTGGGACTCGATCCCGGGACTCCAGGATCATGACCTGAGCCGAAGGCAGTCGCCCAACCAACTGAGCTACCCAGGCGCCCTCTTCCTGGCATCTTCACCAGGAGTATATTCCATCTCAAAAACACACTTTCTTTGCTCATCCCTGAGCAGTAACTCTCCATCCATTCAAGTTTTATCATGAGATTGCAGCAATTCAGCCACATCTTCAAGCTCCACTTCTAATTCTAATTTTCTTGCTATTTTCACCAAATCTCCAGTTACTTCCCCAACTCAAGTCTTGAAGCCCTCAAAGTCATCCTTGAGGGTTGGAATCAAATTCTTCCAAACTCCAGTTCTTATTGATATTTTGACCTCTTCCCATGAATCCTGAATGCTCTTAATAACATCTAGAATGGTGAATCCTTTCCAGAAGGTTTTCAATTTACTTTGTATAAATCCATCAGAGAAATCACAATCTATGGCATCTAGGGCCTTATGAGATGTATTTCTTAAAAAAGACCTGAAAGTCAAAGTTACTCCTTCATCCATGGGCTACAGAATGGCATCCATGGGCTACAGAATGGATGTTGTGTGAGCAGGCATGAAAGCAACATTAATCTCATTGTCCATCTCCATCAGAGTTCTTGGGTGACAAGGTCCATTGTTAATGAGCAGTCATATTTTGAAAGGAATCTTTTTTTTTTTTTTCTGAGTAGTAAGTCTCATGGTGGGCTTAAAATATTCACTAAAGCATATTACAAACAGATATGCTATGACCTAGGCTTTGTTGTTCCATTTCTATAGCACAGGCAGAGTAGATTTCCCATATTTCTTAAGGGCCCTAGGATTTTTGGAATGGTAAATGAACATTGGCTTCAACTTAAGTCACCAGCTGCATTAGTCCCTAACAGGAGAGTCAGCCTGTCCTTTGAAGCTTTGATATCAGGCATTGACTTCCCCTCTCTAGCTATGAAAGTCCTAGATGGCAACTTTTTCCAATTTAAGGTGGTTTCACTTACACTGAAAATCTGTTGTTTAGTGTAGCCACCTTCGTTAGTTATCTGAGCTAGAGATTCTGGGAAACTTGTTGCAGCTTCTACATCAGCACTTGCTGCTTCACCTTGAACTTTAGTTATGGAGATGGCTTCTTTCCTTAAACCTCATGAACCAACCTCTGCTAGCTTGACACTTTTCTTCTGCAACCTCCTCACCTCTCTCAGCCTTCATGGAATTGAAGAGAGTTGGGGTCTTTCTCTGGATCAGGCTTTGGCTTAAGGAAATGTGGCTGGTTTGATTTTCTACCCAGACCACTAAAACTTTCTCTTTAACAGCAAAATGGCTATTTTGCTTTCTTGTCATGTGAATGTTCACTTGGGTAGCACTTTTAATTTCCTTCAAGAATTTTTCCTTTGCATTCACAATTTAGCTGTTTGGTACAAGAACTCCAGCTTTCAGCCTATCTCAGCTTTCAACATGCCTTCCTCACTAAGTGTAATCCTTTCTAGTTTTTAATTTAAAGTGAGAGACATGCAAATTCCCCTTTCACATGAACACTTAGAAGCCATTGCAGGGTTATCCCAGATCACTAATCACAGATCACCATAATAGAATAATAATGAAAATGTTTGAATTATTGCAAGAATTACCAAAATGTGACACAGAGACACAAAGTGAGCAAATACTGCCGGAAAAATGGCACCAATAAACTTGCTCCATGCAGGGTTGCCACAAGCCTTCAATTCGTAAAAAACGGCAGTATCTGCAAAGCTCAATAAAGTGAAGTGCAATAAGGCAAGGCATACTTGTACCTGTATTCTGATCATGTAAATAAAATAGTGCTTGTCATTTCATTAGCAATCTGTCTTTATCATTCCATGCTCTTTGTTAACTTGTATGCTCATATACCATATTAGGTTGAACTTTAGGAAATAGCTGCTTTTATAGATCAAATATATTTGAAATTCATCAACTTCATAGGTTTTCAAAATAATATTGTTGTTTTATTCTTCATCAGTATATGATGTCCCACATTATATTGTTTAGTGATTTTCTCCCTAATATTTCATTACTAACCTCTTTATGGCACTGTTAACCAAATGCCTACTTCTCTGCTATTACATGAAAACAAAATACCAAATACTTCCTCCCACCATGGCACTGCTTCTAATAAGATGTGACCTTTAAAATTCTTGTACTTCCCTACACTTCATCTTTTCCCTCAGGAGACCTTTAGAACATTATTACTGTCTGAGAACCTCTCCATCCTTGATAAGATGTCGTGCTATTTTAAATACTTAATATTATTTTAATTTTTATCCTCTCTTTATCTAGATTTTTTTTATTTTTAACTATATATGACCCACGATTTTTTTTTCTTACACTGAAGATTTTATTTTATTTGTTCCTTGGTTAGAATTCTTTCTAGATTGTTTTACTCAGAAGAGATGTGTGGGTAATATATTCTCTCAACTTTATATATACTGAATGTATATATATTCCCTCTCCTCTAATTTCTAGAGTTGTAGGTGAAGATTTTAATGACAGACTGGTTATCTCTCCTCTCTATATAACTTCTTATTTTGCCAAGAGATTTTAAAAAGATTATTTTTATCCTAATTTGGAAAAAATTTTAACTAACATCTGCTTAGGTGAGTCTCTTTTCATCCATGTTGCCATCTTTGGGCTGAAATATTCTTGAGATCCATGAAATTTTCTTTTAATATTTTCCTAAATTATTTTCTCTTTTTTAGTTGTTCAAATTCATGCACCTTTTCATAGTTTTAACCTTTCTGCCTATAATTTCGGTGCTGTTTTGACATATTTTTATATTTAATCTTCCTGTCCACAAATATGTGTCACAGTCTTAGTTCCAGAAAGTCCTCTGCATGGGTAAATCGATCCTCTTTGAATGCCTCCTTGCTGTTGTTGTTGCTGTTGTTTGCTAGACTATCTTCTGTCCCCTCCCGAAGTTCTATTTCACTAGATTTCAACTGCTATATTGAAGTATCCCTCTTGCGTTCCTTTCTCAGGCTGTCAGCCCCCTCAGATGACTGTTATGCTCCTTTTTAATCTCAGTTTTGCTTTCCCTTGAAATCCAGGTTCACCTGTTCTTTCTTGGTAGCAATACCTGAACTAGTGAGAAGCCATTAAATCACCTGTCCCTTATTAAGGGAGCAGTATATTTCTAGAATTGTTCCTAGAAGGGTCTACTCCTAGAATTGTCAGTTGCAAAACCTGGTCATCCCCCAGTACCAGCTGTAGAGAGGAATCATTTCACTTGTTCAGGACCTTCCAGACTGGTGTTCAGGCTTCTCCTGGCCCAAACAGCATTAATTCCTGTGTCTGCTCAGGCCCTGTTGAGCCTTGTGATGGTTAATCTTATGTGTCAACATAGCTGGGCCCTCGTGCCCAGATATTTGTCAAACATTATTCTGAATGTTTTTGGATGGTGCTTTTTGGATAAGATTAACATTTGGGACACCTGGGTGGCTCATTCGGTTAAGTGTCTGCCTTTGGCTCAGGTCATGATCCCAGGGTCCTGGGATCAAGTCCTGCATCAGGCTCCTTGCCCAGCGGGAAGCCTGCTTCTCCTTCTGCCTGCCGCTCCCCCTGCTTATGCGTGCTCTCTCTCTCTCTGACAAATAAATAAATAAAATCTTTAAAAAAAGATTAACATTTAAATCAGTAGACTTTGAGTAAAGCAGATTACTCTCCATAATGTGGTCGGACCTCATCCAATCAGTTGAAGAACTTGACAGAACAAAGGCTGACTTCTGATCAAGAAGGAATTCTATCAGTAGACTCCCTTTGGACTTGAACTAAAACTCTTTCCTGAGTCTCCAGCCTGCCAGCCTTCCCCATCAGATTTTGGACTTGTCAGGCTCCTTCTACAACTGGGTGAACCAATTCCCTAAAACAAATCTCTTTCCATACATATATACATATTCCATACATATATGGATCTTTTGGTTCTGCTTCTCTGGAGAAGACTGACTAATATAAGCTTTGATCACATCACCCTGTCCCTGACATCTCTTTATTTCAGGAGAGATGCTCATTATTTAGACTAACCAGAAAAACATAAAAATTGGCTATATGACACAGTGCACTCTAAATGTCTGCTATATTTATTGATCCCTTCTGAATAATGGCCAAAACTGATTCATAATGCAACACTCGCTATGTTTTGTACCAAGTTCCAATTGTACTCTGGCCACAGGTTTTCAAGATGGCTTCCTATCTGAACCAAATGGAATCATCTCACACCGAGGTGTCCTGCTGGGTTTGAGGAAGCCAGGCATGAGTGATTTACACCATAGTCATAATTTAAACTTACTGTTGTCTGCTCTAACCAGTCACATCCTCATTTCTAGAGCATTTTGCCCTGAGATACAATAAAGAAGCTAGTCATTAGAGAAAGGGAGAACAGAAGGAATAAGAGCTGACTGGGATGCAGAAGAAATAACTCCTCACTAGACAGGGAGAAAGAGCTTTTCTAAGGGGCTGTTCTTGCTGTGCAGCGACAAAGCTGCTGGGAGATTCCTAGTCCTACACGGTAGCCTGTTCAAGGTCCAGATTTTCCTCAAGTCCAGGAAGCTTGCTTATGAAAGTATTTCTTGCTTTTCAGCACCTTGGTTTATTGTTAAAATAAATGTCCATGAGCTGACTGATGCAATCTGACTGTGTGTCCTCATTCCTTTCAACATGAAGAAACTAATACATTATTATATTTAAAGAAATATTTAAAGGTATCTTTACACAGTTGAAACACCTCACAGGAAATGTATATTTCACTTAAAAAAAAAAGTATTGCATTGTTCTTTGCCAAATGCATTTTGTTCATTATTCTAAAAAATTGAATCTCTTTCATAAAAAGAGGTAGCATTGCTCTTTTTTAGTAAAGGTAACATTTTAATACAATTGTTTATGAACTTGAAAATTATTCTATAAGTATTTATTTACTAATATTTTTATAATGTTATAATTTTGATTAAAAATAACTTAAATATAATTTATAATGGTTTAGACTTCTGACTAGGAGTTTATGCATGCCTGCTTATTTTAACATAATAGTATACTGAAAAGGAAAATAGAATCATCTAACTTATATTTACATCTGTAGCTTGGTCTATATTTACTGGAATGGCGTGGGGCATCTCAGCTTGAGTCCCTTTGTCTTGTGGTGAGATTTAACTCATCTATGAACTAGCTTAAAGGTATCTACTGGTTTAAATTTATTTTCTTACAGGTTTTCACATATTCGCATTGTACACAAACAAGTAGTTGATTAGGGGAAGCAAGAGTAGAACAACCAGTTGGTGTCTATCTGATATTGGTTCCCAGTCTGATTTTAGAAACTTGTAGCTGAGTCCTTTTGACAAAAGAACTAGTTGAAGGACCTGTTTTGTATGAGGATATCTGGAGGAGAGTGAACTGCAAACTTAGTGCCTAGGTGACAAAGTGCTACACAAAGCAGAGGAAAGAAGAATTCCCCTGCCCACTTTTGTAGAGAACCATCAGGTGCAGCGCTGTGGAAAACACAGAATAATGCCTTGGGGATATGATGATGTGCTACTTTGGGAGCACTGGAGACAGGGTCCCAATGCTGGTGGCAATAAGATGCTGAACTTGAGTAGCTATCTACCATCAGTTGTCAATGTAGGGTCAGAATAAAAGAATAGGGACACTAGTGCTTAGTAAACTTGCAGTGACTTCCAAGGAGCTCAGAAATATGGTGAGGTTTTGTAGAGAGGAGATTAGGGGGTCTATATATATAAGGGAGAGCAAGAGTTAGAGAAATTGAGTCATCACTATTGATATCGGCTCCATTCATACACAGGTGAACGAAGCACAAGGCAATTCAGGTTACATGTGCTAGAGATGGCAAATATTTGAAGCAGGAAGTCAATAATGAGATAAGAATAAGTGAATATGAAAACAAGGTTGTCCCAGAATTTATTGGAGCTATGTATGGCATTAATTTGAAGGGGTGTGTATTTGTGTATGTATATATAATCACTTGATACACATATATATAATATACATGCATAAAAAAGTGACATGTGTATATGTATAAAATCATCTTTCTAGATTTATTTTAAAACAAGATCAGTAATACTTGACCATACTTACTTTATAGGGTTTTTGTGAGAAACATTGGGGCAATGTGTAAGAAATTACTGGACTCACATTAAGGCACTTTGTACATAGAAATAATGAAATGATAGGAATGTACTATAAAGTAAAGAATAACATAGGATTGGTAGTATAAATAAATCCTAGGTCTTTATCATAAGTATGACACTGACTTTCCAAATTTGGAGAATACAATTAGTATCCTTGTTCTGGTTATAAAAATGCTAACAATGAATATGTCAGAAAGCTTATAAAATATTTTATCAAGTTGCATAAAACATTTCTATTATTACAAAACACAAAAACTAAAAAATTTAATATCAATCCAATAATTTCTTTGTTTATAAAACACTTGCTATAATTTCAAAAGTTATTCTTCAATGATTGTTATTCTTTAATACAAAATAAAAAGAATTTTATATGCATGAGTGAATTCTTATATATATATATCCCAATTAATGTGTACTATTAAATTCTATTAGATTGTTATCTAGGTCAATTTCTATTAAGTTAATCTAGTAATTTTAGTCCAATAATGAATTTGGATCCCTCAGGCTGAGTTGGTCACCATGGAAATTCAAATCATTATTAAATGCCTGATAATACTAATTCCATTGTGCTTTCATGGTCATTTCACATCAGTAAACCAAACACTGTATTAAATTAAATTCTTTATGCATTAAATCTCTTTTTCCATTATATTATAATGTCTGTGTTTTATAAACAATGCAAGTTTGTTATACATATTTTGGGGCAGAGATATTTTCCTTTAAAATAAAACAATCCTTGGGGTGCGTGGGTGGTTCAGTCATTAAGCTTCTGCCTTCGGCTTGGGTCGTGATCCCAGGGCCCTGGGATCCAGCCCCTCATCGGGCTCCCTGCCTGGCAGGAAGCCTGCTTCTCCCTCTCCCACTCCCCCCTGTTTGTGTTCCCTCTTTCACTGTGTCTCTCACTGTCAAATAAATAAATACAGTCTTTTTAAAAAAATTTAAATAAAACAATCCTTAAAAAAAAAAAGAAAAAAAGAAAAGAAAACAATCCTATTCTGAGCTTCTAGTATTCCTGAGGATCATTTATGTCACGTTTCTATGACTAGTAAGTGTCAGAAGGCCCAGTTGCTTTCATCTGGCATGAAGACTGCTCAAAAACCCTGCTATTCACTCAGAGAGAATCAAGTCAAACGGGCATTTACGGTTCTGAAGTCAATGTCTAGAAAGTGTTGCCATCAGTCTCTGGCGCTGGCACTTTTCCTTCCCTAGTCGGTAAACACACACATTTCCTCTACAGCACTCATCAGATAATGGATCCAAGAAGGCCCAGGACTCATTACTGAAATATTTGTGCCAGATCCTGGATAGGAATTTTAGAGGATGTTCAAATAATCACTTGAATCTCTATGAATTATGCCTAAAATACACCATAATGGTCATTTAGGCTTGAATGAATTACAATCCCTCAAATCATGGGAAACTCTGTTACCATAGCATTAGCATGTTGTAAATATTTGTTACCATCGTAATGGTGACAGCAGAGTCCTAGATCATCAAAAATTTATTCTCTATTTTTTGTTCTCTCACTCTTCCTCCTAAAACTTGCATACACTGCTTAAGTCCATAGACTGTATTACAGTAAATGTAAGGATGGTTCTAACTCTTACTAAAAATTAAAACTACATCAAAAATAGCAAATCTAAAAGATTTACTATTAACAGAAAGATTACCAATAGAATTGAGGTATAAGTATGAGTGGGTGTTAAGAGTTTTCTCTGTGGCGAGCTGATAGAAAATACAACCTTCCACTTAACACTGACTCCAAAGCTGTACAGGAAAGGGTTAAAACTGGGAAGAACAAAATTGAGAGCAAGACTTCAGGAAAATGAATGGCAGGCATAAAGTCAATTTAACCTTAGTTTACTTGATCCATTTAGATTCAAATCCTTTCCTTTACTAGATGTTTCTCATCTTTTCCTTCTTGTCTCTTATCAGGTATCATCTCCCTTCAGCAGAACATTTTCCCATTTCTTCACGATCAAGGATTATGATCTACTCATATAACTCCTCCAAAATGTGGGGCATTTATAGCCAGAAAAAAATTGATAATAATCACAACTACCATATAAAAGAGATTTTTAACAAAATATAAGCACAATGCCAGGCTGGAAACAGGTTTGGGGCAGATGCTTACAAAATGTTTGTCTTGTAAGAATAAAACCTAAAGTGAAGAGAGACAGCTCCACTTGAAGTACATGTTAACATGAACCCCTTCATGACAGTTTTTGGGAGATTTTGTGTCAATTGATTAGATTTGAAGACACGAGAAAAATTATGATTCAAATTATAGATGACTCAAATATTATCATATAGGCATAGGAATCAGGGATCTGTGAACATACAAATAACCATTAACTGAGCATACCTACAGTCCAGTTAGTTTAATTATATAATTTAATTAATAGCTGTGTGATAGGTGCTATCATTAAACCACATTTTACTAACGTGAAAAATAAGACCAATTCATCTTATGCACACTTGCCCATGGGAAGTTGATATTTCTAAAGAGAGATATTCTGAGTTTTGCAAAAAATAGGTAAATTGAATTATTTTAAAAGTTAATTTTGTTTTATTTTTTAACGCCAACTCATTGCAGTTTAAGAAATCTCCTGAGATATTTCTACTGCTATTTTCATATTATAATGTTGAAGGGGTTTTTCCCTAATGTCACTCAGTTTAGTTTCAGCTAAATTTTGTTCTATTATTAGACATATAAATGATACATCTCAACAGAATGCTCACAATCTTTTCACTTCCATTTCACATTTTCATTATTATACAATGACTGTCAAAGGAAATTTTTCATTAAAAGTTAATTTTAACCTAATGAATAATAATGAAAGTTATTTTGATAATAATTCCCAATGTTGACCTCCTCCCAACAAATCTCATTATGAAATTTACTGAGAACACATCATAGACATATAAATTATTCTGAAATTATTAACAATAAACAGTGCTCATTATTGCTAGTAATAAAAAAAAAAAGATGCCAGATAACTGTTTTTAAGAGACATGAGGTATCAATAAAAGATGACCAGGAGCCATTGTAGTTATAGCAAAATTACCATCATTTTACTTCCTGAAAGCAAAGTAGCTACAGTATCTCACAGATGAAGCACATTTCTGCTTCCCATTCTGTTGGGTTGGCAATCTTGTTCAATTATGTAGAATAGAGACATTTAAGAACAAAATGGGTCCCTGATCAGCACTAAAGTGAGCTGGTTTTTTTTTTTTTTTTTTTTTTTTTTTAGATTCTATTTATTTATTTGACAGAGAGAGAGACAGTGAGAGCAGGAACACAAGCAGGGGGAGTGGGAGAGGGAGAAGCAGGCTTCCCACTGAGCGGGGAGCCGGATGTGGGACTCGATCCCAAGACCCTGGGATCATGACCTGAGCCGAAGGCAGACGCTTAACGACTGAGCCACCCAGGTGCCCCTAAAGTGAGCTGTTGTTTAAAAGAACTTAGGAAAGCCTACTGTTAATCATTTTAAAGTATGGTACATTCCTACTTCTCAAATAGTGTTTTAATTCATACTCTTTAGATGCTTTGTTGTGGAAATTCACAACAATTAGATATGAACATTTAGTAACTTAGATCATAAGGTTTAAGGGGTCCTGGGATCCAATCTCCAGAAGAGAAAAGTAACAACTATGTTGTGTCAGGTTTTCACAATACTTTTTTCTTTCTTTCCTTCTCTTTCTTTCTTTTTCTTTCTTTCTTTCTTTCTTTCTTTCTTTCTTTCTTTCTTTCTTTCTTTCTTTCTTTC
>NW_022589717.1:46486635-46487080 GCF_004348235.1 Phoca vitulina | reverse complement strand
TCTCCTTTCCTTTCCTTTCCTTTTTCCTTTCCTTTTTCCTTTCCTTTTTCCTTTCCTTTTTCCTTTCCTTTTTCCTTTCCTTTCCTTTCCTTTCCTTTCCTTTCCTTTCCTTTCCTTTCCTTTCCTTTTTAAAGAGGAGAGAGGGAGGCAAGGGGCAAAGGAAGAGGAATAGAGAAAGAATCTTAAGCAGGCTCCACACGCAGCATGAAGCCAACAGGAGGATTGATCTCAGAACCCTGAGATCATGACCTGAGCCAAAATCAAGAGTCAGATGTTCAACCGACTGAGACACCCAGGCGCCCTCACAAAACTTACTTATACAGGAGCGTCATTATTCAAAAAGCCCAATTCAACAATTGAAGATAATATTGTGATTTCGAGCCCTTGGCAAGTGATTATATTACAAGGAATTATAATTTTTTATTATTATTTTATTTTATTTTTT